>NC_045441.1:102429780-102522427 GCF_002776525.5 Piliocolobus tephrosceles
GAGTAGCTGGGATTATAGGCATGTGCCACTATGTTTGGCATTTTTTTTTTTTTAAGTGGAGACAGGGTTTTGCCATGTTGGCTAGGCTGGGCTTGAACTCCTAGCCTCAAGTCATCTGTCCACCTCAGCCTCCCAGGGTGCTGGGATTACAGGGGTGAGCCACCACACCCTGCCAAACATTTGCTTTTCCAATTAAATAAGTCCAGATGGCTATGTTCTTTCTTTTCCCTTTCCTTTTACTTTCTTCCAACTGGCATATAGATTTGAAGACTGGCACCTTAACAGCCATCTTTGGAGCATGAGGGGAAGGCAAAGAGGATCACAGACACATCCTCCTTGAGCCTCCTTCAGCACTGCCTACCACCAGATTCTTCAATATGAGAGAAAAATAAACATAAATTGTCTCAGCCATTGTGCTTGGGTTTTCTCTTGCTTGGAACCAAATACATCTTTCATTTTTCATCTATCGCAGTGTTTCCTTAAATATAGGATATATGTCTTTGATATTATGACTACGGAAACTAATTTCATGTTGTTTAGAACAAGTCACTAAATAATATTTTGTCAATAACATAAACATTTCTCATTTTACTGCAGTCATTTGGATTCTACAAAGAGGACTTAAGTATGACTTAAATCGTCATTTTTTGGTTAATTATCCTTTTATAAAATGCCTAAACAGGCTTATCAAGCTTAAAATTAATAATATTGTTTTGATCATATTTGTATTTATCATACTCTTCGTTCATATTAAACAATGCTTTTTTTTTATTTTTGACAAGGTTATTAGCAGGCTTAGGGAGACATATTAAGAAAATATTGACTCAGGTGGCACATGCATATGGCAAAATTCTTGAGGGTAAAATAGCAAATTATTAAAGCAGGAAAACACCATTCCACCATGTCACTTTTAATGGTGACAGACTATACTCTCAGAAGAATATATTTGGGTGTCATATTTAGAATAATAACATCTTGCATGTTGTGGGCACAAAACGCCAACCAATGACCATAAAGCAAATGAAAGAAACAGATGCTAACATAAACCGTCGGGACTGTGGGTGATAATCAGCTACTTATCAGGCCTGACTGTAACAACAGTGCATTTCATCAGTCGCTTAGTAAAAACTACATTTAAGTTGTGACATGTTAGCACCAAATCTTTGCTACATTTCTTCATCAAATAAATGTTTCAATTATTTCCTCAAGATGAATGACTAAAAGTTAAGTTTCTGGGAGACAATGACAAATAGTTTTTAAGTATTTTCATATTTATTTACCCAATTGTCTCCTGGAATGCTTATACCAATTCCATTCCTACAAATATTGTAAAAGACTGAATTTTTTTCTCAATCTTTCTATCATGTTTTTTGTTTCATTCAAACACAAAATAACAATAAAAATAAATTCAACTTATCATATATAACATATATAACACACTTTTATTTGTTTTAATTTTGAAACGGGTCTATTTGTTCATAATCATTTTCTTTTATTCATGAAATATGTCACAGCAATCTTTCAATTCAGTATATATTGATCTAACAAATTATTTCAAAATTTCAGTATATTTTAAATTATAAATGTCACACAATGTACTTTATTTTTAAATTGGTATATATTTGTATTTATTTCTTGCGTACATGTGATACTTTGACATGTATCTATAATGTGTAATGATCAAATCAGAGTATGTAGCTCATCCATCTCCTCAAACATTATCATTTCTTTGTGTTGGAAACATTTTAAACCTTCTCTCATAACTATTTACATGATGCACTTTCTAACAAACTAAATAATGTTGAGACATAAAATGATAGTGCTAGTAATTTTCACTCACCTTACCTACTTCACAAACATACTTACCTTGAGTCTATCTTTTTAGCAATCTCATATTATTCTGTTTTCAAACACACATGTGCCATTATGTAGGCATGTATAGGGACTTCAATTAGTTCTGTCTTAGAAAAATGAGATTTTAATAACAGTTTAGCAATTTTTGTCTCTGGAGTATCATTTATATCCCACCAGATCAATAGGTAGAGATACGATTCACTTTTGATGCTGGGTTACACCACACAGTGTTAATATTTTATAACCAATTCAAACATTACCTACTGTATTGGCATATATACATGTACTCCCAAATATTTTGCTACCATTAAAAAAGTCTCTGTAGACATACATGTTTCTACTCATGTTTATTGAATTTTTGTCTTGAAGAGAGATCTCCTCCATCTCACACACACAACAAAATAGGATTGTTAAGTCAGAGTATGTATAAGTTTAACTCACAGTTGTTACAGAATATGTGAGACTACATTTATCCACAAAATGTTCCAGTGTACACATTTCCCCATTTAATACTGGATATTACTAGTCTTTTAAATTTTGTTAATCTGATGTGTTGTTTTGGTTTATTATTATTATTATTATACTTTAAGTTCTAGGGTACATGTGCTCAACGTGCAGGTTTGTTACATATGTATACATGTGCCATGTTGGTGTGCTGCACCCATCAACTCGTCAGCACCCGTCAACTTGTCATTTGCATTAGGTATAACTTCCAATAGCATCCCTCCCCTTCCCCCTCCCCACAATAGGCCCCGGTGTGTGATGTTCCCCTTCCCGAGTCCAAGTGATCTCATTGTTCAATTCCCACCTATGAGTGAGAACATGCGGTGTTTGGTTTTCTGTTCTTGTGAAAGATTGCTGAGAATGATGGTTTCCAGCTGCACCCATGTCCCTACAAAGGACACAAACTCATCCTTTTTTTATGGCTGCATAGTATTCCATGGTGCATATATGCCACGTTTTCTTAATCCAGTCTGTCACTGATGGACATTTGGGTTGATTCCAAGTCTTTGCTATTGTGAATAGTGCCTCAGTAAACATACGTGTGCATGTGTCTTTATAGCAGCATGATTTATAATCCTTTGGGTATATACCCAGTAAGGGGATGGCTGGGTCATATGGTATTTCTAGTTCTAGATCCTTGAGGAATCACCATACTGTTTTCCACAATGGTTGAACTATTTACAATCCCACCAACAGTGTAAAAGTGTTCCTATTTCTCCACATCCTCTCCAGCACCTGTTGTTTCCTGACTTTTTAATGATTGCCATTCTAACTGATGTGAGATGGTATCTCATTGTGGTTTTGATTTGCATTTCTCTGATGGCGAGTGATGATGAGCATTTTTTCATGTGTCTGTTGGCTGTATGAATGTCTTCTTTTGAGAAATGTCTGTTCATACCCTTTGGCCACTTCTTGATGGGTTGTTTGTTTTTCTCTTGTAAATTTGTTTGAGTTCTTTTTAGGTTCTGGATATTAGCCCTTTGTCAGATGAGTAGATTGCAAAAATTTTCTCCCATTCTGTAGGTTGCCTGTTCGCTCTGATGGTAGTTTCTTTTGCTGTGCAGAAGTTCTTTAGTTTAATTAGATTCCATTTGTCAATTTTGACTTTTGTTGCCGTTGCTTTTGGTGTTTTAGACGTGAAGTCCTTGCCCATGCCTATGTCCTGAATGGTATTACCTAGGTTTTCTTCTAGGGTTTTTATGATACTAGGTCTAACATTTAAGTCTCTAATCCATCTTGAATTAATTTTCGTATAAGGAGTAAGGAAAGGATCCAGTTTCACCTTTCTACTTATGGCTAGCCAATTTTCTCAGCACCATTTATTAAATAGGGAATCCTTTTCCCATTTCTTGTTTGTGTCAGGTTTGTCAAAGATCAGATGGCTGTAGATGTGTGGTATTATTTCTGAGGGCTCTGTTCTGTTCCATCGGTCTATATCTCTGTTTTGGTACCAGTATCACGCTGTTTTGGTTACTGTAGCCTTGTAGTGTAGTTTGAAGCCAGGTAGCGTGATGCCTCCAGCTTTGTTCTTTTGACTTAGGATTGTCGTGGCAATGCGGGCTCTATTTTAAAAATGATGTTTTCTTGTGGTTTACTTACCATGAGTTTCAGAATATTTTTTATTTATTTCTTTATTTTAATAATTTTCAGTTATCTTTTATGGATTGCCTTTCTTGCTTATTGTATCATTTCTATTTTAATTTTTGCTGCTTTTGAATTTATAGTGCTGTGTGTGTGGGGATGGGTGGGTGTATATACACACAATTGTCCATATACAAACGATGGTCCATATATATATATGGAATATTAAATTTTGATTACAATAAATGGTTCAAATGCTTTCCTAGTCTACTGCCTTTTAGCTTTCCTCAGTGTAAATCAATCTATCTATCTATCTATCTATCTATCTATCTATCTATCTATCTATCATCTATCTATATCTATCTGTCTTTTTATCCATCAAATTTTATTTTCTCATGTAATAAAATGTGGCTAATTTACATATACACAATAGAGATTTTATTTTTGTGTTAAGTGTGTTAGGCTTTTAACTTTATTTTTGTTAAATTGGTTAGGCAATCATTTATTAAGCAAACATTTTTCAGGAGACTGAAATAACACTTTTATCAGTGGTGTGCTCCAATTGTTAAATTTTTAGGAGTTTTGCAAGCTGGTTGGTATGACATTGGTAGCTTATAATTGGCTATAGTCTAAGCATTTATATATCAGAAACTGGCAAACTCTACATCAGTCTCCCCACTACCCCGCTCCAGTCCCAGAGAGCTGAATGTTAAACATTCTCATCACTTTTTAGTCATATGTGTTTTCCTTACATCCTTGGGCCTAATGCTGAACTCTATATTTCAGTCCTTTCATCTGTTTGTTTAATGATATAAAAATATGTTATATTTACAGTAGATCTGTTTCAGAAACTGGTGTAGCAAAAATAATTTTTAAATATTTTTGCAAAAATCTTTTGGCATTTCTAACATTTACTGTATATTTTAAAATACTTTCAACAAGTTGTCACTCTCAAATGACTAAAAAAGAGCAAAAATTGTCATTTTGACTGAAATGGATTAAATCATGCATTTGTTTTGGAACAGTAGATGTTTTTATAATATTACATTCTTCCAGTTGGTGAAATTATTTTTCTTTGTTCAGCATTTTAAAGAAATATATTTATGTTCTCTTAGGCTCACTGTAATAAGTCTACTTATCTTAGTTTTATTAATTTAAATTGTGAAACTGAAATAAAAACATAATTCATTCACTTTTTTCAAATTGCAAAGTTGATGTGCTCCTAATGGAACTGAGCACCCTTTCTTATGTGACACTTTTCTCATGTAATTAATTAGTTAAGAGGAAATTACTAAGTAGATATGTATCTCCTTATCTAAATTCCTTTTTTAGAAGTTTTGTGATTTCAGAATCTACATTTACATTTTAATACATTTTGAAGTAATTTTTGTATATTATGTAAAACAATAGTCCAATGTTATTGTTTAGCATGTGTATGTATTGTTTTTCCAACACTATTTATTGAAAAAAACTGTCTTTTCCCCACTGTATATTCTGGGCACATATGTCAAAGATTAGTAGACTGTACAAGATTGGGTTTTTTTTTTTTCCTGGGCTCTCTATACTGTTCTATTGGTCTATGTCTGTTTTTATCCCAATACCATACTGTTTTTATTACTATAGCTTTGTAATATAGTTAAAATTAGGACATGTGATTGCCCCAACATTGCTTTAAGATTTATTTGGCTATGCATGGTCTTTTGAGATTCCATATGAATTTCTGAATATTTTTTCTATTTCTGTAAAAAATGTCATAGGAAATTTATAGGGATTGCATTAAATCTGCAGATCACCTCAGGTAGTATGAACATTTTGATAATACGTATATACTTTACTTACTTTCTAGCCTTCTTTTCTGGCTGTGATATGATCTTAATACTGGTCCCTTGGGGAAAATGGGAAGATGTTGCTCAAAGGGAACAAACTTTCAGTTATAACTGGAGCAATTCTGGAATTTAATGCAAACCATAGGCAGTGATAATTTGGTTAATTAATGTGATAGGATAAAAATTACAGTATATGCATATTGAGTAACCACATTTGTAATTCTGGAACATATATAATCCTTATTTGTCAATTAAATATTATAAAATTTAAAAATAATAAACAAAATTTGAAAATAAATTATGTCATTAACATGCATAATAGTCAGGGTTCTCCAGAGGGACAGAACTTATAGGATACATATATATGTGTGGGTGTGTGTATATATATTTATGTGTACATACGTACATATATATTCTTGTGCGTGTGTGTGTGTGTATATATATATACCAGGGGGGTTTATTAATAATTAACTAACACAATCACAATGTCCCACATAGGCTGTCTGCAAGCTGAGGAGTAAGGAAAGCCAATCCATGTTCCCAAAATGAAGAACATGGAGTCTGATGTGCGAGGGCAGGAAGCATCCAGCACAAGAGAAAGATATAGGCTGAGAGGCTAGACTAGTCTGTCATTTCACATTTTTCTGCCTGCTTTTTATATTCTACCCATGCTTGCAGCTGATCAGATGGTGCCCACCCAGATTAAGGGTGAGTCTGCCTTCCCCAACCTACTGACTCAAATGTTAATCTCTTTGGCAACACTGGCACAGACACACTCAGCATCAGTACTTTGTATCCTTCAATCCAATCAAGTTGATATTTGGTATTAACCATCACAAGTCTACCTCTTGTCAACTTGAACCCATACACATCTTCTGAGATCATACATCATCTTCAAATAAAGACAATAATGAGGTCATAACTATGCCTAACATAATAAAACTATCCTTCATACTGGAAACACAACAGTCCCCAACCCAAATACTATTACATAAAATTAACAATGGTTAAATGCTGATGTGAATTCAATAAAACTTATGTCACCAGATAAAAGAAAAAGGAAATAAAATGAAGATATTTTCTTAGTACAAGTGTATACATGCACAAACAAGTTTTTAACAAAAGAAGGGGAAATACTCGTGACAATACTCGTGACAAATATAGTCCTCTTTTCTGCAGCTGGTCATGTGGTCATAGCTGATATTTATGACTACCTTCTACTACCAATTCTGTATTCCCTTTGCCTTTAGCAAGCACCACAGCAGGTAGTTTGTTTATTTATTTATTTATTTATTATTTTTTTCCTGGTGGAGTGACCCAAACCTTTATTACAGAAGAGTCTGGGCCATTTGTAGTCCTTCCTGCCTGGATTGGGTTGTTGTAATTTCTCATTGACCTTTATCACAGGGCATGGTAATACTAAGAGAAACCCTAATGGATCTCCTGTATTCCATGCATACTCTTTCTTTCCTCCATTGTGGAGTAGTAGACAGATTTCATCTTGATTGTCTGGGTCAATCAACCCAGTCAAACCCGTAACTTAAAGATATGTAACTTAAACACTGTAACTTCTTAGCCTGTTGACTAAAAGATAGGAGGAGCCCAAAGTGTCCAGGTGGCAATCTTAACTTCCAGTTAATGGAATCATTGTTGTGTCTCCTGGTGGCAGCATTACTCCCTCTGGAACTAAGACCTCTAGGACAGCAGAATGTAATGTCGTGGGAACAGGCAGCACAAATTTTGCTAGTGGATCTCTAGGGGTGATGGTGAGTGGTGCCACTTCCATTTCTACTCATTGATTCCTGGACCCATGAATCCTGGCTATCGAAAAATCTGTACCATATATTGGAAGCTGAGTCAGACCATACACAGTCTTCTGGAGAACTTTGCCTCAGCCCTGCAAAGTATTGTCACCTAGTTGGTATTATAATTGGGACTTCAAAAGACCATTTCACCATTCTATCAAACAAGCTGCTTCAGGATGATGGGAAACATGGTAAGACCAGTGAATTCCATGAGCATAAGCCCACTGTAAAGTGAGTGCCTCTGTCAGAGGCAATGCTGTGTGGAATACAATGATGGTGAATAAGGCATTCCATGAATCCACAGATGGTAGTCTTTGCAGAAGCATTGCAAGGAAAGGCACACCCATATCTGGAGTAAATGTCTATTCTGGTGAAGGCAAACCTCTGCCCTTTCGATGATGAAAGAGGTTCAATATAATCAACCTGCCACCAGGTAGCTGGCTGACCACCCTGAGGAATGGTGCCATATGGAGGGCTCAGTTTTAGTCTCTGCTGCTGGCAATTTGGGCACTCAGCAGTAGCCATAGCCAGGGCAGCCTTGGTGAGAAGTCCATATTGCTAAGCCCATGCATAACCTCCACCCCTGCCACCATGGCCATTTTGTTCATGGGCCCATTGGGCGATGACAGGGGTGGCTGGGAAAAGGGGCTGAGTGCTGTCCACGGAACAAGTGGTTCATCCTATACACTTGATTATTAAAATTCTCCTCTGCTGAGGTCACCTGTTGGTGAGCACTCACATGGGATGTCTTCACATTTTTTGACCACATTTTCTTCTCAGTTTTTGACCACTCAGAGAGGTCCATTCACATATCTCTTCCCAAAATTTCTTCATCGCCAATTTTCCAATCATGCTTCTTTCAAGTCCCTGACCATCCAGCCAAACCACTGGCTACAGCCCATGAGTCAGTATGTAATCACACATCTGGCCATTTCTCCTTCCATTGAAAGTGCACAATCAGGTGCACTGCTCAAAGTTCTGCCTTCCAGGAATATTTCCCTTCACTACTGTACTTCAGGGATGTCCTAGAAAGAGGTGGTAGTGCTGCAGCTGTCCACTTTCGGATGCTGCCTGCATATCATGCAGAACCATCTGTGAACCAGGCCCTAGTCTTTTCTTCCTCTGTCAACTGGTCATAGGGAATTCCCCATGAGGCCATGGGTGCAAGCTGGAGGAGAGAAGGCAGGGTGGCAGGAGTGGAGACCATGGGCACTTGAGCCACTTCCTCATGTAACTTACTTGTGCCTTCAAGACCTGCTCAAGCCCAATCCCATATATATATGGGATGATGATGGAATGTGGCTGGGCATGACCCACTTTATGGTTAGATGGCCAAGAGCTGTCTCTCAAAGGGCAAGTAGTTATCTGCAGAAGATGACAAGGTCTTGCTCCAAAATCCTAGAGGGCTCCACTGTGATTCACCTATATGGGCCTGCCAGAGGTTCCAAACAGCATCCCTATCTGCCACTGATGCCTCAAGCATCATTGGATCTGCTGGGTCATATGACCCAAGTGGAAGAGCAGCTTGCACAGCAGCCTGAACCTGTTGCAGAGCCTTCTCCTGTTCTGGATCCAGTCAAAACTAGCAACCTTTCGGACCACTGACTAAATGGGCTGGAGTAACACACCCAAATGAGGAATGTGTTGCCTCCAAAATCCAAATAGGCCCACTAGGCATTGTGCCTCTTTCTTGGGTGTAGGAGGGGTGAAATGCAGCAACTTATTCTTCACCTTAGAAGGAATACTTCAATAGGCCCCACACCACTGGACCCCTAGAAACTTTACTTAGGTAGAAGGTCCCTGAATTTTAGTCAGATTCATTTCCCATCCTCTGGCATGCAAATGTCTCACCAATAAGTCCAGGGTCTTTGCTACTTCTTGCTCACTGGATCCAATCAGCATAATGTCATCAAAGTAATGGACTAGTGTGATACCTTGTGGAAGTGAAAAGAGATCAAGTCTCTCTGAATAAAGTTATTACACAAAGCCAAAGAGTTAATATACCCCTCAGGTAGGATAGTAAAGGTATATTGCTGGCCTTGCCAGGTGAAGGCAGATTGCTTCTGGTGGGTCTTATGGCCAGGAATACAGAAAAAGTCATTTGCCAAGTCAATGGCTACATACCAGGTACCAGGAGATGTGTTAATTTGCTCAAGCAATGAAACATCTGCTACAGCAGCTGTAATTAGAGTCACCACTTGGTTAAGCTTATGAAAATCCACTGTCATTCTCACAGATACACTTGTCTTCTTTGTGGGCCAAATGGGAGAGTTGAACAGGGATGTGGTGGGAATCACCAACCCTGTTTTTCAAGTCCTTGATGGTGGCACTAATCTCCACAATCCCTTTAAGGATGTGATATTATTTTTGATTTACTATTTTTCTAGGTACAGGCAGTTCTAATGGCTTCCATTTGGTCTTTCCCACCACAGTACCCTTCACCCTACCAGGCAGGGGAGCTTCTGCTGGCTGCTAAGTATGTCTATGCCAATTATGCATTCTGGCACTGGAGAAATGACAACAGGATGAGTCCAGGGACCCACTGGACTCACTGTAAAGTCAGACCTGAGCTAAAACTCCATTAATTACCTGACCTCGATCAGCTCCTTCTTTAATTTGAGGATCACAATGAC
Source organism: Piliocolobus tephrosceles (assembly GCF_002776525.5). Lineage (NCBI taxonomy): Eukaryota > Metazoa > Chordata > Mammalia > Primates > Cercopithecidae > Piliocolobus > Piliocolobus tephrosceles. The sequence goes on from NC_045441.1 coordinate 102,439,984, forward strand.
ATTTGGGGTCTCTGGGAACCACCTTCAGCTCAGAACCAATATCCATAGTCCCCAAAATGTCTGATCATTTCCTTTTCCCCAGTGCACAGTCACCCTGGTAAAAGGCCAGAGGTCTCCTTGGGTATTGATGGGAGAAAGATTGACAGCATAAATTTTCAGTAATGAAGTGGGGTCTTTCCTCAAGGGGACCCAGCCTCCCTTTCATTGAAGGGGTTCTGGGTCTGCAAACTGACTCAAGTCTGGAAATTGAGAAGTCACTATTGATAATAGTCACACTATTGATAATTAGTCAATACCAGAGCTGTACAAGAGTCAGACTATTCTGATTCCCCCTTTGCCTCTGTTGTCCATTATAGTAGCTACTCCCACCTGGCCTTTGACAGTTGAGTGCTGCCACTTGGTCCCTGCCACTTCATGATCCAATTATTCCCAGTTGAGTGACTGTGGTTCCCAGTTAGATCTGACATACAGAGAAGAGCTATTACAGAACTCTTCAAAGACACAGGTGCTGCTCTCATAAATCTTTCCCAAGGCATTGGTCAAGGTTCTATCTTCTGGACCTTCCCAGCTGGGACAAGTAGGTCTAAAGTGACTAATCCACTCCACCATCCCAATCTCTCTAAGCCTTTGGATCCCTTCCTCTACATTAACCCAAGAGAGATCAAGCATTTCCTGCTCACTTACAATGGGCCATCTTTTAATCTATATTTCAGCTAACCAAGCACATAAACTATTAGAACCTTTTTTAATTCCCTGAGCTGCAACATTAAATGCAGAATCCCCACTTAGTTGACGCAAATCAATACATTCAGCCTGATCCAACACTATGTTTCTTCCACTATTATCCCACACCCATAATATCTATTTCCAGCCTGCTCTCTAGATTTCTGTTTATATAAATTAGAAAACTTAAGCAATCCTTTTTGAGTGTAGTGCACCTCTTCATGGGTCACACTCTCAACCTCATCTCTAGGGTCCCACCAGTACTTTAGCTATAAGTCTAGAAGCTAACGAGGGTGTTGGGGGGTGGCTCCTGAGGATAATCAACATTATCTTGCCTGGCAACTGCCTGAGGGGAGGCCATAACTGTTGCCTCAGGCAGCACAGGGTTTATCTCCTCAGACAAAGGTGGAAAGGCTGATGGCAGCATGGGTTGGGGAGGGGATGTTGGCACTACTTGAAAATGGGAAGCTGTTTCCTCTAACAAAAAAGGTTCTTCGAAGTTTACAAACTCAGTGTCTCCAGCTTCATCAGGGTTCTCCCACATACCCCCATTCCAAGTTGCAGGATCCTATTATTTTCCAATTGATGCCCTCACTTTAACAGTAGACACCTGGTGAGGCCTGACAAGCCTGTGCATGCACTTTTGGTTGCAGGTCAGCCACTTGCATGATAAGAGCTTCTGTCTGTTTTTCCACAATTTCAGCTCTTTCTCTACAGGAGATAAGACTCTCACTCAGGGCAGTCTTAGAAGATTTGAGGCTCAGTATCTGCTTCTGAAGCAAGGAGTTAGAATTCCTGAGTTCATCATTTTCTTTTATCACTTTTTACAGTGAACTTAGGAGCAACCAACCAGCTCCATTATGTTCCTTGGTTCTCCACATATGGCCAAAGGTATTATGTATAGAGTCACTAAGCTCCTGCCTCTCACAAGTGGTGAATCAGGAGTGTCAAATGCATTTATTTTGTCTAACTCTCTAAAGAGTTCATGCCAAGGACTATTAGTGTTCTCCATACTATTAGAAGTAGAGTCTTTAGCATTTTGGGTATTAAGCACCAAACTCCAGAAACCCCAAAACCAATGGAAGAACTCCATCCTTAATATTCTGTTCCTCTAGAACCACTCCTGGTACCAAAATCTGTATTAGTCAGGGTTCTCTTGAGGGACAGCACTAATAGGTTAGATGTATATCTAAAGGGGAGTTTATTAAGGAGTATCGATCCACACAATCACAAGGTGAGGTCCCACAATAGACTGTCTTCAAGCTGAGGAGCAAAGAAGTCAGTCTGAGTCTCAAAGCTGAAGAGCTTGGAGTCCGATGTTCATCAGCAAGAAGCATCCAGCACAGAAGAAAGATGTAGGCTGGGAGGCTTAGTCAGTCTCATCTTTTCACATTTTCTTCCTTCTTTTTAGATTCTAGCCATGCTGGCAGCTGATCAGATGGTGCCCAACCAGATTAAGGGTCGATCTGCCTTTTGCAGCCCACTGACCCACATATAAATCTCCTTTGACAACACTATCACAGACACACCCAGGATCAATACTTTGCATCCTTCGATCCAATCAAGTTGGCACTGAGTATTAACCATCACAACATGGCAAATAATTGGAAGGATATTTGTCAATGTAATCATTTTAAAAAGGATATGATGGCCCAAGCTACTAGACTTCTGGCAGTTCTCAAACACCAAGCTGTTACTATTTTCCTTAGAAACACTGCTCATATCATAATATGAATAAGACTAACGTGTGACCAAAACTTCAATATTTGTTCACCTTTTGTTATAGTATATGCATAGAAAATATACTCATTTGGAAGAAATTGGGGCATTTTTCTCACACCACTTTGAAATGTTGTAAGGACATAACTATACCTCTGACTTGCCCATGAGAAATAGAGCCTAAAGCTCTTTAACTCAGTTTTGCCATGAATATATGCAAAAGAAAATGACATGAATCCTAGAGGAAGGCTCTAAGCATGTGCGGAAATGCTTTTGACTTCTTTGGCACTAACTTTCTGATAAAATATTTTATTGAGAGGTAAATTTGAAGTTCTGTTTAAATTTGAATCATTAAAGCTTAAGAAAAAATAAGAATAAAAGTAAAAATTGGCTTTAGAAATGTACAGAATGATTTAAGGTTGACAGTTCAGATATATCTTCATTCTTTATAGAGCATATTTTAGCCAGTTGGAACTGCTATAACAAATTACATTAGACTGGCTAGCTTACAAATGACAGAAATGTATTTCTCACCATTCTGGAGGCTGGAAATCCAAGATCAGGGTGTCAGCACAATCGGGTTCTGGTGTAGACCCTCTCCTACTTGTTAACAACTGTCTTACTGTGTCCTCACACAGTGGAGAGCAGAGAGGAGAAACAAACTCTCTAGTGATTCATAAGAAAATTAATCCCATTCTTGAGGGTTCTACTCTCATTATCCCACCTAATCCTAATTAGCTCCCAAAGGCCACACATTCTAATACCATTATACTTGGGAGAAGGGTTTCAGCATATGAATTTTGAGAGGATACACATTCAATCTGTAACAGAGTAGATATTGCAATTGCTAAGGAAACCTGCAGAAAGCTAATAGTTGGCTTTATTTTCACAAGTGGGGCTTAAGTTATTACCTGGTATCCTCTGTGAATCTGAGAAAAGAGCACAACTGACAACTGGAAATAGTGGTTGCAAATAATACACAGCTTTAGTTGGTCATAAAACCTTGAGATCCTTTTCACATTTCTGTTTTTTGTAATAAGGATGAAGATTTGTATGTGTATGAGTCCACTTAATGGAGATGAAATCCAAACCTTTTGTTATCCTTAGCCTTAGAGCCTATTTGAATTTCTCTTGGTATTGGATCAGTAGCTTGCCTAAGAGATGTTTGGGTCAGTTCTTGGTGATTCCTAATCCTCGGTGGCCCACTTCTTATACCTAATGAATATACAATATCAATCAGTCCATCTCTTTTAGCCTATGACCTTATAGCTTGTGGTTAAACTTCCAACAGTATATGTGCCTTTCTGTAAAGAAGTAAATAACCATTTCTATCATAAGAAACTGATGAGATTATCATCATTATTTTTATTATTTATAGTAGTAGTAGTAATTGCTGTACATTATATATTTATGTAACCAAATCTGAGGAACATCCTATTTTGTTTATGCAGAAATTCTTAATTGACCTCTAAGGAAGACCAGGGTGATTGTCAATGGAGTCTCTTCTCAGAAATTGACTTCTAACATGGACTGACATGTCCCTCATGGTAACATTGGGAGCTCTGTTGACCTATAACGATAGACTCTGGCAGGAGTACATAGGCCCCCAATCTCTGCAAATGCTTTGTAGAACCTAAGGCATCATTTCTAAACTGAGAGGTAATACCAGCTAGAGATTAAATATGGGGACATTAGAGCCCAACTAGCTGGGTTGAAATCCAGGTTCTCCACTACCTTCTCTGTCTTCCCACTACACTTCTTCTCTGACACAGTGTCTTACCTCTGTCTCTGGGGCTCACTGCACTTCAGCTCTGCCGACCTTCCAATGATATCTTGAATATACCACAAAATTCTCTGCCTGAAATAAAATTTGAATTTGCTATTCAATTTTCTGAAATGTTCTTCCCTTAAATATGGTCTTAGGACTCACATTGTATAGTTCTCAATCAAACAGCATCTTCTCTTAATGGATTTGTCTGAGTACCCTTTGTAAATAGAACCCCATTATTTTCTATCCTTTTACCTTGCTTTGTCTTCCTAACATTCACTAATTCCTGACACTTCATTAAAAAAGAAAAAAGAAAAAAAAAACAATAAGGGAGATACTTTTTTTTTTTAACCTGGAGCTTTCTAAGTATTCCGTAACTGTTGATTTTTAACAAATATTGGCTGAATGGATCAATAACTCTTAACACTTAATTCCCTACTCCACTCCTCTACCCTCCAGATTGAGACAGAGAAAAGCAGGGTCAGAAAAGGTAGTTAGAGTTGCTAATTATACAACCCCATGTTCACATTTCTGTTCTTCATTTTACTTGTCCTGATAAATAATTATACTCTTAATAGTCTCCTTCTAGTAAAAACAGTTTCCTCAGTTGACTTTGAAAACACTACTACTACACCTCTCTACTTTTTTTGAGGATGTTTTGCTAGCCTATCTTATCAGGTGTTTTTTTTTTTTTTTCTTCTTTTCTTTTCTTTTCTTTTCTTTTCCCTTTAAGTGTTAGTAATCCATCGGGTTTCATTTTCGACAATGACTTTTCTCACTCTGCCTGCTTTATCTGAGAAATGCTTACTACTCTCATGGTTTTAAATATCCAGCTATGCTAATAGTGCCTAGTTTCTAGTTCCAGACATGCCATATAACGTCTTTAGACATCCTTTCTACCTGGATGTTTCATTGACTACTCAAATTCACTTGGTCTTAACTAGGATAGTTATACACTCCACCAATCTGCTTTACTTCAAGGTGCTCTCTAACTTACTTTGTAATTAAAACACCTATCTGTGATTAGATCACATATCTGTTGAAAGAAAGGAAGAAAAAAGAAACAGAATGGAATGGAAAAAAGGAAAGGAAAGGAAAAGAAAGGAAAGGAAAGGAAAGGAAAAGAAAGGAAAGGAAAGGAAAGGAAAAGAAAGGAAGGAAACACAGGAAAAGAAAGGATAAAAAGTTATATAGGGGTCTGGCATGGAGGCTTATGCCTGTAATCCTAGCATAGCACTTTGTGAGGCTATGGCAGGAGGACCCCTTAAACCCAGGAGTTTGAAGCCAGCCTGGGCAACATAGGGAGATCCCATCTCTACAAAAAAATAAATAAAATAAAATATTAGCCAGGCATGGTGTTGCATGCCTGTGATCCCAGGTACTAGGGAGGCTGAGGTGGGAGGATAGCCTGACTCTGGGAGATTAAGGCTGCACTGAACTGTGATCACACGACTGCACTCACTCCAGCCTGGGTGACACAGAGAGACTCCATCTCAAATAATAATAATAATAATAATAATAATAATAATAATAATGTAGGAAGATTTTTTAAATGAACATCTGTATACTCATTATCCAAACAAAAATATGTAGAATATTAAACTTCTACAAAAGCCCACTGAGAAATAGTTTTCTGAATTCCATGTAAATTATCCTTTTGCTTTTGTTTATAATCACCACCTATTTATGTCTTCCAAAAGGTTTATTACTAATTTTATTTCTGTGCAAAATATATAAATGAAGTCATACACTATAGTATACAGGATATACTCTTTGGTGACTTTATTTTTCCTTTCTATATTTTAGGATCAATTTATGTAAATACATATACCTACAGTTAATTCAATTGCACTGTTATATCATAATATACCATGGTAAGAATTTATATGGTTTGACTGTGTCCCCACCGAAATTTCATCTTGAATTCCCATGTGTTGTGAATGGGACCCAGTGGGAGGTAATTGAATCATAGAGGCAGGTCTTTCCCATGCTGTTCCCATGATAGTGAGTAAGTCTCAGGAGATCTGATGGTTATTAAAATAGGAGTTTGCCTGCACAAGCTCCCTTTGCTTGCTGCCATCCATGTAAGACATGACTTGCTCCTCCTTGCCTTCTGCCATGATTATGAGGCTTCCCCAGTCACGTGGAACTGTAAGCCCAATTAAACCTCTTTCTTTTGTAAATTGCTCAGTCTTGGGCATGTCTTTATCAGCATGGTGAAAACAAACTAATACAGTAGAGTTGTTACCAGTAGAGTTGGGTATTTCTGAAAAGATACTCAAAAAATGTGGAAGTGACTTTGGAACTGGGTAACAGGCAGAGGTTGGAACAGTCTGGAGGGCTCAGAAGACAGGAAAATATGTGAAAGTTTGGAACTTCCTAGAGACTTGTTGAATGTCTTTGGCCAAAAGCCTGATACTGATAGGGACAATAAGGTCCAGGCTGAGGTGGTCTCAGATGGAGATGAGGAACTTGGGAACTGGAACAAAGGTGACTCTTGTTATGTTTTAGTAAAGATACTAATTTTACCCTTTTGTAAAATTTAGTAAAGATACTAATTTTACCATTTTGCCCCTGCCCTAGAGATATGTGGAACTTTGAACTTTAGAGAGATGATTTAGGGTATCTGGCAGAAGAAATTTCTAAGCAGCAAAGCATTCAAGAGATGACTTGGGTGCTATTAAAGGTATTCAGTTTTAGAAGGTAAGTAGGGCATAAAAGCTTGGAAAATTTGCAGCCTGACAATGTGATAGAAAAGAAAAAATTCATTTCTGAAGAGAAATTCAAGCCAGGTGCAGAAATAAGTAACGAGGAACCAAATTTTAGTCCACAGGACAATGGGGAAAATGTCTCCAGGGCATGTCAGTGGTCTTCATGGCAGCCCCTCCCATCACAGGCCCAGAGGCCTAGAAGAAAATGGTTTCCTGGGCTTGGTTCAGGGTGCTCATGCTGTGTGCAGTCTAGGGACTTGGTGCTCCATGTCCCAGCCACTCCAGCCATGACTAACAGGGGTCAAGGTACAGGTTCAGCTGTTGCTTCAGAAGGTGGAAGCCCCAAGCCTGGGCAGCTTCCATGTGGTGTTGACCCTGTGGGTGCACAGAAGACAAAAATTGAGGTTTGGGAACGTCTGCCTAGATTTCACAGGCTGTATTGAAATGCCTGGATGCCCAAGCAAAAATTTGCTGCAGGGGTAGAGCTCTCAAGGATAATCTCTGCTAGGGCAAAGTAGAAGGAATATGTAGGGTCTGAGCCCCCACACAGAGTCCCTACTGGGGCACCATCCAGTGGAGTTGTGAGAAGAGGACCATCATCCTCCAGACCCTAGAATTGTAGATCCCCTGTGCACCTGGAAAAGCCACAGACACTCAATGCCAGCCTGGAAAAGCAGCCAGGAAAGGGGCTATACCCTGCAAAGCCACAGGGGCACAGCTGCCGAAGACCATGGGAACCTACCGCTTGCATGAGTGTGAGCTGGATGTGAGACATGCAGTCAAAGGAGATCATTTTGTAACTTTACGATTTGACTGCCCCACTGGATTTTGGACTTGCATGAGGCCTGTAGCCCCTTTGTTTTGGCCAATTTCTCCCATTTGGAATAGCTGTATTTACCCAATACCTATATCCCCATTGCATCTAGGATGTAACTAGCTTTTGATTTTACAGGTTCATAGGCAGAAGGGACTTGCCTCGTCTCAGATGAGACTCTGTACTGTGGACTTCTGAATTAATGCCGAAATGAGTTGAGACTTTGGGGGACTGTTGGGAAGGTATGATTGGTTTTGAAATGTGAGAACATGAGATTAGAGAGGGGACAGGGGATGAATGATATGGTTTGGCTGTATCCACACCCAAATCTCATCTTGAATTCCCACATGTTGTGGGAGGGACCTGATTGGAGGTAATTGAATCATGGGCACAGATCTTTCCCATGCTGTTCTCGTGATAGTGAGTAAGTCTCACAAGATCTGATAGTTATTATTAGGGGAAGTATTCTTGCACAAGCTCTCTTTGCTTGCTGCTGTCCATGTGCGACATGACTTGCTGCTCCTTGCCTTCTGCCATGATTGTGAGCCTTCCCCAGCCACATGGAACTGTAAGTTCAATTAAACGTCGTTTTTTGTAAATTGCCCAGTCTTGGGTATGCCTTTATCAGCAACATGAAAACAGATTAATACAGAATAAGCCATAATTTGTTTATCAATTATATTGTAAATAGATTTTTGAGTTCTTCCTCATTTTTCTGTTTATTTGTGTGTTTGTTTTACTATTAGGTAAATTTTGTCACTTTACAAAAATTATCATCTGTGACACATTATACACCTGTGTAAGAGTTTAACATACATACCTAGTAGTGAAATTCCTGGCTCATAAAACAAGTACATGTTACACTTTGCTAGGAATTGTCAAAATAATTTCTAAAATGTTTTTGCAATAAAGAATTGCACCAGCAGAGAGGGAATGTTGTTGTTGTGTCAGCTTTCTGCCAAAAGTTGGTAATATCTGACTTTTCAGTTATCATCTTTTCCTTAAGGAAGACCTGTGTCTGTTTCGTATCTTAAGAAAACATTTTTATTAATCCAATGACATATGTCATGAACGGAATGTTAAGTCCTTCCAAATTTATATGTTGAAGCTCTAACCACCAATGATGGTATTTAGAGGTAGGGCTTTTTGGAAGTAGGTAATTAGGCTTAGATGAGATTATGAGGGTAGGGTCCTCATGATGGAGTTTGTGCCCTTATAGAAAGAAACTACAGATATTTCTCTCTCTTTCCACCATGTGAGATCACAGCAAGAAGATGACTAGCTCCAATCCAGAAAGAATGCCCTCACCAGAAACCAAACTAGCCTATACCTTGATCTTGGATTTCCAGCCTCCAAAACTATGAGAAATGCGTTTCTCTTGTTCAAGGCTTTAAGCCACTAAGTCTATGCCATTTTGCTGTGGAGCCCAACCTGACTAATACATGTACATACATTTTACTATATTGACATTGACCAAGTTCTGGATTTTTCATTTAATATTACTAGGATTAATTTTTGTTTATATGGAGTAGGTATGCGATATCACATTTTTCACATCCATAACCCAAGCCCCAGCTTTTTATTGAAATTCTATAATTTCCTTACTAAGCCGTGATGCTATATCTATCACATTTTTAAAATTCATGTATGAAGTTCGGCTCTTCTCAACCTAGATTCTATTTGATCCATTGTCCTTGTTCTTTGTTCCTATTTTGTCTTTACTGTTTTTCTGTTTGTGTGTGTGGTTTTAATTGAGCACTTTATGATTCTATTTTCTCTCCTTTTTTAGCATAACTAATTATACTTCCTTTTTCACTTTTTTTGGTGTTGCCCTACAGTTTGCAATTTGCATTTACAACAAATCTATATTCACTTTGAAATAACACTATAAAGCTTCATGGGTTGGTCAAGTGCCTTATAATAAAAAAAAAAAAAATAAGATCCTAATTTCTTCCTCCCTTCTCTTGTATTATTGTTGTCATTTCTTTCATTTATGCATAAGCACACATAAGAATACATATGTAATATGTATATATATAAGTATATAAAATAATCAAATATATTGTGGTCATTAAACAGACTTTTATCGGTTAGGTTGATTAAGAATAAGAAATATAAAAGTTTATATTTTACCTTGATACTTCCTTACTCCTATATGTAAGTCCAATTTTCTGACCTATACTATTTTTGTACTCTCTGAAGAACCTTTTAACATTTCTTTCAATGAAGGTCTACTGGCAAAAATTTTCTCAATGTTTGTCTAAGAAAGTCTGTATTTCTCTCTCACTTTTAAAGGATAATTTTACAGGGTGTAAAATTCTAGGCTGCTGTGGGTTCCTTTTTTTTATTTTCTCAACATTTTAAATATTTTACTCCACTCTTTTCTCACTTGTGTGTTTTCTGAGAAGTGAGATGTTATTCTAATCTATTCTTCTGTAGGTAAAGTTTTTTTTGTTTGTTTGTTTGTTTGTTTGTTTTAATTATTTCCTCTGGCTTCTTTCAAGTGTTTTTCTTCATTGATTTTCTGCATTTTGAATATAATATACCTAAGTATTTTTTGGCATTTATCTTTGTTGTTTTTTCTAAGTTTCCTGGAACAATAGTTTGGTCTTTAACATTAATTTGGGGGAAATGCTCAGTCATTATTGTTTAAAACTTTTCTTCTGTTTATTTCTCTCTTTCTTCTCCTTCTAGTATTCACATTACACACACTTGACGGCTTTTGTAGTTGTCTCATAGTTATTCGACATATTTTTTTCAATCTTTTTTTCTTTGCCTTTCAACTTGGGAAGTTTCTATCATGAGATCATTAGCATGAGGAAAACTCAGCAATTCTTTCCTCAGTCATGTCCAGTCTATTAATGAGCTCATCAAAGACATTCTTTATTTTATAGTGTTGTTGTTCTTCAGCATTTCTTTTGGATTTTTTCCTCTTTCCACTCTTTTCATCTTTCTGCTTACATTGCCCATCTCTTCTTGTATGCTATCTATTTTATCCATTAAAGCCTTTGGCATATTAATCATAGTTGTTTTAAATTTCAAATCTAATAATTTCAAAATCCCTGCCATATCTGAGAATAGTTATGATGTTCTGTTCCTCAAACTTTGTTTTCTTTGGTTTGTGGTGGCAGTGGCGGGGGTGGGGGTTGTTTCTTTCCTTTTATTATGTCTTACATATTTTTTTTTTCTCTCTTTCTTTCTTCCTTCCTTCCTTTCTTTCTTTCTTTCTTTCTTTCTTTCTTTCTTTCTTTCTTTCTTTCTTTCTTTCTTTCTTTCTTTCTTTCTTTCTTTCTCCCTTCCTTCCTTCCCTCCCTCCCTCCTTTCTTTCTTTTTTCTTTCTTTCTTTCTTTCTTTCTTTCTTTCTTTCTTTCTTTCTTTCTTTCTTTCTTTCTTTCTTTCTTTCTTTCTCTCTCTTTCTTTCCTTCCTTCCTTCCTTCTTTCCTTTTTCCTTCCTTCCTTCCTTCCTTCCTTCCTTCCTTCCTTCCTTCCTTCCTTCCCTCCTTCTTTTTTATAGCTGGATACGATGTATTGGGGTAAAAGGAACTATGGTCAAGAGGTCTTCAGTGAGATGGTGGCAAGATGTGGGGAGAAAATCCTTGCTTAGGTCTGTCTGTTAGTGATCCTGACTCTACACTGTCATCTTCACAACCGCTTCTGTTTCTGGCGTTAGGTGAAACAGAATGGCCAGGATGGGCTGGAGTTGGGTATTTCCCAGCCCCCAGATCAGCTAGGTACTGACAAGACTCAGCAGGTCTCCTAAAATATTTTCTCCTGAGGTAAAGCTTTGTGAAAAGTACAGAATGCTTTGGTATATTTCAATATGGTTCCTTTTCTTCTCCTCTACTGGAAGCAGAAGGGATATTTTTCGCCAACCTTCACTAGAAAAACCTGGTTGAGCTCTGAATATATAATACAAAAACTCTGGGACCTCCCTCAGTCAAGATTCCTCTGAAGTTTTAAATTATCAGACTTGTCCACATTGAGCCTTGAAAAACTCTTCAATTATAGTTTAGATTTTCTTACCAATTACTAGTTCCCATAGAGGTTTCTGTCTGTGGATTTCTGCTTTGGTAAATCTAGATTCTGTACATTCACCTGTCTCTCCAAATTTGAAGGCCAATGATTTTTCCCCGTGACTTCATTTATCTGAGAAATCTAAGAAGGATTGTTGATTTTCATTTGTTCAAGTTTTTCACTTGTTAGGATGGAGTGGCAACTTTCAACTCCTTACATGCCAAATCAGAAACCACAGGTCCCCTGATGAATTTGTAAGTATTAACATTTTCTGCTGTAATAAACATTTTTTCTAATCTTTGTTAATGGTTAATAATTTAAATAAAGTTTTTGTTTTCATACAATAAAATTCACTGTTTTGCAACAGCTCTGTAACTGCCACCACAGCCAAGATATAGAAATATCTCATCCCCTCCAAAAATATTCATTTGTATCCCTTTTTAGTGATCCTTATCATTGTATCAAGCTGTTGTGTACATCTGTAGTTTGTACCTCTCAATTGCTGTGTAGTATTCTGTTATATGGACGTACCAGTTTATTTACCTGTTCATCAAGTGAAAGATATTTGGGTTGTTTGCAGTTGTTAGCAATTATAAATGCTAACATTTATAAATATTGTAAATATTATTAATGAAGTAGAACTTGAAAAGCATTATCATTTGATAATACTAAACCACAAAATATTTACGCATAAATCTAGCAAAATAGGAACAGGATCTATAAACTCAAACTGTAAATCTCATAAAAGAAAAGAGAACACCTACCAAATTAGGAAATAAAGTATTTTCTATTGTAAATATAAACCTATAAGTATTCCATTATAAATATTCAAATATTTGATGATATATTATTGAATATTATAAGTATTATAATATTCAATGGTATAGTGAGAAAATCATAATTAACAATAACATATAGTATATTGCAAAGAAACTAAGTATTTGTAGTGTTCCCAACACAAAGAAAAATGTTTGAGGTGATGAACCTCCCAGTTACCCTGATTTGATCATTACACATTGTATACATATATCAAAGTATCACACATACCAACAAAATATGTACGACTATGATATGTCAACAAAAATAAAAATAAACAAATAAATATTTGTGGACAGGCTTTTGCATGAACATAACTTTTCATTTTTGTTGGGTAAATAGCAGTGGAATTGCTAAATCATATGTTAAGAATGTATAATTTTACATACATTTTTTATAATTTTATAAGAAACTGCCAGTTTTCCACAGAAGTGCACTAGTTTACCTTCCTACTAGCAGAGTATGAGTGTTCTGGTTGTTGCTCATACTTCCCCACACTTGGAATTATCTATTTTGCTGTTGTTTGTGTGTATGTGCGTTTGGACATTCTAATAAGTTAGCGGTGCCATGTAATTGTGTTTTTAATGTTCATTTATTCTAATGACTAATGATGCTAAGAATTTTATGTAATTATTTGTCATTCATATAGTCTTTTCTTGTGAAGTGTCTATACAAATATTTTGTCCATACTTTTAAAATGCCTTATTTGTCCTTTCTGAGCTGGGTTATTTATAAATAGTTTATTCCAATCTATATTCTATCTTTCAATCCTCTTAGCAATCTTTTTCAAAAAGGCAGAGATCTTTATTTTGATGAAGGCCAATTTATCACCTTTGTTTTTCTTTTCTAGAGTATGGATCATACTCTATAGGTAGTAGATAAAAAAAATCTTTGTCTAAGGTGAGGTTTAAAATTTTCCTTTTTTGTTTTCCTGCAGAGGTTGTATGCCTACAATTAGCTTTATGATCTATTTTGAATTTTTTTTTTTTTTTTTTTTGCATAAAGTAAAAAACAAATAGCTGAGGTTTTGGGTTTTGTTTTTATTCTTTTTACATGTACGTATTTAATAATTCTAACATGTTTTCCAAAAGATCATTTCTGCTTGAATCAATTGACATTGTTATTTTGTCTAAAAGCAATTGATCATGAAAGAATGGGTGTATTTCTTGATTAACTATTATGTTATATTGAAATGCAGTCATATTTTCAGCAAAACAACAATATTTTATTGTTGAAGCTTTGTAGAATGGCTTTAATTTTTTAATCAGAACAAATTTTGTTCTTTTTCAAAACTGTATAGCTAGTCTATTTTCTAAGTTATTTTTCTCCCCATGTAAATTTTAGAATTAGATTGTTGACTTATGCACAAAAACACACTGGGATTTTGATTGGAGAGGCACTGAATCTCAACACAATTGCACTGAATTTAAATTAACATCAATATTCAGTATTCCAATTCATAAAAAATACTATTTCCCAATTTTTTAGTGTTATCTTTTCTTTCATGTGATTTACAGTTTAGTTTTAGAGATCCTGTTCTTATTTTGCCAGATTTATGCCTAAATATTTCATGAGGTTTAGTATTATTAAATGGTAATGCTTTTCAACTTCTACTTCATCGATAATACATAGAAATGCAATTAACTTTTCTTTACTGAGCTTATATCCTGTAATCTTGCTAAACTCATTTTTATGTTCTAATGCTGATGGATTTCTTGGGATTTTTTACATATACAACCATATCTTCTGAGTGAATAATGATTTTATTTTTTAAGTGTTTATGCTTTTATTTTTTTTTTCTTCATTGTATTGATTAAGACCTCCAGTATAATGTTCAACAGGATTTGTGAGGGTAGACACCTTTGTGTCTTTCCCAAGATTAAGGGAAAAGCATTTAATTTTTCACCATCAGCTCTGATGTTAGCTAGAGGAATTATTTGTTTTTAATGGGTTTCCCATTATTAGGTTAGGAACATTCCCTTCTTGACAAGCTGCTAAGAGTTTTAATCATAAACAGATCTAGAATTTTTTCAAATAATTTCTCTAATTCTCTATGGAGGTTGTCATATTGATTTTCTTCTTTATTCTGTTCTTATGGGGAGTTAGATTGATTGCATTTCTAGTGCCAAATGCTTTCTATTCCAAGAATAAGTCCTATTTGGTCATCATAGGTTATCTTTTATATATTGCTAGATAAAATTTACTAATATTTCAGTAAGAAAGTTTGCTTCTTTATTTACCATCAATATTGGATTGCAGTTCTAATTATTTATAATGACTGTGCTTTTGGTATCATAATAGTAGCTGCAAAAAAAGCATATTGAGAAATAGTCCAATCTCTTCTGTTTCTGGAAGTGTTTGTGTAATTAGTTTAATTTCATTAATATCTGTGTTTTTTTCTTTCCTTCTGTGTGCTCAGGATATCATTTGTCCTTCTTTGTCTAAGTTTCCTGAGTAGAAACTTAGATTATTGACTTGACCTGTGATGTTTCTTCTTTTCTAAAATCTGAATTTAATGCTATAATTTCTTTCTGAACACTAATTTAGCTGAAACAAACAATTTTGAAATGCTGAGGTTTTCCTTCATTACATATTTTTTAATTTCCCCTGTGACATCTTCTTTGACTCTTGGGTTATTTTTAAGTGTGTTGTTTTTGTTAATGAATTCTGGTTGAATTGCAATATGTTCACAGAAAATACTTTCTATAATTTTATTTTAAAAATATGTTTTAGAGTTAGTTATATTGTCTAGAAAATGGTTTATCTTAATGAATATTCCATGTGATCTTGGAAGAAAATCTTTTTCTACAATTGTGGAGTAAAATGTTTCATAAATGTTAATTAGGGCAAGTTGACTAATAGTGTTCTTCAGATCTTCAATATTATTGCTGATTTTCTGCATAATTGTTCTATTTATTGCGGTGAAAGAATAGCTGAAATATCAAAAAATAGTTGTAGGTTTTTCTATTTCTTCTTTTAGTTCTGCCAGTTTTTACACCATGTATTTTGAAGTTTTATTTTTAGGTGCATAGCCATTAAATTTTTATATCATCTTTAAAATTTACCTTTTCATCCTTATCCAATATCTTTTTATCCCTAGTAATATTCCTTTCTCTGAAGTCTACTTCATCTGATATTAATAGCCTTCTAGTTTGCTTCTGATTTATTAATATAAATCATTTACACATTTATCACTTTTTAAATTTGCTTAGCTTTTTAAATCCATAAATTCATGTCTTTTGCCCTTGTCACAAATAATGTTACTGTGTATGTATGGATTTCATTCAGTCCCAACAGTCTGTTGATCATCTATTCTTTTGCCAATACAGATTTGTTTTAATTACTTAATAAGCCTTAATATCTAGTAGTGAAAGTTCTATTAATAAATTCTTGTTGCCTTCTCTTTCATGTATATATTTATGTTTGTCTGTGTGTCTGTATGTATATACAGAATTTGTATATCAATACATAGATATACAAATGCAAAACATTTGCTGAGATAACTAATTGTTGTCTTTGTTTTGCCAAATAGTATTGGTTGGACAGTCAGTGAAATGTGTGAATGGAAAATATCTTGGGACCCCAAAATCACTAGGGACAACTTAAGCTGGAAACTGCTTAGGGAATACCTTCCTCCCATTCTGTTCAAAGTTACTAAGATAGGTTCTTATCTGATTGCCTCCTTTTTAAAGGCTAATCAGAAACTCTTGTTTGTCTTTAGTTAAACTGATTCCTAAGTATTTTGTGCCGTTTTTTCACTATTTTGTGAATGTTTTATTTTAAAGTTGTTTCTAGCATATACAAAATCAAAACCTTTTGTAAATTAAATTTGTATCTTTTCACCTTGCTAAACTTTTCTTTTGTGCTACATTATAATAGCTGTCCCCCTCCCTCTATATAATAGCGAATGAGAATGATAAAAACAGCACTTTCACATCATGATCAAACTTCGATATGTTGCTATTAAAAGTGAAGCTAGCTGCCAGATTTGTTTTTTGTTTTTTGTTTTTTTTTTGAGACCGAGTCTCGCTCTGTTGCCCAGGCCAGAGGGCCAGAGTGCAGTGGCGATCACAGCTCACTGCAAGCCCTGCCTCCCAGGTTCACACCATTCTCCCGCCTCAGGCTCCAGTGTATCTGGGACTACAGGTGCCTACCACCACACCTGACTAAATTTTTGTAGCTGTAAGATTTTTATAGGTTACCTTTGTTAGTTTTTATCTTGAGTGATTGTTGAATTTTATCAAGTGGTTTTCTACAGTTTTTGAAATTACCACCTGACAGTTCTCCATTATTCTGTTAGCCTTGCGAAGCACATTGATTGTTTTCTAAATGAAAACCATCTTTGTATATTCGAAGTAAACCCCACTCTGTCATGCTGTATTCTTTTATATGTGTCTCTGAAATCATTCTGTTAATATCTTGTTAAAGAATTTGTAGTTGTATTTCCATAGACTCAAAAAAGGTCTATAGTGGCCTGCAGTATATTTGAAATGTCTTTGTATTTTGAACGTGTAAAACATACTGTAAGCTGTTCCTTCCTTCTCGACTTTAGGAAAAAAAAAATGCAGGTTTCTGTGTAAATTTCATGAAATTATATTTTCCTGTGTTTTTAATAGTTTTTGAAATTTCTGAATTTAGTTTTCAATTCTTATGTAGTTTATTGTATATAAACTTGAATTTCTTGGGATTTCCTCCACATAATATCAATTCATCTTTAAATAATGACAGTTTTATTCCTTATCTAATCTACTTTTGTTTTTGTCTTGTTTCGTGCATTGGATATGCAGAGAAATGTCAGTGTGCTTTGCATGCTTTAAAAATTCCTTATAATACTCATATTAAATTGAGAACTTAACATGACTAGAGGCTGGAAATCAGTTAACAGGCTATTGCACCAGTCCAAAAAAGGTGATTATATGTTCCTGAATAAAGAAATATAACAAAAAAAATATATTTTAATATGAGAAGAAATGGGAAGAGAATGGATTTGAGAGAAATTTAAAAGATATAATTTATGATAATGAAATAGGGAAGAGTTATTTGTGAGTGGGTAATAAAGTCCAGAGGACTGCAGAAGAGAATAGGGGATATTCATGTGAGAATAACTACATATTAAAATGAGATAATCACATTCTTGTGGAGGATGCTTTATTTTGAAATGAAGAAAGACAAATGTCTTTCAGTAGTGGTCAAATTCTCCTGACACAAAATAGTGAAACTACAAAGGAAACATTTTAGCTTCAAATAAAATTATTTTCATTATTAGAATATTTGTTGATAATATAGTTCAGTAAGAAAAGTATGAGTTTTGATATAAATATGTTTCATTAATGTCTCAGGAACACACATACTTTTTCAGTTTGGTCTATACCCATCATGATAAGATTGAGAAAAATTTTGTAAACTATCAGCCTGAACAAAAAAGTATGGCAAAAACGTGATATGACAAACAGCATCCTATGATGGAACAAGAAAACGATAGCTTGAGGTATGTCTTCAACAGATGTGATAAAGAATGGGGAAACAAAAACATTACCGAACATTTCTCATCAATCTTGACAATGATTAGGTGCTTCTACCACAGTAATGAGCTTAGTATTTTGGAGATGAGTGATTACTGGTAAAAATACAGTGTTTCATAATTTTATAAGGAGTATAATAAACTAAAACTATCCATTTAGTACGTGGTGAATATGCCTTTGAGTGATTTTTATATTTATTGCAATATAAACTGTAGGAGCATTTATGTGTCACAGTTGCAATAATGTAAGAAGATTAAATCAAGATTCCCACTCTCTCCAAATACTATAAAGATATCATAAACCTTACATTACAAGCAAAGTTGAGTTTAATATTTACCTTAAATAATTTAATACCTAACTTCAATAAAATATCCCCAAATTAAGCACTCAAACCTGATGGTATGAACATACTGAATAAGAGTGAGTGTTCTAATATGAATATATTTGGTATCTAATGAACACATGGCAATGTGAAACAAAAAGGCAAAAAAATTAATGTTTAATACAAATAGTGATAGTTGGCACCATTTTTTATTGTCTTTAAAATGAGTGTGTTCAATGTTTTGAAATAAGTGTAATTATTGCTATTGTTATTTCCCCTATGCCATTTATTGTTTTAGTTTAAGGAAGCTTCTTGCTCATTCTAGTTTAAGACCTTAAATTAGTGAATATGTTTTTAAAATTATCTACATTAAAGTTACATCTATATAGATGGTCATATTATCACATTTTTATTGTAAATTTTTAATGGGGGAAAAATAAATAACTGATTTTCCAATGTTAAATAAATCTTGCAGAACTGCTAGGCTAACTGTTATGACTGCCTGAAGAAATTAGCAAATACTCTTCCTCCCAAAAGGTAGAAATCTTGGCAAAATTGTTAGAAATAACCATGTTGGTGCATGAAAATTACCCAAAAACAAACATCAAATTTAAAACCATTTATCATGAAAAGCTGCTATGACTAGCAGGAGATCGTAGTCTTTTTTGTTAGAATTTATCCCATTGCCTCTAGGTCTGCACTGTTCCCAGGGCAATGTTGACTATTAGAAATAATAGTCATGCTGCCAGGATAAATTGATTTGATTCGAGGCAGATTGTGGAAATACATGAAAGTGGTTTGTTGGTGAAAATAGAAACCTCAGTAGAAAACAAATGGGAAAAATTCAGAGCTTTGCTAGCCAGAGTTTACGGAACTGGTTATGGGAGTGGAAGACCAGTCAGATTTTATGGGGTAGTTATATGTGAGAGAGCCATACAAGAGATAAATAAGTTCTTCCTACATCCATAACTGACTAAGAAATTAGTCAAAAAAGAGATCCGTAACAGGCCCACAGAAAGTGAAAATGAAAGGTGGTGCATAAAACGGTCATACTTGGAAAGTGCTCACAAACCCCCAAACAAATCCAATGACAGAGGATGAAAAGTCATATAGACTTGAGATGTTTAACGATATTTGTTCAAATAATTAGCTGATCGCTTATTTATGCAGTCATAAGAGCAACCAATAAGCAGTCAAGCAAAGCAAAATAAAAAGTAATGAAACATAATTAAATACATAAGTGGCTACACACCATGAGGAAAATAGATAAAATGCATTATATAAATTTTTATTTTTCAACAAAACATGATGAAACTTGGAAAGAAACAGTAAACTGAGACCTATACTTAGAAGAAATGAAAAGCAGGCAATAGAAACTGATTCCAAGTGGGCCCAGATGTTAGTTTAGCAAAAATATTTCAAAGTAGCTATTCTGAATGTATTTAAAGATTATACGACAGTATGAAGACAGTGGCTCAAAAATGAGAATCTCAGTAAATGCATAAAAACTAAAAAATAAAATGAGAAATTCAGAGTTGAAAAATACAATAACCAAAATAGAAAATTCACTAAAGAAATTTAAAAGCATATTTAAGATGGTAGAAAAACAACAATCAGTAAACTCGAAGATTAATCAGTGAGAATTATCTGGTTGAATAACAGAGAAAGAAACAAACAAGCATCAATTAACAGAGCCTTATCAAATACATACACACACACATATATGTGTGTTTAAGAGTAATAGTACTATGCCTGTAATACCAGCACTTTGGGAGGCCGAGGTGGGCAGATCACGAGGTCACGAGATCAAGACCACCCTGGCTAACACAGTGAAACCCCATCTCTACTAAAAATGCAAAAAAAAAAGAAAAAATTAGCCGGGCGTGGTTACAGGCGCCTGTAGTCCCAGCTACTCGGGAGGCTGAGGCAGGAGATTGGCGCGAACCCCGAGAGGCGGAACTTGCAGTGAGCGGAGATGGCGCCAGTGCACTCCAGACTGGGTGACAGAGTGAGACTCCGTCTCAAAAAAAAAGAGAGAGAGAGAGAGAGAGTAATAGTACTAAAAACAGAGAGAAAGGGAATTATGTTGGAGCAAAGTTTCTATTTTCAACAGAATTAACCTGAAGTACATTGTAATTACTTAAAATATGTAACGCCATACCTACAGCTATAACCACCAAAATTCATCTTTATTCAGATGAATGGGAAAGGAATGTATGATGCCAGTTTCTCCCTGTTTCTACCTATAGTTTCTACTCCTTCTCACCTATTTATATTCTCTTGGGCTTCTTCAGAACAGAAGTTGACTGCTACTCTAAAGGTGATCTGGCAAATTATACTCACCTGGTTTGGCAGATGTTTAAACTTACATTTTCTCAAATGGATCCTTTTTCTTGGGTGTCCTTGAAACGTAGCTCTCCACCCAATCATTGGTGATCTCTTACTTGAACTTTCTTTAGTGCGTGCAAATCATCTCTTTCTGATCCTTCTGCATCCTAAGATATATTTTTATATTATTTTTATTATATATATAAAATATATATTATTTTATATTTTATATTGTTTCTTTTCTAGTCTTTCCTCTCCAGGCAGTACTCTTGGGCAGGATCTAAAACCCCTCCATAACAAGACCTCATCTTCAGGGGAGTCAAGAAGTCACAGTCACACATGCTTAAGATTTTTCAGGCATGATTCAGAACAAGTTCATCCCATACACCATGCTCCAAGAAACCCAAATACATTATCCCAGTGGCATTCCTGAGGCTTCTTTTTCCAGACTTGAGTATAGAATAAGGTATTTAATTTTTCCCATTGAGACACAGGACACAATAACAGTACCAGCAACCCAACAGCTCTCCAGAATTATCTTCAAATAATTATCTTCTGTCTCTCTCTCATTCTGTCAACCTCTTTGGGGTTGACAGCTAAGCATTACAAAATTGGGTTTTGACCATGTTCTGTTTTGATGATTCTGCCTTATATATATGATTAGCATATATAATTGGAGCATATAGCATATATATGCTATATATGCATATATATTTAGCATATATAATTCCAACTAGCATATATAATTGGAGCTATGCTCTTGAGAACTGGACCAAAACTGAAGCAGCCATACTCCCATTTTTAGCACTTTCTTATATTAGTATTGGAACCCAACTTGGTGTTAAGCTTTCTTACAATATATATATTGATATATTTATGCATAATATTTAAATAGCCTTAACAAAAATTCTCTTGATCTGTATAGATCTCTGATCTACACACTCTAATATCAGCGTCCATTAATAGGAAGTTTGGGATGACTCAGGCTTTATAAGAAAAAAATCCTTGAATATTATTCCATCATTCATGCTTTGTTCTATTTCCATGTGTTCTTGATTTGTAATCTCTAATTTTCACTTCTATTTTGGACCCCACTCTCACCCTTTGGGCTAATGAGAGATATAGCTTCTTTTTTTTTTTTTTTTTTACCATTTTATAATATCTTTTGTAAGACATTATTTTCCACCACTTTCCTACCTCTACTGGTTTCAGATAAATTTGGGTAATTGTCCTATCCATTTGGGCACAGTTGTTCTCCTCCATTGAAACTGACCCGTTGGTTTCCTAAGGAAGGATTACAATTTATCCACTTGCATGCTAGAACTCTAATACCAATTTTGGCTTTGCTTGGCATTCCCAGATGGGCCCTAGGCTCATGGGAGGAATCGATGAAATTGAATTAGTAATCTAAAACTTGGCACAACAAAAAGAAAATGCACTTACTGACCTAAAGACACAGTGATCATTTTTACAGTTAATAAAGATAAACTCAGAGGAAAAGGTTCTGTTCAGGTTATAAATTTTAGTAGTATAAGCATGAGAGGATATAGTCTGCTTTTGTCAAAGTAAATATTATAGAGAGAATTGTGGAGATTATTTATCAGGAATAAAAAGATTAAGGAAAATGACATGTCTATGCATCTATATACCTGAACATACAATTATATTTGATCTGATTGAAAAGAGAGGCAATTTTTTAACATAAGAACTTCAAGTCCCTAATGAACCCATATCACTGGAGCTATGAACAAGTATATTGGCAAATTATGCAAATTGTCCATACAATGTAAATCAAAACTATGCATGTGTGTCTATACGATTGATTTCCAATATCTGTTAGCTAATTTTGTTTCCCTTTTATCACTGAATAACATGATAGATCATCTATAAAAGTAAAATACAATTACTGGGAAAATATTCATAATGCTGCCTATATCCTATGAGGTCATACTCAATAAGTTTAAATTCTATAGGTAATATTCAAATAACACTCCCCCAAAATAGATTCTACAACATGTATGACTTATTTAGATGCATTATTTTAACTTTAAATAGTTTTTCATGTATTGTAGTTAGACTCAGAGTGTAATAAATTATTGATCAAAGAGCATAGAAAATTTCATAAGTCATTTGGGCACTTACCAATTTACAGTATCAAAAGTGTATAAACAACTCACTTTCTAAAATACTTAGTAGACAGAGAAATTACTATATATTTTCTTCACAGATTAACATGGGAATGTGCTGCAATAGGCCTCTCTATTGTCATTTAGTCTCATCATTACCTAGCCAAATCACAGACCACATTCCCCAACCACAAATCTGATAGTATTTAAGACCCCCCACTGTAAACAAATAAACTAATAACCATGTTTATCTTCACTTTTCGGTGCAATTGCAGAAATCATTTATCTTTTACTAGTTCATTTATTTTCTAGAAACAAACCACATAATGAAATTTCAGAGAATTTTAAATTGTCAACTGTTCAGAATTCATCATATTAACAATTAGATCATTTGAGGTAGGAACCACAACCATGTTACTTCATGGACCTTCCTCAAATGCCAAATCAATGAAGACTATCATTGATGATTGGTAAATATATATTTGTTTAATTGATATTACACTGTACAATGTAGATTTGGCCAAAGGGAACAATGAAGTCAATGTCATCTCTCAAAATAAAATTATTGTCCTGTTTTTTCAAACATCTCACTTTCTCATTTAATAGAAATTATCTTAATATTTATATAATACACACCTAATTGAAGAAAAACCCAGAAGCAAATAGTCATAATTTTTATTTGATATGTAAGTTAATCAATAGAACCTTAGAAATAAGTTATGAATCATTTTGATTTGACAGGGTGATATAATTAGATTTTGGCTAAAATGTTGATTAATGCAGATCGTTTCTGGTAAAACTTTTATTAATTAAAAACAAACAAAATAAACTTTTAATTAAATGAAATATTTTAGGTCTTTATTTAATCATGTTAGGAGAAAGAAAGACACAAAAGATAAACATTTCTAAACAAACCAGAAGTGGACATTTTTGATTAAAAAAATTTTCAAGAAACTTATATCAAATGCTCTCATTCTCTGCTTTTACTGTTGTCGTTTTTAAAATGAAGAGCCTTAGGGAAAAAATGATGACATTTAAATAATGAAACTAATGTTTATTAAATATTTACTATGTTCAGGGCACTGTGTTAAGCATTTTCTATGCATTATCTACTAGAATACAGAAACAAGGCTATGAAATACATTGTTGGGTATTTCAAATAGAAAATTAATCAAATTGTCTAAGGCTGACAGTAAATTTTGGAACAAACCAGTGCTCCCTGACATTGAACCTGAGTTTTAACCACTGTTACAATTGTGTAAGATAATATTATATTACAAAAACATGATAATGTAGAATTAGAGAATAAAAACCAGTATAATATAGAGTTATATTATTAAAACTTTATGATATAGTATTGTTAGCAAAACAGTATAATATAGCATTATATTAAAATACTATTATAATAACATTATAATGTACTATTATAATAATGTTAGAATTTACTATTATAATATGATTTAGTATTCTCTTAACACTAAATCTTATATGAAAACAACATTATAATATGGTATTATAATAACATTACAACGTGGTATTATATTATAATAACATTATAATATAGTATTGCAGGTAGGTTCTACTTTGGTTCCTTATATTATTTGTTTTTCCTTCCTTCTTCACTTTTGGATGATCACTTACTATAATACTATTGTAACATGGTATTATAACAACATTATAATATAGTATCATGTAATACTATATCCTAAAGAAATATATTTATATAATCATATATACATATGTAGATGAAATATATAATCTTGATAGTCTCCATAAAAAGGCAAAAATACAATAGGCTTCTTTAGATATATTTTCAACCAGGGATAAGTTTCATGCCAATTAAGTAAACAGATTAAATTTTGCCATAATGAGTTTTCTTATATACCATTGTTCTTCATGTTCTGAAGCAAGCCTTAGCAACTTCATGTGAACATGACTAAGATATCCAGTTAACAGCAGTGTCCTCCTAGAGTTCTCTCTTGACAGTTGATATTCAAGCTACTATTTGCTAAACCTTAAAAATAATCATCCAACAGAGAAGAGAAGGAAGCAAAAACAAATGATAGAAGGAATCAAAGTAAAGCCTACCTATCTTTGCTGGGTAAATGGCATTTAGCGCTGTATCTAAAACCTATAGTGTAGGGAAAGTGATCAGACTGAAAATAAAGAATTATGATTAGACCCTAACATATTGCTAGCCATTTAAAGAAATGTTAAAATGTTAGCCATTTAAAGAAATATAATTAAATCAGGCCAGCACATTCTAGAAACAAAAGAATAGTTTGTATTTTCTCTACAAAATTATCTTTTAAAAATATATTTGAGACTTCTAGTGTAGAAAAGATGACATAGACCCATGTTGCTCTTTTTCTCTCTGCTAAGCACAACTGTAAATCTTAGAAATGATGAAGAGATAACCAAAGGAGAACTCTGAAATGTGGTAAGAAGAAGAGAATCTGGTTTGGGATCCCAGGACTGGAGGAACAACAGTAGGATATCTTGCATACCACCACCCAACAGAGGAAGATCACCCAGACCTGACTGTTCTTGATCTCTACTTGATCAACAAAAGGCAAGTCAAATAGTCTCGTTCCTCCCATGGACCAAATGGGAGTCTCTCTGATGACATCAGGAGAACCTATCAACACTATCAAGAGAAATTAATTAAATGTACCACCAGAAATAAGCAGTCAAGAGAAATATTTCCTGTCCTCACTAGGCCTGAGAAAGTTCTTTTCTACTTAGGGACACTCAGGCAGGAAAGTAGCACTAGCAAGGGGGACTCAGTCATAACAAGTGTCCCATCCCAGATGCCTCTTTGTCCCTGAGACCCTCATAGCCTGCCACAGACAGCGGTGTGGAGGCAAGAAAACAGAATTACCAAAAATGAAACAGTCATAACAAGCAGCCTGGTCCAGGGAAGCCTCTTTTTCCCCATGGGCCCAAGATCCTTGATATGGTTTGGTTGTGTCCCCTCCCAGATCTCATCTTGAACTGTACTCCCATAATTCTCATGTATTGTGGGAAGGACCAGGTGGGTGATAATTGAATCACGCAGGCAGTTTCTCCCATACTGTTCTCATGATAGTGAATAAGTCTCATAAGATCTGATGGTTTAAAAAAAAACAGGATTTTTCCTGCACAAGCTCTCTCTCTCTTTGCCTACCACCATGTAAGTAAGACGTGACTTGCTCCTCCTTGCCTTTCACCTTCCACCATGATAGTGAGGCCTGCCCAGCCATGTAGAACTGTATGTAAGTCTAATAAACCTTTCTTTTGTAAATTGACCGGTCTCGGGTATGTCTTTATCAGCAGCATGAAAACAGACTAATACAACCCTCCTCTCCCATCCAAAGATGTACAGCTGGGGTGGTAGAAACAGTAAAGGAGAATCAGT
Organism: Piliocolobus tephrosceles; assembly: GCF_002776525.5. Taxonomy (NCBI): domain Eukaryota; kingdom Metazoa; phylum Chordata; class Mammalia; order Primates; family Cercopithecidae; genus Piliocolobus; species Piliocolobus tephrosceles. Next base: position 102,466,244 of record NC_045441.1, read on the forward strand.
CATATCTAGTGTCTTGGCCTGGGAAGCCTCCTTGTTCTTTATGGCTTGCGACTCTCCTGTTCTCCCCAGAGATGCTTGGGCAATCAGGGTACACTGGTAAGAGGGATCCCACCATACCACCTCCTCTCAGAGAGACACCTGGAAACCAGGGCTGGGGAAATTCATCCTCCCTTCCCACACATACACTTTAGTCAACATTAGCAGGGACCAGTGAGAACTGCAGTAGCACAAGAGAAATAAAACACATCTAAATAATACCATAAAGGCTCTGTAAATTAAATTGCTGCTGGAACTATAGCCTATAAGAGAAGGCTCATTCACATGATAAACCAAAACAAGGTGACTGTCTACTCAAATAAAAGATATAAACAGAAACCAGTCTCCTAATACAATAGACAAAATGTCAAGCATATATTCAAGAATTACCCTTCATAACAAGAATTAAGAAAATTCACAACTTGAATGAGAAAAGATAGTCAACTTATAAAAACACTGACAGAAATCACATGTTAGAATTATTACCTGACAAAGATTTTACAGAAGCCATCATAAAACTGCTTTAAGAATCAATTTCAAATTCTCTTGAAGCACGTAAAACAAAGTAGAAAATCTCAACTAAAGAATAGAGGTTATAAGAAAAAGATGAGTTGAATTTTTTAAATTGAAATATACAATAACAAATTTTTAGAAAGTTGTTGGGTGGACTTAATAGTAGAGTGTAGATGACAAAGGCTACAAGCAGCAAATTTGACAGAAAAACAAAACTCATCCATCTGAATAACAGGGACAAATAGAATAAAAATAAAATGAATAAACAGAGCCCCTGGAATTTGTGGAACAATATCAAAAGATCCAACATTACCATCATTGGAATCCTCAAAAAGAAAAGAAAGCAAGCATGAACTTGGAGAATTTGGAAAAATAATGCCAGAAAACTTCCCAACTTTCACACAAGACATAAGCCTATAGGTTCAAGAAGCTGATTAAACTGAAACAGGGTAATCACAAATGACAATACACATATTAATTGCACTTTTGCTAAGTAAAGGCACACTGACTTCCAGCAAGGATGCAGAGCGAAAGCAACTCTCAAACAATGCTGATGGGAATGAGAAACAGCACGGTCATTTTGGAACACAGTTGGTAGTTTCTTACAAAGCCAAACATATTCTTACTGTACTAATCAGGGTTCTTTAGAGGATAGAACTAATAGGAGATATATATGGGAGTTTATTAAGGAGTATTAACTTCCACAATCACAAGGTCCCACAGTAGGCCGTCTGCAAGCTGAGGAGCAAGGAAGCCAGTTCGAATTCCAAAGCTGAAGAACTTGGAGTCGTATGTTCAAGGGCAGAAGGCATCCAGCAGGAGAAAGATGTGGGCTGGGAGGCTAGGCCAGTCTAAACTTTTCACGTTTTTCTGCCTGCTTTATATTCCCTGGCAGCTGATTGGATGGTGCCCACCCAGATTAAGGGTGGGTCTGCCTTTCCCAGTCCACTGACTCAAATGTTAATCTCTTTTGGCAGCACCCTCACAGGCACACCCAGCATCAATACTTTGCATCCTTCAATCCAATCAAGCTGACATTCAGTATTAACTACCACCCTGACCATGTAACCCAGTAACTATACTGGTAGGTATTTACCCAATTCATCACAAATCTTATGTCCACACAAAAATCTGTACATTGATGTTTACAGAAGTTTAATTTATAATCTCCAAAATAACAGAAGCAACCAAGATTCTCTTCAATAGTTAAATGGATAAATTGTGCTATTTTTATACAATGGAATATTATTGAACAACAAAAAGAAATGAGCTATCAAAGCCATTGAAACACATGGGTGGATCTTAAGTGAATATTTCCAAGTAAAAGAAACCAGCCTGTAAAGACTATATAATGTGTGATCCCAATTATATGACATTCTGGGAAAAGTAAAAACATGGAGTTTTACTCTATAGAGTTTAGTTTAGAAAAGTAAAAGTATAGTGTTTTACGTAAAATGACTGTTAGTGACCAGGAGCTCAAGGGAAGGAGAGAAGGTTAAATAGATGAAACAGGCCAGGTGCGGTGGCTCAGGCCTGTAATCCCAGCACTTTGGGAGGCCAAGGTGGGCGGATCATGAGGTTAGGAGATCGAGACCATTCTGGCAAACACGGTGAAACCCCTTCTGTACTAAAAATACAAAAACATTTAGCTGGGCATGGTGGCAGGTTCCTGTAGTCCCAGCTACTTGGGAGGCTGAGGCAAGAGAATGGTGTGAACCCAGGAGGCGGAGCTTGCAGTGAGCCGAGATTGTGCCACTATACTCCAACCTGGGTGACAGAGCAAGACTCTGTCTCAAAAATAAATTAATTAATTAATGAAACAGAATTTTTAGGGCAGTGAAACTATTCTGTATATCATAATAGTACTTATATGATCCTATGCATTTTTTCAAAACCCATAGAACTTTATAGCACAAGGCATGCAATGTGTTTTAAAGCATTTAGGAGGTCAAGAGGAATCCTAACATGGAATGGAGAATGTGACAAATAAATTTACCTGCATTCAATGAAACAATCTCACTGAAGAGGGAGGGGTAAAAGTTGATGACCTGAGTAAATCTGAAATTAGCGGAGTCTGTAAGACTAAAGGCAAAAGGAATTACACATAAACACCATTGCACTGGTGTTGATAAAGTTGTTTCCCACAAGGGTACACAAGAAAAATTTTGTATCTCACCCACAACTGTATATATTGAAGGCCTAACTCACAGTATTTCAGAATGTGAATAAATTTGAAGATAGGGCTTTTAAAGAGATGAGTAAGTTTAAATGAAGTTGCTAGGATGGGCCCTAATTCAGTCTGACTGGCGTGATTATAAGAACAAGAAACATGGATATATTTAGAGATAGCAGGGCACCCATGCACAGAAGAAAAATCACCCAAGGAACACTGCAAGAAAAGCCACCAGGTGCAAGCCAAGGACAGAGGACTCAGGAGAAACCAAACTTACTGACCTCTTGGTCGTGAACATCCAGGCTCCAGAACTGTCAGAAAATACATTTCTGTTGTTTAAGTCATCCTGTTTGTAGTATTTTATTATGGCAGCCCTAGCAACCAAATACAATCACTAATACCTGTATACTTGAAATGAATAATTAAGTAAATGACGGTGGGAGGCAGGTTCTCATCACTGAAAAAGGAGGTTACAGATAGGCAAAGGGAAGAGGCTAGAATGATCCAATGTGATACAGAATTGGAAACAACAGTAGGAATGCATGTTTGCTGAATACAGATACAGATATTATATATAGAAATACTTATAGACTTGTATATATGAATGGATTAGTATGTACACACTATTTCTTTGCTCTGACAGAAGCCAGAAACATCAATACTCCAGAAAACTCAGAAAAGTTAGAATCAAAGTCTTGGCTGCTAAAGCCATTTTCCAACAACAACAAAAAATAATTCTTGCGGGAAATGACTGAATGACTCATTTCAAATTCAACAATATAACAAAGTTGAAAATAAAATATGAAAAAAGAGTCATACTGTGCAAATATAAATACAAACGATTTTAAAGAGGTAACTACATTACTATCTGAAAAACTCAACTTCAGAGCAAAGAAAATTACCAAGGAAGGTCATTGCATAATGAAAACAAAAAAATCAGCCCACAAAGAAGATCTAATGATTCTAGGTGTGTACACACCAAACAACAGAGTCTCAGAATACATGCATTAAAAACTGTAGGACATAAAGGAAGCAATTGATAAATCTATGCTTATAGTTTCAGATTTCAATGATCTCCTCTTGGCAAGGCTGTAAATACTTATTTGGAGATATTATTAAATAGGAGTATACAAAAATATAAAATATATAAGTTTTAAACTTGCTTATGTGTGCTTAAAAAAGCTATAGCATGTTTTCACCATCCTGAGATAAAATTAGTCAAGATCCAGGCATAAGGACCTAAGCACATGAGTGCCTGTTTAGATGTTTTTGTGAAATTGGAACGAAGGACTGCTCCTCAATGATCAGGTCTTTTACTGTTGGGCATGCATGTAATAATACATGTTCTAGATATTTGCAAATTATGAACTAGGCCACTACTATCAAACACCTTCATTAAATCAAGAAATTATTTTGAGTAAAACACTATCAGAGATTAAGAATCTCCAATTATTAACACGGAATATCGTATAATTTAGATAAAACGTTTTTAAAAATGCAATTCAGTCTTTTAATAGAAGTGGAGTGGCTTCATCTAATGTGGCAAAAATAAAATAAAATAAAATCACCTAATCATCTAACAAAAGATTTATATTTCTTTACATAGTAGGAAAGTGTCAGGGAATAGCCTGTCAATAAACATATTGATAGTGTCATCTGTGTCCAAATGTATGGATTTGTTACTCCCTTACGTATTTTTATAAAAGTAGTGCAGTGGCTCTTTTATTTATTATTATTTTATAGTTATTAGTATTATCGATTAAAGATAATATATTGACCTAAGCAGATTAAAGAGCACAAAAAGCACCTTGAAATAAACAATACTTTCTTCGGACTTCTGTGACTTGTGTAGACACTAACTTTGCAAATTATTGATATTGGGTGTATGGATTGGTGTCATTATGTGTGCTTATTGGATTTTCTTAATGACACTACTGTGTTTTAAGGACACCTCCAGGCACTCAATAAATACTATTGACTGGCCAAGTAAGTGCTCTTCATTTATTCTCCTCTTAGGATATATTTAGATCTCATTACTGGGATCTTTTAATACAGTCATCTTCAATTATCCATTGTTTCTTCCTGAAAACAAAAAACCAAATGTAGGCTTACCATATGTAAATGTAGATACTAAAACACTTATAGAAGAAAAATAGAGATTGAGCATTCATAGCAAAAATGTCAAAATAGTTTGATCACCAAGGTTCTGTAACTAATAAATCAACAGAAAGAAAAGAAATATTGTACTTAGTTTTCCATCACTCTGACAATTTTTATTGTTTAAATACACTTTTTATGTATGTGGTTTATTGTTCTTTTTTTTTTTTTTTTCCAAAAATCTAACATCATATGTATACTTTTTTTTGGAACCCTCTTGCTTTGGAAAAATTATTGTATGCTTTAAAGTTAAACAAACACACACACATTCACAACACACACACACACACACAAAACCAGATTTCCATCCTGACCTATCTCTTTTGTAGATATGTTAAAATGGATTCATTAATATCCTATATTTTAAAAGAACAAATGCCTTACTGCAAAACTCACTGCATAATGATATCAATTTTATCGGATTGGGGTGTGATCTCTATATTACAATACCTCATGCTCTGATAATATTCTCTAAACAAACTTAAAAATATATTCCCCTTATCTTTTCCCCAAAGTAGACATTGAATAAATATTTGTTGACTAATTTTCTTTCTTTCTTCTTAAACATTCATAAGAATCACTCGAATTTGGAAAAAGTTTAATAAGAGAAGTTTACAACTTAAGTTTGTATGTACAATTAATTAAAGTTATTTAGAGGCAGATTACAAGTATTAGCTGTGTTTCTTAGTGGAATTTTTAAAAATGTTCAATACTATAATTTGACTTTTTTAAATACAAATGAGCTTTATGTCAAAACTTTCATCAAAAATAATTAGAACTAGAAAAGTTTAATATGTTGTCATTCTTCTACATTTTAAACAGCGTAATGGGTCATTTTGGTAAAGGCAAAATTGATGAAATCTACTTAAATTAAAATGTGCAATCTTAAAGATTTATTAAATCCACGAATCTAGTTTTCCCTCTTAGGAATATTTGGAGTGATCAGAAAGTACCCAACATATTTAAACAGAAAATGGTCTTAACTCAGAATAGATTGCATATTTATTGGATTCATTTTCATTTATACATATAGAAACAGATTATTTTTGTGTATTTTAAATAATTGTTATTTCTCACACTAAAACAATTTGACCTTAAGGTTTATTTCAATTATTGTCATTTTAACTTTAACTTAGAAAGATAGAGGCTATACTGGTGTCACTACTTCATAAACAGATTTTAAGAGCTTGAGGTCTGAAGGGATATACTGTGGTGTGGTACATGTAATTCTTACTCCACATGTTCTAACTGCATGACCTTGGACAAGTTACTGAAACTTCTCTGGGCTTCAATTTTCTCAAGTAAAAATAGCATATGCTAATATTTACCTTATAGATTTGTTGAATAGATTAAATTTATTGTACTCAAAATAGTTCTTTGAATCTAGTACAAATATTAGCTGAAAAAATTAATATATATTAATAAACTATATATATTAATAAAACTATTAAATATATACACTTTATTTATTGATTGAGAATCTCCTATTATGACTTACCATGGTCCAGGCACTGTGCCAACAACTATTTTACATACATTATCTCTTTTTTAAGAAAAATTTTTGACAAATAAAAATTTATATAAATGTATAGCAAGGGTTCACATATGTAATCCCAGCACTTTGGGAGGCCAAGGTGAGCGGATCACTTGAGATTAGGAGTTCAAGACCACATTGGCCAATCTGGTGAAACCTGTCTCTGCTAAAAACACAAAAAATTAACTGAGTGTGATGGCACGCAGCCATAGTCCCGGCTGCTTAGGAGGTGAGGCACGAGAATCACTTGAACCCGGGAGGCAGAGGTTGCAGTGAGTAAAAATAGCACTACTGCACCCCAGCCTGGATGACAGTGAGACTCTGTCTCAGCAAAAAATTTATATAAATTTATAGCATACAACATAAATATATAATTATTATGCTGTCATATATATGTGTATATACATATACATGTGTGTATATATGTAATATTTTAGTGACTAAATTAGCAGTTAGCAAGTGAGTTTATATTTACCTTCTCTATTTTTGGAATATGTATGTTTTCTTTTAAATTTAGCATTGCGTAGGAAAGATAACAAAAATTACTCTCACTACTACCATTCAGATAGTTTTCTATATTTTTTTAAAACAGTAAATTACACATATTTTAAATACAAATGACAAAAATCAAAATTAAAAACAAAACCTCATCCTCTTTTCCTAAAGCTATTAACTCAAAAACTATTGTTTGTGCATTCTCCTAGAAACATCTTACCTATATAAAATATTATGTGAAGACAATATATTATATTTTATTATATTATATTTTGTATGTACTGATTTACATCTTGCTTTTCACTTAATTGTATGTATTAATATATGTCCACATACATGGATCTTTCTTTGTTTTGTGGCTGTATATTCCACATGTACACAGTATAGTTTTAAAACATTACAATAGGTCAGGCGCGGTGGCTCACGCCTGTAATCTCATGAGGTCAGGAGTTCAAGACCAGTCTGCCCAAGATGGTGAAACCCCATCTCTACTAAAAACACAAAAATTAGCCGGGCATGGTGGCAGGAGCCTATAATCCCAGCTATTTGTGAGGCTGAGGCAGAGAATTGATTGAACCCCGGAGGTGGAGGCTGCAGTGAGCCAAAGTCACGCCACTGCACTCCAGCCTGGGTGACAGAGTGAGACTATGTCTAAAAAAAAAAAAAAAAAAAAAAAATGCAATAATATTGCATACCTGCATACCTGGGTACAATTTCAGAATACATTTATTAAACATCTAGCAGAATAGTTGTAGGGTTAAAATTTGTGTTCATGTTCCTTTGCATGTTTGGCAATTTTTGTCTGTTAATTGAAAATTATGTTTACAATATTGTGCAGAAAATGAATTCTGCTGTGTAATGCTTTCCTCTGAAGAGCATTGATTTTTGTTTTACCAGGCAATTACCTTGACTTGACTCCACACTCTGCTGTGGTTGTCAACAGTTGAAACTTTTCTCTTCTTTCAACCATTTCAAGTACCTGTTATTTTCATGGGATACCCTGAATTCTTTGGCAGTTAAGTGATCAACCAAAGATTTAGAAGGAATTTACACGTAGATTTTGGGGCTTCCAGTTCTTTAGGTCTCATCTGCCTACTATTTATCACATCACTTTCTAAACACTATAGAAGTCTTTATTTCAGCTCTTCAACCTCTCAACCCAGTAAAACGATGAATTTCAGTTTAAGTTCCAGCTTCCTTTAAGCAAAAACTTCATAATCTTATATTCTTTCCAAGATATTCTTCTTTCAAGTGTTGCATCTCCTCCATTTTATTAATGGTTTGTCTAGGAGTATAATTTATATATTTGGAAAGGGCTAGTCTTGTTGGCATTTCTTCACCACTATTACCTATTATGGTCCTCTTAGCACACTAAAAGCTACCAAAACTTCTATTATTAGATTTTGGTTATGACAAAGACAAAACTTTCAATGTATAATAACTATTCCTTAAATGATATATTTTAATTATTTATTTTTCTTTTACTTTTATTCTTTTGCTTGGCAAATTCCTGAAAACTGATTCCCTTGAAAATATTTGTATGGTAATGGCACTTGGAATTCAAAAATATTCCTAAATTTACTCAGCATTTCCCACCCCTGGTCAAATCATCTATTCACTGACTCTGACCCAAGTGGCATTACAAAACAAGGGACGATTTAAAGCCTAGTTAACGAAACTATGGAAAAAATGGATCTTTTTTTTCCTAATTGTAAAAGTCACATAAAACTCTTTGAGAGAATGGTTTAGAGTTTTCATTTATATGCAATCTTCAAAACTTCAAATAGACAATATACATACAAATGTCTATTTTACATTTTGAAGCATATAATTATATATAAAACTATGAAGCAAAAAGGATACATTGTAAAAAAATACAACATTTGGCTGAAATTTTTGACATTTTTAGTTAGCTTATAAGCAACGTAGGCTAAGTTAGGAAATAACATATTTTGCTAGGAAGAAGTGCTAAGGTAGGAAGCATGCCTTTTGCTCCCTACACATACATCACCCTATTATTAACTCATCTTCTGGTTGAATGTAATTTTTTTTTAATTTCTTGGTTAATTTATGAACGTAAGTACACTCAGTAGTGAGTGAGATGTCAAATTCTGTCATAAAAGTACTCATTTTGGATACTTCTTACAGTACAGGTGTAGCTTTTACTTATTAATATGACTCTGCAGGAATCATCATTATTTTAATGATCTTTAGAATGTGACAATTTACTCTATAATATATGTGTTATTACAGTTCCCACTAAGCTATCTGCCACATGATTGTCACTTAATAGAATGAAGGCAGAGGACACCTGGGGTTTCACACAATAAAATGAGCCTCTTAAATGGTAGATACTGCCTACTGAGGTAAAACCTTAAATACCATGCTTTTAAAGATACAGAATGAGAAAACCAAAGTGAGGAGTGATTGAAATGAATGTAGCTGTATTATATTCTCTTCAATTTCTATCTGGACTTATTCAAGAATCTTTGTAAATTCTTTTTTTATTTTATTTTTCATCTTTACTGGGATCTCTCAATTTGTAAAAGCTTAGGTTTTAAGTACCTATGCAAAATTTAGACTTAATCTGTATGATCCTAACAAAGAATTTAAAATGTGCATTGTGATAAAATTCAGTCTGCCCATTACAAAGTGGGAAAATGACTGGAAAGTGGAGAATTAGTATACAGATGTCAAGCTTTATTGTTCTACAGAAAAGACTAATGGCTCAAAACACCCAATCACATGGCGTAATTCTTAACCAGTTTGTTCTTTCTCTTCTGATAGTGGCAAATTCCAGATGTCGACCAAAACCTCAGGAATTCATTAGGTTTGAAATAAGAAGGTAGTTGTGGCCTAACTCTTACACTTGTTTAAGTCATCCTTTCTCTGCGTAGATTCAGAAAATAATTTTTTCCTTTTTAGAAAATTAAATATTTCCATTATTACAAAGTAAAACCTGTTATTCATACACTGTTTCTTCCCAGTTCTCTCTCTCCCACCTCCATTTCCTGACAACTGCAAATCTGTATGCTGTCCCTATGTATTTATCTATTCTGGATATTCTTTTAAAAAGAATGTTGCAATATACGAGTTTTTTTGTCTGGCTTCTTTCACTTAGTATAATGTTTTAGAGGTTTAGTCACTTTGTTACATGTATCACTACTTCTTTTTTTTTTTTGGCTAATACACACACACACACACGCACGCACGCACACACGCACGCGCGCGCGTTCTGTTATCCCTTGGTATCTCTTGGTATCTGTAGGAGATTCATTTCCTGAGAATACCAAAACCTACAGATGAACAAGTCCTTTATATAAAATGACATAGTATTTGCATATGGCCTATGTATATGCTCCCTTATACTTTAAATCATCTCTAGATTACTTATAATACCTAATGTAATGCCTACACAGAATTTCACTTGCATAGATTCAGTATGTTACTTGTTGCACAGCAAATTCAAGATCTGCTTTTTGGAAACTTTGTAGAACTTTTTCCCCAAATATTTATAATTTGCTGTTGGTTAAATCCATGCATGTGGGACCCATGGATATGGAAGGCTGACTGTATATTTGTATTCACAATTTGTTAATTCATTCATCCACCGCTGGACATTCAGGCCTTTTGTACTTTACAGTTACTATGAATAGTACTGACTGAAACTTTGGGTATTTCCATCAGCAATGTACAAGGGTTCCAGTATTCCACATTCTTGCTAACACATTTCCTTTTTTGTGTTATAATAATTCTAGTGGATTTAAAGTAATTCCTTGTTGTGATTTTTGATATGCATTTCTCTAGTGACTAATGTTGAGTGTATTTTATGTGCTTGCTTCTATCTTTTTTGAAGGAATGTCTATTTAAGAACTTTGTCCATTTTTTAATTGTTTTTTTTTCTTTGGTTTGTGGTTATTGACTAGTAACAGTTCTTTAATACATTCTGAATAGTAGGCCTTTATCAGTTGTATGATTTCCAAATATGTTTTCTCATTCTGTGTTATCTTTCAGCTTCTTGAAAATGTCCTTTAGGCACAAATTTTTTTCTTTTAATGAAGCTAAATTTAGCTGTTTTTGTTCTTTAATATTGATGCTTTGGGTGTCATATCTTGGAATGCATTACTAAATCCAAGCTCATGAAGATTTACCCCTATGCCTTCTTCTAAGAGTTTTATGATTTTAGCTCTTATATTCAAGTTACTGATACATCGTGAGTTAATTTTTAAATATGGAGAGAGATGGGTATCCAACCACATTCTTTTGCATGCAGATATTTGGTCCCAGCATGATTTGTTCAAGAAACTACTTTTTTTCCCTATTGAATGGTCTTACAGTATCGAGGTAATGTCAGCCTGAAGGAAATAGTTAGGCAGTGCTCCCTCGTGTTTGATTTTAAAAAAGAGTTTGAAAAAACTGGTATTAATTTAAAAAATATTTGGTATAATTCATCAGTAAAGCCATCTAGTCCAGGATGTTTCTTCATTGGGAGCTACTGATTGCTGATTTAATCTCTTTACATGTTATAGGACTGTTGAGATTTTATATTTTTCTTGAGTCAGTTTAGGTAATTTGTTTTCCTAGAAATTTGTGCATTTCATATATGTTATCTGATTTATTAGCTAATATTTGCTCACATAATTATTTTATAATCTGTTTTTGTTTCTGTAAGTTGGTAGCAATCTTGCCACTTTATTTGTATTGCTAGTAGAACTACCCTAGGTGAAATGCTACATAGAGCCTTTCAAGCTAAAATGAAGTGCCACTGATGGTAACTTGAAAACTTGTAAAGTGTAAAGGAATAATGGTCATTGGTAAAGATAATTACAGAGGTAAATATAAAAATTAGTATGCGTTTTAAAATTGTAACTCTACTTTTTATTTCCTATGTGATTTAAAAGACAAATGCATGACAAGTTATAAATATAGCTTATTGGTCATACAATGTATAAAGATGTAGTTTTCAACAGCGACAACATAAAGATAGAAGGGACAGAACTGAACAGGAGGAGAGATTTTTATGTTATTGAAGTTAAGTTGGTATCAATTCAAACCAGATTGCTATAAATTTAGGATGTTAGTTGTAATCTCTATGGTAACCAAGAAAATATCTTCTAAAAATTCAAAAAAAGAAATGAAAGGGGACTCAAAACAGTACACTACCAAAACAACAACAACTAAACACAAGAGATAAGAGGAAATAGAAGACCAAAAAATGGTGTAGGACATAAAGAAAAAAGATAAAATGGCATAAGTAAGATATTTCTTAGCAGTAAGTACTGTTATAAGTATAAAGGAATTGAACACTCTAAGCAAAGAGGAAAGATAGGCAGAATGGATAAAAACACATGACATAACTATATCCTACTCATCTTAGATGCAAACACACAAGTAAGTTAAAAATGAAAGAAGGGGAAAAGATAATCATGTAGATAGTAACCAAAAGAGATATTGATGGCTATAATAATACAGACAAAATGTACCTTAAGCCAAAAAATTATTAAAAGCAAAGAAGGACATACAATGTGATAAAAGTGTTAACAACCATCAAGAAGATATAATAATTATAAACATATACACACCAAACAACAGAGTCCCCAATGTAGCAGACATTAACAAAATTCAATAGAGTACTGGTTCTATAGTAACGGATGAAGACTTCAATAACCCACTTTCAATAGTGGATTAAATATGTAGATAAAAGATTAATAAGAAAATATAGGACTTGATGATACTCTGAACCAACTATATCTAATAGAAATAAATAGAATAATTTACTAAATAAAAGTAAAATGTGCCACCTTTATGTATGCATAAACTGCACAGAGAATTTTCTCCATAGTAGATCCCATGTTAGACCGTAAAGCCAGTCTCAATAAAATTGAAAAGACTAAAATTATACCAAGTATCTTTTGTGATCATGAAACTAAAACAAATGAACTTAGAAATTTTTAAAAAGAGAAGGAAAACTGTAAAATTCACCTATATGTGAAAATTAAGAACCACATTTGTAAAAAACTAAAGGGTCAAAAAGGAAGTCACAAAGGAAATTTGAAAATATTTAGAGAATAAAAATAATAACATACCAAAACTTAGAGGATCCAGTGGATACAGAGCTCAGAAGGAAATGTATAGCAGTAAATGCACACATTAAAAAAGACAAGATATCTCTACCAAATAACCTAGCTTTACATCTTAGGGAATTAGTAAAAGATAAGCAATTTAAACTAAAACTATCAGAAGGAAGGAAATAGTAAAGAATAGAGTGAAGATAAATTAAAAAGAATAGAAAAACAATAGAATTCATGAAACCAAAATCTGTTTCTTTAAAAAGATCAATAATATTGACAAAACTTTACCTAGTTTAACAGAGAGAGACAGACAGAAATAAGACATACAAAACCATTAATGTTGTAGTTTACATTTTTGTAGACGACAGACATATGAAAACAAATATAGGGAAGAACTCATTCTAGTTTATTTTTGTTCTATCATTCTACTTTATTTATTATCTCAAGCTCTGATATTTATCAATCATATTTTAAAGACTTTAAAGTATTTCTGAAATGTTAATGAAAATGTGCCCATTTAAAAAAGAAATTAATATTCCTTTTTTAATTTATGTATTTAAAAGGAAAAGCACATATAATACAAACGCTTACACAACTTACCACAATGTTGTTTCAAGCATGTGAAATCTTCTGGTTTCTACTGTAAGATTTAAAGAATGAATGTCTATAAGAGGAGTTTACAAAGCACCCCAATTCTTATTCTGATTGAGTTTCTTTCCTCCTTTTTATTATATATGCTACAAGGGTGCAAAACTTAAGGCAAGAAAATGGTTTACCTGTTGACAAGGAATCAGCAGGCTTGGATCTATTAATTCTTTAAGAGTCATTCATACATGTTTCTATTTGTTTTGTGCAGTTGATGGTGACACACTCAGCAAAGTCCACCAATTAAAAGCAGCTGAAAAAGAAATGGAAGAACAATGTGGGCTCTTCCCTGTAATAATTTACCTTTATTTATTCTCTATTCAAAATCTTGTTTACGTAGTCTTGTTTAAATAATTTAAAGTACATATATTCTGAGCAAAACTAAAAATTAAATTAAATTAAATTACTATTCTTAGAGTCCAGGACATGTCTGACAAATATAATGACAAAGTGTTTAGAAAAAAATAATCCCCAGAACTCAATATCCAAAAGATTAATTATAAAACTTATCTAATGTTTATTTGATATTCTTTATTCAACTATATACAGCACAGAAGAATCAATATTATTATTTAACATTTTCAAAATATTGTAAATGTTTATCGAATAATTATGGTCTAAAGTGTTTTTGTATTATAGTTATGGTTTCTACTACTTAAAATCAGATTCGTTTTTCAAAATGCAGATAACATAAATTTTTCATGACTTAGAAACAGTAGTTACCATGTATTTATGGGACATACAATATAGAGAGTAGACATACAACATTGTGCACTGTCGTTGCTATCAAAAGGTATGATTTAATGTGGGAATTGCTCCCCATGTTTTAAATCTCAAAGTAGGAATTTTTAACTGAACAACCCTAATAATCCTAACTATTCTAAAGCTCTATAATCAATAAAGCCCTCTTGAATTAATTCTTTCTTGTACCTGAATGATTTCTCAGAGTAATAAGTTCAAATTATGGTGTGTAAAGTAGGGCTTCTATTATTTGGCTTAAAAAATCTCTACTCAGGAAGTTACAAAGAGTTTGAAAAATGGCTGATTTTAATTTGAGTCATGAGATCTCTCAAGATCCTGTTTCACCCAATGTACAGTGACAATATTATCTGTCTTCCAGAATTGGTCAGAAAGGAAAGTAAGATAAAGAATATTAAAGTGCTTTGTATGCTCTAATGCACTCTGCCCACGGACATCATGCTTAAGGGAGATTCTGAAACTTGGTTCACAAGTTGCTCTTTGTGATTTGATAGAAAAGAATTACATGCTTTCACCCTTAATATTTCCTAACTGAGAAGCTCTGCTTTTTTAGATCGCCCAGAAATTTCAGTCAAACCAAGATTTATTAGTGCTCACTATCTGCTGTGCACTTCACTGGCGGTTTATAATGCAGAGAGGAAGAGAGAAGGATTTCTTCTTTACTTCCTTTCCAACTTTTTTGTCACTTATTCAGTGCTTCTAAAATTGGTCAACCAAAATTCCACTCTTGGCTGAAGATTGTGAATGCAAGCCTGAGGGAGAAACACTGGGAGCAGGCATGGCCCAGTTTGAGGAGAACATAAATAGTCCATCTCTCATCGTCCTTCAAAAGAGCAATGAATAGAACTGCCCACATTATTTTAAATGTGATTGTCCATTTTAAAAAAAGGGTTTTTTTTCTAAATATTTTGTCCAATAGTCCTCCTTCAGGCTTTTCCATATTATTGTATCTTTCTTTTTTTGCTTCCTGAAACACAATGAACAAAATTCAGCTCAAATAAATTAGCTTTCCACTTTTACCTGCTAGCCTAGACAAGTTAATAAACTAACATACTAATAGGAAAGCATGGGAAATAAAAATATCAGTGGATAGAATTTTTTTTTTCAGGATATGAGTACAGCACTATAACACCCCACACCTCACATCCATTCCAAGAGAAACTGTTTTCACCATTTACCTCCTAGCGTTTTATTGCCTTTTTGTCTACATAGACATGCTGGCAAGATCGCATCCTCTGTAGTAACCAAAAGGATCTGTCTAGCCTCTTATGAATGTAGTGAAACTAAAAATGGTGTATGGATCAGACATCTATTTGACATGCCTGCATTTACAACTGTATAGAGCTTCACCAGCAATGCAGACTGTTTGATCATGCATACTTGAAGATTGTTATAAGTAAATGATTATTTTATCTTCTAGTGAAAAGCTTACATGATCTCACATTTTGAATAGTGGTTTGAAAAGAAGATGATCTAACTCAACTGGAAATCCATATTAGTGGTGAACTACTGTCTCATAATTTACCACAAGCACTAAGAATATGCTATGTATATGAAAACACTGGCAAGAACACTTCCCATTTTGCAGTTCCTGAAGTTATTTCAGCTCAGTTGAGGAAGAGCCGAATCTCTGTAGCATGGCTGTGCCACATAGATTCTCCCGGGGGTTTGTTACATCCCTTTACATTCGCTTACACTTTAGAGGTATGAGCATAGAAACAGACTGGGAAATAAAAGTAAATATTAAATTTAACCTCCTATCTGTGACTAGATAAATAAATCTACCCAAACAATGAGTTAGTTAAGAACTTTGTTGTCTCAACACCTATATTTGCTCATTAAAACTGTTAACAAACCTCACCAGAGTAAAAATATAACAGAAAGAAAACGCGCAACTTCATGGAATGCTCACATTTTTTGTTTCCTTTTTTTCTTTGTATTTGTTGCATTGACATCCAACTTTAAGTTGCTGAAGCCATTCTTTCCTAGGCAAAATCATTTTTAAAAGAAAAAGATAAGACTATAAAATCAGTGAGTAACTCCGAATTAAAGGAGTAGTTTGATAGTACAAGTCAAGATTGCAAACATCAAATGCACCATTTGAAATAGAATAAATTTAGGTCATGTCATTCTTTTCATCTCCCATTTCCAAGAATAGGTCACTGGCTCCTGAACCTCTGCAAAGAGTTTGCTCATTTACTTTACCCAAACTAAAATAAATCAAGGAAGGATACAGCTGCAAACAGATATGAAATGGAGATCACACACATTTTGATAGAAATCAATTTAAAATTTCCCAGGAACATGCTTTTCAGTAACATATGACCTGATACAAAGCATCTTCATGTTATTAACAAATCTGGGTATATTAGAGAAATTCAGCATTATTAAATACTCATTAACAAATCCTGATCTTTGTCAGGAATTTTTATTGAAATCCCTCCTACCTGCCTAATCACCAGGTGGCAGTGTAGTAGCACTCATCCATATCTGTCTTTGAAAAGCTTCAATAAAGTGACATTACAATGAGATTTTCATATAGCATAGGTAGAAGTGTTTGGATTTTGAATTTTTTAAAATGTTACTCTCCCCCAGTATTAAAATAGCCTTGCATAATACATTTTCATAAATTCCTTTTTGCTTTGAGTACTATGTAGTTATTTTCTCCAATTTTTAAAACTAGAAAAACTGAATATATATATATATATATATATATATATATATATATATATATATATAACCTCACAGTCCTTTGTTGTCTTAGTTTTAAATAGGAATTTTTTCTACATCATAAGAAGAAGCACATTATGTATTTTTTTCAACCAATTCTTTTCAACAATTGGATTACGGCTGGGTTTCCCAAAGCTTCAACAGAAGCATACGCCAGCAGACTACAAACCTCGAAGACAAGAATCCTGACATTTCATTTTTCCTTATCTAAACTTCTCCAGCTGTCATTATGCCATCTGAGACGAGTTTTCAGTCTACAGTTCTATTCACTCTATCAATTTCTTTGTATTTGCACAATGTTCATTCAGCACTTTAGCCAGGACAAAAGAACCAATTTCAACATTTGGTTTCAGATACCCAGGGTTTACTATGTGTTTAAAGTATGTCTGGATTCTTCTTTTTTGCAGATGGAAATTCAAAGATCCAGGCCATGTCATCTGATCCAATGCCAACTAGCGAGTGTGGGACATAACTTCAAACCTGCAGCATCTATGTTTACTCTCTATTGGAATTTAATGTCATATTATCCCCAAGTACTTCTTGCTATATCAGAAATAAGATATTTGGGAATGTCTCCTAAACTCTCTATATAATCTTTTCCAATTTTAGAGTCAGTAGAAATCCTCTGTTTTTGAGCTTCAGGTGTTAACTGGGAGGCAGAAGAAAGTGCCTTTTCCTGCAAGAACTGGGATTAAACTGCAGTTATATTTCTTGAAAAGTTGACTACACAAAACCTAGCTAAAAACAACAAAAACCTAAAGGAGACACTCTATGACCCAATGAATGGCTGGAGGTCTTAGCAGGCTGAATTAAAAAATACTTGGAATTTTATTTGGAAAACCTTCCTTCTGTAACCAGTCCACCTCCCTGTGCTTGATGCAGTTGACACTTATTACCCTGCAGAAGATTATTCAGCCTGTCGGCCAATCGAGAACATAAAATCATCACGATCCACGTTTGGTGGTATAGTAACTATTAAGTTTATATGCGAACGTTTTGCAAAACATGTTAAAATTAAGTTAAAATGAAAGTGGCTTGAAATTAGGATTGTAAGATTTTGCATTTCAATTCAGTTTCCACAGCGAAGTTTGGTTGAACTAAAATTTTAAATATGTTAGGAACCAGCCTCTGCTGTACATCATTATGTTCAAAGTTCTCTGTAACTCCATTTGTGAAAACAAATGGATGAATGGGTATACATTTTAAAAATATGCCTTTGGGATAAAAAGGCATTTTGAGTTCTTAGTTTTCAGGCTGTTCCTTCTAGTATTATTAAAATAAATGCTTCTATAGTATTATAAAGATAATTTCATTAACCTGCTAAAATGGGAATGTGTTTTTCTATAGCTACAAGGTGAAAAGTATTATGAATAATAATTTCAAGATGACAGATATTAAATAGTTCAATTATTATTGATAATAAGATTTTATATGAGTGTGTTTTTATTTCCTATTTTAGTTATAGGTAAATCATAATATTCTTCTAAAAATTGTCCTTGTCAAAATTATTTTAAAATGTTTCATTAGATAATAAGCGATGCCATTACATGGATTTTTTTTATCACTTTTTAATATAAATTAACCAATCAGCATTTCTAGATATCTCATAATTTGAGAACTAGAAAGGTCTTTGGAGTTAACTCAGAGAAAAAAAAAAAAAAATTATTGTATACATGAAGAAATTAAGACCCAGTGAGGTTAAGTGACATGTAAAAGGATATCAAAAAATCAATGGCTAAATAAGGCCAGAACTCAAATCTCCTAAGTACAAATGCCTTCTGTATAAGTATTCCGTCCCCCCGCCCCCCCCTTTTTTTTTTGGTTTTTTTTTTTTTTTTTTTTTTTTTAGATGGAGTCTCGCTCTGTTGCCCAGGCTGGTGTGCAGTGGCGCAATTTCAGCTCACTGCAAGCTGCACCTCCTGGGTTCATGCCATTCTCCTGCCTCAGCCTCCCAAGTAGCTGGGACTACAGGCACCCACCACCATGCCCAGTTAATTTTTTGTATTTTTAGTAGAGACGGGGTTTCACGGTGTTAGTCAGGATGGTCTCGATCAACTGACCTCGTGATCCGCCCACCTTAGCCTCCAAAGTGCTGGGATTACAGGTGTGAGCCACCGCGCCCGGCCTCTGTGTTTTTTTTTTTTTTTTTTTTTTCTGTTTTGGTAACACCTTGTGTTTAATTCCATTCATATTTTATATTTCATATGTACAATTTCTAGTGAACTCACTGCATTATCACTGTGTAAAATTTAAGGCACACATTTTCCTTAATATTTTCTTAAGAAAATTTATCATTCTTGACCATTCCTGAGATCAAAATAATTGGCTAAGAATAAGAAATGTTGAGACAAGTAAGCCTAGGTTCAAATCCTAACCATGACTATAACTATGTATGAATTATTTAACCTCTCTGAGCTTTAATTACCTCATTTATATAATGGAAATAGGACTTCATCCAGACCTGTGGTAAAAATTAAATGAAATAACACATCTAAATGTCTGTAGTTAGTTATAATAATAGGAATAATAACAACAATTATTATTATTGTGAATATGTAATAAGGTTTCAGTTGACCTGTACTGGGTTAAAATGACACTATAATCTTTTTAACTTTTTCAAAACAAAAATTCTAATTGTAATACAGTAGTTAGGTAGCTCTAACTTTCAGTTGACTTACATACAACGTATAGGCATACATATCTTTAAGTGAAGATTTATAAATCATTATTTGGCCCATGAATTAAGAGATAATGCTGCAGTTCAATACCTGAGACCAGCAGAAGTTGAAATAAGCTAAGAGTCATGTAGCAAATCAGTGGTCGAGTTTGGTCAAGAACTTCAATCATTTTACCTCTGATATAAATGGTTTTGATACTTCTCTATATTATCAATGGTTTTCAGCCTGTTCTTTGAGAAATCCTAGCAACTTCTGAGGTATCCCAGGGCCAGAGAATGGAGACCTAAAAGCTGCCAGATGATGGCTGAAATGACAAGATTCTGAGTGTCCTCCCTGCTTGTCAGCTAGACCAGCTGTTTTTTTATTGATCGTTTGTATTAAGATCTTGAATAATATATATGGATTCTTCTATTTTTACAAAAGTTTACCATATTTATTTTCTTGTGGTATTAACATTTGAAACATAAACACAGAAAAGTTTGATCCTGAAACAGGCACTGGAAAGAAAGAACAAAAGAACAAACCTATTTATATGTTTATTGTTTAATTTATGATTAAAAATAAATTTATTTTAAGAACTGCCTTTCAATAACCTAATCATCTTATCATAAATGTAAATAAAATATTTATATATGAAAATATGACTTTCATAAAGTTAATGTGCTAGATATTTCTAACAGAAAAGAGAAGGCAATTTCTTACTAACTTGTAATGCTTGAGCTGACATTAGAAAGTCCTTTGAAAAGAATACAAGAGTTTAGGTATCAATAAAAAATCCACAATTGATTATGTCTTTGTAAATCACTGAGAAAACATTCTATATATCACAGATTTATTTTTCCAACAGAAAAAAGAGCAAAATTATATGTTCCATCAAGGGCATAAACATACTAACTTTGAACAGATAATGTACATGGATAAATGGATGGATTGATAGGTTAATATATTCAAATTGATCAAATAAATTGTATAAACTTCTTAATATGAGAGTTTTCATTATTTCATAAAAATGTTCTTGGTGGTATTGTAGTCTTATCCAAAAGATGACTTTGATTACTAAAATTATAAAATCCTATTACATCATATTTTTCTTTAGAAATACGTGAAGGTCCTGAAGAGAAAAACCTCAGTCTATCAGTTTATTACCAGTTTGGGTCTCAGTTTATTTTCATTTATATTAAACAATTCTGGAAAAAATAAATTGTAAATTTATGTGTTCAATTATAAGTGGGTAGTGTTATTGAGAAACAGTTTATCAAGAATACCCAAATATTCCAATATAATTTCAATTACTTCTGTACAAATTTGTTGTCATCCAAAGGATGTCAGAAAGTGACACAGAGCATGCTGGGAATGTAATCATTATCTCTTTATCACTCTGTACTTCTGCTTTTTTCATTTTGCATGTTTTAATTTAGAAAGAAAGCTGTAGCTCTTTCCCTGAAATTAAAAATGTGTTTGGGTGAGAAATGCATTTAGAAAAATACATTTAGAGATCTTAATTTCTCTCTCTCTCTCTTTCTCTCTCTCTCTTTCTCTCTCTCTCTGTGTGTGTATGTGTGTGTTATACACATTAAAAGTTACCATAGGAATGAAATATCATAAAGTATAAGATTTAGCCAATTTTTGTCCTTCAGAAAGACAGAATCCAAGAAAGATAATTTTCAAATATTTTAATGAGTCTGTTGTCATTACTTTGAGAAGCATTTATCTTCTGGGTGATATAATGTAAACATGTTTAATTCTAGCTCGTTATCCCAATACTGCTTGGTAACTAGCAGTTAGGTGGCATTACTAACAGCAGGTGCCTAGAAGTTTCAGAAGAGATAATACTATGGTTACTTGTGGGACTGTGTAAGAGGAGAGAAAAAGAGTCAACAATTGCACTGAATCAAATAGGTAGCTTAATAGCAGGTATTCCAAACAACATAGCATGAAAATGTGAAAGGACACTGATGGAAGTGCAAAGGATTCTTAGACTGAGTGAAATTTAGAACTGTTCTTTTAACCTGCAAAATCAAATGGATTTTCTACTACACAGTGAGATGCTCTCACTATTGGTGTTAGTTATTGTCATTACCCTGCCCAAAGCAATGATGGCAACACAATAGAACTGATGTTGCCAAGGTATGGCTTAGAACTTCACACAAACACCTGAAACCATTGATTCCCCATTACTGAGAGAAACACCATTATTGTGGTACCATAACCTTACCTAGAAGTATTTTTTAACATCCCCCAATCTCTACTCCTCCCTTCATTTTCCATCAATTACGAGTTCAATTAATTTTACTTTTATATATCTATCAAGCCTATTCACCTACATTCATCTGTAGTGGTATCATCTTAGTTCAAGTTATCGTATGTCTTCAAAATCATAGAGGCCTTGGAGGATCTGAACTCAGTCTACTTGTCCATGCACAAATATTCTCACCTTCATCCTCAGCCTTCTTTGTGTATCTCAATTAGTTCAGATCCCACAGGTATATGTTGTAATAGCACTCTACATTACTTCATATCTAAGGATGAATTACTTGTGTGTTATTTAACATACCATCCCCAACAGAACGCAGCTCACTGTGTGCAGGGACAATGTCTGCCTTGTTCACCTCATTATCTTGAGTACATAGTACATAGATTCACATAGTACCTGCTCCAGAAATAATTGTTGATTCAATGAATGGATGATGTCTTTATAAAGAGGATAGTTCTATGGAAGTATATTAAAGATATGAACTTACAACGTAAACGCTAGAAATTAATTTCTCATTTACTGAACACTTCGTAGAAACAGAATTTATTTTTAAACAACATGAAAAGTTAAAGGTAAAAAAATATATAATCTTTCTTCACATTAATGGTTAGTATACAAAATTACAGTGTTCCAATAGCTTAGAGAAGGTTAATATTATTTCCAAGGTTCATATTTTGGTTTTTTAATTTCTTATCAGTTTCTTCATTAACAAAAGGCAGATAATAACTGCTTAGTAAAAATGTTTAAATGATTAAGTGAAGTTGTATATGCAAAGAACCAGACTGATAATAGATATTCAGTAACTGTTCATTCCCTACTGTATCAGAATTACTTAACCAGGCCAGGTGCGGTGGCTTATGCCTGTAATCCCAGCACTTTGGGAGGCTGAGGCAGGTGAATTACTTGAGGACAGGAATTCAAAAACACCCTGGTCAACATGGTGAAATCCCGTCCCTACTAAAAATACAAAAAATTATCCAGGCATGGTGATGTGTGCCTGCAATCCCAGCTACTTGGGAGGCTGAGGCAGGAGAATTGCTTGAACCTGGGAAGTGGAGGTTGTAGTAAGCCAAGATCATGCCACTGCACTCCAGCCTGTGTGATAGAGTGAGACTCCAACTGAAAAAAAAAGAATTACTTAACCAAATTTGGCACATTCCCCCTTTAATTTCTGCTATTTTATTCCACAGTAAAAGAAAACAACACAAATAATAATTAAAAACCTCAGAAAGAAACTCATTTCTTTATGGAGAAGAATTAGACTACTTGTTTAGTAGAATCTGGTGAAATAAAATAAAAAATTATGCCTTCCAAAAGAAAGAAAAAATCCTGGAATCTTTCTGTCTTCAATTGTTTCTGACTGAGAGCTTATTAATGAGTATATGAAGAAATAAGGAGGTGATATTAAAGAAACATTACAAATGAGAATATCTGTTAGTACTGTCTTCTATTTATATACCATACAACTCAGGGTTCAATACTTTTTTCAGTTAAAATTTGGAGAAAAAAATGTAGATTCAAGAGAATTGTTTAATTAGTGAATATCTGAATGCCAAAAAGTGATGAGAACCTGAGTTTTGCATAGAGAGTGAGAAAAGCATGAAAAGGATTAGTGGAGGGGGAAGAACAAATCAAGGATGCTAGGAAATTAGAGTGAAAACCTATATTGTCTTTAAAAAGATACTTGAACTGAAGTCAAAGTAAAGTGAGAATCAAATGCTAATTCGATTTAGCACCAAATAGCAGTAATAACAGTGTGAGTGTGCAGGGGATATATTTCTCCAAAACGATTTCTGATTAAAGCAATAATAACAAAATTCTTAAAAGAAAAATTGCAGTATGTTGTGTTGGGGAAACTGCATTTATTTTTCAAACCTCAAAGATAGAAAAATGTTAAATATAATGTAAAAACAATAATTAAAAATATTCTGATTTCCAAAATGCTCAAATTACTTGGACACTTTTGTTCAGCTGTTTCCTCCCATGAAAATGTTTTTAGATGATTGAGAGTGTTAATAGTATATTAACATATCAACACTCTTCCATTGTATTAATTTCTATCTCACTTCTTTCTAGGGTTGTTAGAATTAACTGGTAGGTAGCATGAGCTGTCAGAAAAGGAATTTTCTCATGCCAAGGGGTTGAAGTGGTAGGTGGCATACTTACCCATGGAACACTGATTTTGTTTTAGATAAAAGGAAAGGCTATACTTTGTTTTTCAGATGCAATACCAGCCAAAAAAAAAAAAAAAGTAAATGAGATAAAAAAGGTGCTATAAGTGTGTGTTGATAGAAAGGTTGAGAAAGAGGCAATAAGAAATAAATGGAGAGATAAACGTTTTTAGATGTTACTCATCTGAATTTCATATTTACTGACTGTTTGCATGCCAATTCAAGAAATGGCCTGAAGTTTCCATTTTTATTCTGCTCAATCTCATTTATACCAGTTCAAATTTCAACCTCCTCAATATTCTCTATTTGACTCTTTTTACCTAGAATAGGAAAAAACTCTCATTTCTGAAAGGCTTACTATTAACCACTATACATTTAGTCCTGAAAGTCAACTTTCATATGGTTCTCTTTTATTTTTTATCACTATCATATGATAGTTGTAATGAAAACAATTTGAGTATCTGTTTCGTTGTCATACTTTGTTCAGTAATTGTGACAACAAATTACTTTGGAGAGAAATTATTAAACTGATAAAGTGGTCATTTCAATGGAAAAATTGTTCCATTACCTATTCTCCACACAAAAATGTTATTAAAATAGAAAAACAAATTCGCTAACCATGACAATATAATGAATTGACTTAAACATATATACTTTGTATGCTGTGAATCCTTCTGGTCTTGAATCATGAGGTTTTTTAATGAATATAGTCTTGTCAGCCAGGGCCAAAGATTTTTCTCAGTTTGAGGAAATGTGATCATGTTGAAATGTTTTACTGATTTTACCCTTATTATTTTTACCAGAATCTTACACAGTATATAAAGAATGAAATAAAAAGTAAATGCATTTAGAAAATCTGTGATGAATTTGAAAGAGGAGGTAGATATGAAAGAATAAAATAAAAAATATTTACTCAGTATATATTAATCAATTTATACATATTGCTTTACTCATTTACTTAAACATTATCTAACTCTCCTAATATAAATTCATATATGGGCTGTGATTTTGTTGTGTCCATGTATTCTAAGCATATCCAATGTATTCACTAAAAAAAATCTGTTTAATAAATATATACATGCCTACTTTTAGAAAAAAAATTAAAAGACTAACTTTTTGAATTTTGGGTAACATCTGCATATATATTGATGGGTATGTATGTTAAAAAAATTGTCTTATTTGTCTTGGGAACCTATTTGATTCTGAAATCAGAAAGCTAAACTTGCTAACTGGAAAAGCCTCACTCAGCTAAAACTGATCCAATTGCCAGGTCTCTTAATTGAGTGCATTTTACCATTGGCTGGATAAATTTAATCTGTAATTTAAAAATGTAAAATGCAAATGGAGTAATGAAGCAATTATAGGATATGTTATAATTATGTTTTGCATAAAAGTGCTCTTTTTGCTTAAATTCTTCAGATAATTGGCTCAACTTTCAAACTGATTTTGTATATGTAGGTAAAGCTGACAGAGTTCATCCCCAACTCATCTGCTTCCCAGATGTGAAGTTCTACATGTCTGCTTTCCTTCCGATGCCCTCAATTAGTTCAACCAATTTCACCTTGAAAATATGTTGCTCACACTCAATTCTTTTCATCTCCACTGCTAGTCCAAACCACCAATATTTTCCCGGGATAACTGCAATAACCACCCTGCTTCTGCTCTTGCCCACCCCACCTTTTCTCCAAACAGCAGCTTAAGGGATCATGTTTTTCAGAGTCAATACAATTATTCCACCCCTCTACCTCAAAGAGTTCACTGACTTTCAATCCCACCTAGAATAAAATCCAACTCTTTACATGGTCAATAAAACTATATAATCTATACCTCTCTTCGCTCATAACTGCAAACTCTAGCATACTGTGCTCTAGCAACAGTGGTCTTTTCTCTATTCTTCAACAACACCACGTTCTTTCCCACTGGAGGGCTCTTACACAGGTTTAACCCTTGGCTCACCAACTCCACTCCCATATATTCACATGCCTGGTCACTTAGCATTCAGAGCTCAGCACACTCACAACCTGTGAGGGGTCTCTCCTGACAATTCTATCTCAAGAAGCCCACATCCTCATTTATCTTCTAGTTCAGGGACTGGCAAACCATGACCCCTAGTTCAGCTGCTGGTTTTAGTAAATATAGTTTCATTAGAATGAACTTTGCAATTTGGGTGTGGTTGCTTTAGTTCTACATCAGAGTGAAATAATTTTGACAGAGATCATAGGGACCACAAAGCCTAAAATATTTGCTACTGGGCACTTTAAGAAAACATTTGCCAACCAGTGCTTTATGCCACAACTCTGAACACAATCTGACAGTATGTTATATTCATATGTGTTTGTTCACTGTGAGTTTTATCAGAGCAGAGAATTTTCTGTCTTAATCCCCAGTGTTGGGCACATTTCCAGAAACATAGCAGATTTTAAATCAGTATCTTTTGAATCTTGAATGAACAATATTAGACAAGATTTAGATTTTCAGACCACTGGTAGGTTGCAATATTATTCGAAATACTGGCTGCTTCTTTCTAGGTGAAGGCAGTTTTGTACTTCAGCAAAACCATGCCTGGCCATATGAGTTGTGTTGTGCGCTCCGGGGGAAGGATTAGATCTGATATGGTTTGGCTGTGTCCTCATGAAAATCTCATCTTGAATTGTAGTTCCCATAATTCCCACATGTTGTGGGAGGGACCATGTGGAGATAACTGAATCACGGGGGCAATTTTCCCCATCCCGGTCTCTTGAGAGTGAGTTAGTTCTAGCGAGATCTGATGGTTTTATAAGGGGCTTCCTCTTCACTGGGCACTCATTCTTCTCTCTCCTGTCACCTTGTGAAGAAGGACATGTTTGCTTCCCCTTCTGCCATGATTATAAGGTTCCTGAGGCCTCCCCAGCCCTGTGGAGCTGAGTCAATTAAACCTTTCCTTTATGGATTACCTAGTCTCAAGTATGTCCTTATAGAAGTGTGATAATGGGCCACTACAGTAAATATCTTTTTACCCAATGCTACTACTGCTGTTGAACTCAGAAAGGTCATTTGTCTTGAGGTGGCAAATGAAAAGTGGGTAAAACTACTAAATGCAGATTTTTTAAGCAGAAACTGTGGGAGTCACTTCTGGTTCACTGATACGTTCTTTTTCCTTTACCATTATACCTGCAGTGTCCAGAACAGGAACTGTTTCACCATCTTGGGTCCTGGAGGAAAAGCCTGGCTGAAGGGACTCATTTTAGAGATATTACAAGAAGGAGAAATAACCTTTGTTACTGTAAAGTGCTGATATTTGGGGGTTGTATGTTAACACAGCCCAACCTAGCCAAAATGTATGGATATATGGAGTACGTGGGATACGGCAATGATAAAAATAGAACGGTTTTCAGGTCAAGGGAGTGTCTTTTAATGATGTAGATGTGTTTTCTTGTTACAACCTGGGGTGTTCAATGTGTCTTTACTAACTGTTCTCTCATAACTCTTGTGATTGAGAACAGATGGCTGTGATGATTTTCAGATGATGTTCTGATGATCTGGGAAACACTGAGCAATCTTCAATCATCTTGAAATTTTTAAGAAATAATTTCTATTTATCAAAAAAAGAGCTCCAAGATGTTTTTCCTTCAAGAATGACTTAGCATAGAAAGTATCCATGATTAAGGCTAACAAGTAAGAACAATGCAATTTAAGTATTCTGATTTCAAGTGCATTTTCTTTCCTATCAATGTATAAAAATCTATGTTTTGCAAAAGTGTAAATTTTGAATATCAAGCAGTTACTGAATAAAAGATCAGAGACAGGCAGAGTTCAATGTTATAACATTCAAATGGATATATGTAAAATTAAAATTGTAATTTGAGGGAAAGTATTTAGTAAAAGTAATTAAAGCTTTACTCAGTAACATCTTCAAGGTCACTCTTTTGTCGGAAATATATATATAATACTGTGAAAAACAAATTATGCTTTTGAATTTAAAGCTTTTTCTTATATAAATAAGTGTAGATAATTTGAAATGTAGAGTAAAAAAGAAGACTGGGTGTGGTGACTCACGCCTGTAATCCCAGCACTTTAGGAGGCCAAGGCGGGGGAACACTTGAGGTCAGGAGTTCAAAACCAGCCTGACCAAAATGGTAAAACCCTGTCTCTACTAAAAAATATAAAAATTAGCCAGACAGGTGGCAGACACCTGTAATCCCAGTTACTCGGGAGGCTGAGGTAGGAGAATCACTTGAATTTGAGAGGCAGGGGTTGTAGTGAGCCAATATGACACCACTGCACTCCAGCCTGTGTGACAGAGTAAAACTCCATCTAAAAAAAAAAAAAAAAAAAAAAAAAAAATCCAAGAAGAGGAAGAAGAAGAAAAGAAAGCCATAGATGAATTTATTCACTCAGAAGTTTTTGATCACACTCAATATTTGGAGCCAGTTGTTTGGTCTCTCTGTATTATATCCATGGCTATTTCTGTCTAGGGTTTTATAAAACTCAGATCACACATTATAGACAACTTTATATTCTGGATTTTTTTGTTATTAGGAATGATTTATTTTTCTCATATATTCTTAGAAAATAAATTTTACTAGTTTTATAGTAATTGCTGTTAAAGAGAAATTTACTGAATCGCTGCCCTATTTTAGACAGTTTTTTGGCTAAGATGCTATTAAAAGCAATTTTTCCCCTTTTTAGTCACATGAATGCTATTCCCACTATGTGTGTTATTGAATGACTAGACTACTGATTCATATTGATAAATTGATGTCTAGAAATTTATACCAATTTTCTACCCACTTTGTATATGCATAAAAGTATTATTTTAATATATATTCATGAGAGACATATATTTTGCTTTCATTTCTACATTTTGCTGGCTTTTTAGTAAAAAAAAAAAGTACTGTTTCTTTTATTATATTTATGTATATTCCTCCTACTTTTTCCACTAATCTGTCATATTGCATTCATCAGATACTAAAGTCTTTGTAATAAGGTCTAATTGTGTGTTTTCTATTGTCTCATTGATCTATATAGACCATAATTGTCTATATTATGGATCCTCTATTTTTAGATTATTTTTCATTTAAATAGTGATAATAGTAGTTGAAGTTTCTTGAGCTCTTAGTATGTGTTAGTAATTCGACTAAGCATACAAATCTAACTTTACTAGTTACATAGAGTGACATTTTTCCTCAAGGGTTTAAACTTTTATTATTATCTAATGACCTACTCTTGCTAGTATTGTCTTATAAGTTAAATTTTGTCTAATATTCACATGGTAAAACAAGTTTGTTTTCATGGTAAATATTAGCCCAATTTTCTTTTTTATATTTTTACTTACAATAAATCCTTGCTATTTTGTTTTAAGTTTAGGCCTTGAAATCAACATATTGCTAGATTTTTTAAAACATTCAATCTGACAGTCTCTTTTTTTGACTGGAAAGTTCAATCAAATTTTGAGTATTATTATTATTATTCACATTTTTAGGATTTTTATATTATACTGGTGTAACTCAGGGTGTCCTCCTTCTTGCCTTTTAAAAAAATACTTCATTTTTAAAAGGTATCTTATATTTTTTCTATTCTTTCTCATTCTTTACTCATTAAGAATATAGGCATTATTTCTAATAATATTAACTTTGCTTTTTTCCTTATTGTAAATATAAATATGCAATATACAATTTCTTAACTCTTCCTCAAAGCCCAAATTAACCCCACAAAGCAGCATAATTTTTTATGTATTTGTATTAAAATGCTTATTTGCCCTTTTGTGTCCATATTCATTTTCTCACATTTTAGATGGTTCTTAGATCATTTTTCCACTTCTAAAGTACACAAATGAGTAAAGATCCCATTAATTTATATCTCCTTGTATAAGCTGTTTAATTTTATGTACCTATTAATGTCTTTACAACTTTGGACAATAAAGCAGATCCCAATTTTCAGTCAACACCTATTTTCTATTAAATCCTTACAGATATTATGCCATAATCTTCTGGCTTCTATTATCTGTAAGAATTCTACTATCATTCTACTTATTCCTTTATGGGTGGTTGGTTTGTTCTTAAGATTTTTTTTCCTGGTTGTTATGTTGCTTTATTATACATCTAGGGATTTCTAAATATTTTATTTATGTTGCTTGGGATATATCATGATTCCTCATCTGTGGATCCATCTTTTTCACCAGCTCTGAAAACTAGCAGCCATTATCTTTTTACATATGTTCTTTCAGTAATAATTTTCTCTTTCCAGGACTGATCAGATATATGTCAAACATCTCATTCAAACCTATTCATCTCTTAATTTCTCTTTTGTAGATTCAAACTCATGTTTCTTTCCTTGTAAAATGTTCAGATAAAATTCTCTGCTCACTAATTTTCTACTCAGCTGTGTCTAACTCACTGTCACTTCCAATTCTTCTTTCATAACAATATATTATTCTTTTTTCTAGCATTTAATTTTTGTTAATTTTCCCTATTTATACCTTTCGGCCTCTTGTTTTTACATTTCAACAACTGTATCCTTGCTTACTTATACTTTTTATACATAGCTAGTATATATTCTGTCTCCAACAATTCTAGTATTTATAGCAATGCAGTCTTTGGATATCTAAATCTCAGTTTTTTTGTTTTGTTTTGTTTTGCTAGTCTCACTCATTATTTAGCTTTTATTGTGATAATGCATTGTAACAAATATCCCCAAATTTAAGTGGCTTTAAAGCAACAACTATTTCTTACCATTTGACCCAGCAATCCCATTACTGGGTATATACACAAATGAGTATAAGTTATTCTACTATAAAGACACATGGACATGTATGTTTATTGCAGCACTGTTCACAATAGCAAAGACTTGGAACCAACACAAATGTCCATCAATAATAGACTAGATAAAGAAAATGTGGCACATATACACCGTGGAATACTATGCAGCCATAATAAAGGATGAGTTCTTACCCTTTGCAGAGACATGGATGTAGCTGGAAACGATCATTCTCAGCAAACTAACACAAGAACAGAAAACCAAACACTGCATGTTCTTACTCGTAAGTGGGAGTTGCAAAATGAGAATGCATGGACACAGAGAGGGGAACATCACACACTGGGGCCTGTTGGGGGGTGGGGGACTAGGGGAGGGACAGCATTAGGAGAAATACCTAATGTAGGTGATGGGTTGATAGGTGCAGAAAACCACCATGGCACGTATACACCTATGTAACAAAACTGCACGTTCTGCACATGTACCCCAGAACTTAAAGCATAATAATAATTTTTTAAAAAGCAACAACCATTTCTGTCATTTTTGGAGGTCTTATCTGTATAGCTGTGTGCTGAGGCTCTGCTTTAGTATGTTAGCTGTCAGCCTTCTTCAAACATCATCTTATTATGGAAATCTAAAATGTGATTCTTTGGAGTGTGGCCTCTTTGTGATGAAAGAAGGAGAGAATTTGCAGAAGCTTGCAATGGCTTTAGCTTGTCTTTCCTTGGAAATCTGTCAGTTCTTATACATTCTTTTGGCCAATGCAGGTCATATGGCTAAGCTCAACATCAGTGGAGCAGGCAGCTGTACTGAGGATGTTTACATCTGCAGACAATTTTCATATGTATGTTTTCACTCAGAAAACAGGTATACACAAATATGTTTTTATTTAGCCAGCTATATTCCTTCTTTTATCTTATGAAAACGGCTATCTGTTCATTTTAGCAATCAGAATTTATTACTACATATGAATCACAACCTATTATGAAGATTACTACCAAATATGCAAGGTCAGCCATAGTAAAAGAAGAAATTTACAAGTTATCAATATTTATAAAGGAGACTAAATTGTATAGTCAATGATGGCAGTGTGTCTTTTTGCAGAGAGTCTAAAAACTCAAATGCCTTCCACTTTTGTCATGTATCAACTATGTGGTGAATTGGGTCAAATATCCTCACTTAAGAAATAAAATTCAACAAAGCTATCAAGCAATGTATTCCTTTGATGTCTAAAAACATATAAGCTTAGGTCTTTGTAGAAATACCAGGGCAGGGCCGGGTACGGTGACTCATGCCTGTAATTCTAGCACTTTGAGAGGCCTAAGTAGGCGGATCACTTGAGATCGGGAGTTCGAGACCAGCCTGGCCAACATGGTGAAACCCCGTCTCTACAAAAATACAGAAATTAGCGGGGTGTGGTGGCATGCACCTAAAGTCCCAGCTACCAGGAGGCTGAGGCAGGAGAATCACTTGAACACGGGAGGCAGAGGTTGCAATGAGCCAAGATCGTGCTACTGCACTCCAGCCTAGGCAGCAGAGAGAGACACTGTATCAGAAAGAAAAATAAAGAAATACTAGGCCAGATTCCGAGGCCCACTAGCTCTCCAGACATCAGATACCAGTGGAGGAGCAAACGTGGGTTAGCAAACTTATTTTGTTTTCATAACACAAAAATGCTTTAAATAATTTAAAAAGCATTGAAAGCATATGTTTAAGATATCAAAATATGAATTTCAAGGTATAATAGAATATTCAATATTAATAAATTCCTGTTTATTTTTAATAACCTCATCCCATCATTTTTTTAAAGAGACAGTAATAATAATAATACTAATGAGTACGATGACTGAGCCTCAAACTGCCTAGTGCATAAAAGTGCCTCTTTATCCACTTTATCCAGATTAAACTTACGTTAGGTCTTAAGGAAAAGTCATTGTTTACCAAATGAAGAAGTTGAAGACATTATAATCAAAGGGAAAACATGTAACATCAAAACTAAACAAGGTCTTGAAATTAACTGATGTTGACCAGCAATATTGTAAAGTTTAGTGTCTACCCATCTGACATAGTGCTAATATCCAGAATCTACAAAGAACTCAAACAGATTTACAAGAAAAAATCAAACAACCCCATCAGAAAGTAGGCAAAGGATATGAACAAACACTTCTCAAAAGAAGACATCTATGCAGCCAACAGACACATGAAAAAATGCTCATCATCACTAGTCATCAGAGAAATGCAAATCAAAACCACAATGAGATACCATATCTCATGCCAGCTAGGATGGGGCAATCATTAAAAAGTCAGGAAACAACAGATGCTGGAGAGGATGTGGAGAAATAGGAACAATTTTACACTGTTAGTGGGAGTATAAATTGGTTCAACCATTGTGGAAGACAGTGTATCGATTCCTCAAGGATCTAGAACTAGAATTACCATTTGACCCAGCAATCCCATTACTGGGTATATATCCAAAGGATTATAAATCATGTTATGATAAAGACACATGCACATGTATGTTTATTGCAGCTCTATTTACAACAGGAAAGACTTGGAACCAACCCAAATGTCCATTAGTGATAGACTGGATTAAGAAAATGTGGCACATATATACCATGGAATACTATGCAGCCATAAAAAGGATGAGTTCATGTCCTTTGTAGGGACATGGATGAAGCTGGAAACCATCATTCAATCACAAGGAAAGAAAACCAAACACTGCATGTTCTCATAGGTGGGAATTGAACAATGAGATCACTTGGACACAGGGCAGGGAACATCACACACTGGGGTCAGTCGGTGGGTAGAGGACTGGGGGAGGGATAGCATTAGGAGAAATAACTCATGTAAATGATGAGTTGATTGGTGCAGCAAACCAACATGGCACATATATACCTATGTATCAACCCTGCACGTTGTGCACATGTACCCTAGAACTTAAAGTATTTAAAAAAAAAATCTTCAAAATCAGGCCACACGTGGATGCTCTCACTTGTAATCCCAACACTGGGAGGCTGAGCTGGGAGGATCTTTTGAGGCTGAGAGTTTAATACCAGCCTGAGCAATGTAGCAAGACCCCATCTCTAAATAAATAAAATATTCAAAATCAGTAATTGAAAAAAAAGAAGTGTCATACAGTTGATTAAATAAAAACCATTTGCTTAATATCTTTAATATAAATGTCCATCCTGTCATACCCTGCAAGAATGAAATTTTATTTATAAAAGAATATAATGGAATTTTGTTTTCAGTCAGTGAAATTATCTATATGTCTACTTTCTGAACTCTCTTATTTCTCAGATTTTTGGAATTCCATGGAAATACCTTAGGTATGGGTAAATAAGGGAAGGTGAACAGATTGGTTACAATGTCCAAACTTTCTTTCAATCAGGATTTTTCTGCTTATAATCAGATTTACACTCCATTAATGACTTTATTTGAGAAAAATAATGAATCTATCTAAAACGCAGGTCAACTGAATATTACTGTGCTAGATGCTTTTTGATGGACAAGAGAAAATTAAGAAAAATAGAAGCAAAATTGTGGCCTGCTTCTACCCTTCATTAACTGATGTTGAAAGCCAAGATAAAGCAGCTTCCTCTGAATACTAAAATACATGCAGTGCTTCCAGGGTATCACCATGAATGGGTAAGGAAGAGGCAGTGCTGCCTCAGTACACACCCTAGCCTTCTGAGCAGCTTTCACATGTTCCACCAAGACAGATTTTTAATGACTTTGTGAGTCTCCAGAATCTGCATTAGGCTTAGGCATTAGGCAGCAGCTGCTGGCTACTGCTGAATGATTATCCATTCAAATGGAACAGATTGTAGGGAGGTGTGAAGGGAGGCTTTTTCCCCACAGAGTGTGCAAGCCAGGAGAGAAACAGGCAACAAGGTTTTATGATACTGCTTGGCTTTCCTAAAATCCTTCTGAGTATAGATAGATGCAAAAAGTGTAACAGTAAAAATATGCTGGGGGAAAAATAACCAACATCCAACTTCTAGAAATAATGTAAAGATGAAAAAAGTTTCATTTTTTCAGCCCAGTTTGCTCTCCTACATAATTTTTGTGCTGATGGTTGAATTTTGTCATCCTGTTCAACTAGATAAGGAGCAAGTGAATATATGAGCACACCTTTCATCACAATGGATTTGAGCTATAGAAAATATTGAAGTGGGCGTTATATGATTTTTCTAAGGACACTTTTTAGGAATGATTTAATTATGATGAAAAATTGCACAGCTGTTGCATAGAGCAGAATTTTGAAAAGTGCCCACTACTGCCTGATCAGCAATTAAATATAGGTAAAAGAAAATGCCACTTTCTTCCTACGGATTATATATTCACAGATATCTTTCAAATTCCATCACTGTAGAGATCTATGTTCCTGTTTCTTGGGTCACATTTTACCACCATGACAAAAACAAAGCGAACAATATTTGAAATATGCTAATAACGTTAAAATAAAATATATATGGCGAAAATATATATGTCACATCCTCATGTAATTCTTGCTGAAAAGAGAATTTTTTGAATTATTTTTTAAAAGTATAGATTAAATACTTTTGGGGAATGCTAAATTAAATAGTTACATTGCTTTCTACTGCATAAAATTTTTCAGAGCTTTAGTCATGGATCTCTGAAGAGATAATATAATAGGCAATTCCCCCTCTGTTGATTTTATTACAGAACTACATGTCTGAGTGTGTTTGTGTGTCTGTGTGTCTGTGTCTGTCTGTGTGTGTATGAGAGAGAGAGGGAGGGAGAGAGAGAGAGAGAGAGAAAGTAGAATATGTAAAGTATCTTAAGGAATACAAGTGTTCCATAGAACATAATTGGGGAAAATAGTCTAGAGTGTTTGTGGATACCTGCTGCTTACTGACAATACTATTTGTATAGACACAGTGTTAAATGGAATTACTTACAAATAGTCTACTTGCCTCCTTATCTTCAGTTATGGTGACTACAAACATTATTAATCACTTATCAAAACATAGTGGTCATAAAATCTTCAGATGACAAGGTCTTGAAACCATCCTGGTTTTTAAAAATGGTCAGTTTAAAGCTGGTGATCATTTTCTTACGAACATGTACGTGCCCTCAGAGGTTTTCAGATCTCTTGAAACTTCTCAGAGTACAAATAGAAAAAGGGGATTATATTTACAGAAATTCTGAGAAAAAAAAATGTGGGTTATAAAATGAAAATCTGGGTGATTCTGAGAACCATTCAAATCTAAAAGTATTAGATCTATGAACTGCTTTTCTATAGCTAGAAGAAATTTGAATGCTTAACTTTGAAAGTACTTCTGACATCACCAATGAAGGAAGATATGTCTTCTGCATGCAAAAAATGCCTTTTCCATGGGACACTATAAAGACAATTTTGTGAATAGAGTGTGCTATTAGTAAGAAACCTCAGAAGATATTATAGGTTAAGGAGTCTTGTATGGCCTAGTTCAAGAACATTACTATCATTTATGAAATTATTTCCATGAGAAAAGGTACTCCTATTATAAACTTTATAACAACTGTTGCACCAGAACCTATATATAAAATAAGGACACCATGTAAAATTTATTCTCTAAGATTCACATTAAAATAGAAAATATTTTGGGTATATGAGTTTGCATATGTTCTACCAAAAATGACAGAGAAGGGAAAATTAAAGATGTGTAGGAAAGGGCTTTGATCATTTGACTATGGTCTTTGCAGAGGACCAGTGACATGAAATCTCGCAACAGTTGAAAAATTTCTGGTTTAAGAATATTTTAAAACATTGTATAGTATTTGGTAGATTGATTTTCAGATAATTAATCTGTGAACTTATAGATTCAGTGCCAGTTAGGTACAGCATAAAAACTGCATGATGGGCCAGGTCATGTGAAACTGGATATGACTGGAAAAGATGTTCCAAAAAAATAAAGGCTTTCACTTGGGTTTCATAGTTTTAGCATTTTTCCAAAAGGATTTCATTAGATGTAAAGAAACAATCATCAAATGCATAAAATAATTTTGTTTTCAAGGAATTTTTGTAGCTAATGTTACTAGCAATATTTGTTTCGGTACAAGAGAAAGAAACTTTTTTTTTTTTTTTTGAGACAGAGTCTCACTCTGTTGCCCAGGCTGGAGTGTATTGGTGCAATCTTGGCTCACTGCAACCTCCTGGGTTCACGCCATTCTCCTGCCTCAGCCTCCCGAGTAGCTGGGACTACATGCAACCGCCACCACTCCCAGCTAATTTTTTTGTATTTTTAGTAGAGACAGGGTTTCACTGTGTTAGCCAGGACGGTCTCGATCTCATGACCTTGTGATCTGCCTCCTTGGCCTCCCGAAGTGCTGGGATTACAGGTGTGAGCTACCACGCCCAGCCACAAATATTACTTTTTAATGCCAAGTAATAGAAACCACACTAAGGCTGCTGGCTTTCATCTGGGTTCTTATCCTTTTGCTATCATTTACTATCTGTGTGACCTTGGTCAGATTCCCTGACCATTCAGAAGTGCTTCATATTCAATAGGAAAAATAGCAATTTCTTACTTAATATAGTTGTTGTGAATTGTCAATGGAAACACGTTTTAAGCCCATAGAACATAGCCTGGAATATAGTAAAAAGTGATAAATGAATTTTGACTAATATAATGGTAGATTACCAGATTGAAGATCTTTTTTTTTTTTTCTTTTTTTTTTTTTTTTTTTTTTTTTTGAGACGGAGTCTTGCTCTGTCGCCCGAGCTGGAGTGCAGTGGCCAGATCTCAGCTCACTGCAAGCTCCGCCTCCCGGGTTTACGCCATCCTCCTGCCTCAGCCTCCCAAGTAGCTGGGACTACAGGCGCCCGCCACCTCGCCCGGCTAGTTTTTTGTATTTTTAGTAGAGACGGGGTTTCACCGTGTTAGCCAGGATGGTCTCGATCTCCTGACCTCGTGATCCGCCCGTCTCGGCCTCCCAAAGTGCTGGGATTACAGGCTTGAGCCACCGCGCCCGGCCCAGATTGAAGATCAACTGAATCCAAAGTGTTTGTTAGTCTGTTTTTGTAGGGCTCTTTCCCTGACTTCCTGATGAGTTTAGCTTTATTTCCAGTGACAAAATATTCCTCATAACAATATGAAGACATTTAATAGATGTGGCTCCCATTAAATGATCAGTGAACTGTTAACACAGCATTTTTGGATTCTGTTAGAATTACTTTTATATACCAAAATTGTTGCTCCCCAGATTGCAATAATTGTGTGGCTTCATGTAGAAAAATTGTTTAGCTGCAGCAAAGCACAGATATCACTTACACATAAAACTAAGCTACCAATTACACCCCTAAGCAATCCTGTTAGTGATCTGATACACTAAGCTCACAGATCACTTATATAGTCTATATTTGAAAAGGGATCAATGGAGAGTCTTCACTAACATCTGATGGATAGCAATGACATAGAATCAATCTAGGTGCCCATCAACAGTGGATTATATAAAGAAAAATGTGGTATATATACACCATGGAATACTATGCAAACATGAAAACAAAATGAAATCATATTCTTTGCAGCAACACGGATGCAGCTGGAGGCCATTATCCTAAGTGAATTAACACAGGAACAGAAAACAAACCAAATACCACAAAGTGAAAGCTAAACATTGAGTACATATAGATGTGAGGACAGGAACAACAGACACTAAGGACTACCAGAGGGAAGACAGAGGGAGTGGGTCATGGGCAAAACTACCTTTTCGATACTATGCTCACTACCTGGGACACGGGATCACCCATGCCCCAAACCTCAGCATCATGCAATACACCCACGTAGCAAACCTGAAGATGTACCCACTGAATCTAAAATTAAAGTTGAAATTATTTTTTTAGAAAAAAAGCCTGATATGATCTATTTTAGGGAACTCTGAAATCTGTAATTTGACCAGAGTGCCATCAGATGCACTTTGTTCTATTATCAAACAATTCAACACATACGTACAATTCAATTCTATGTATTAGGAAGCAGAGGAGAGCAGTACCTGCCATTAGAGAGCCTCCTTTAATAAAGGTCAGGCCAGAGACGGAGACAGTAACTTACATAAACAGAACAAGTTCTAGTAAAAGATGCACCAAGAAGAGCCCTCCTGACTGTATCACGCTCTAGCGATTGCCAAAAGAACATCAGAGCATCAGAAATGTCTTAGTTGCCATTGACATCCCTGAGAGTGTTTTATTTGAAAACCTACTTCGTATACAGTTATGAAACTAAGCAGCAGCAGATATCATTAACCACTTCTGGCTCAGGTGCCGTGGGAATCCTGCCTCATTAGGAAGATCAGTTAATTAATCTGTGTCAGTGGGATACCTATAACATGCCCAGTGCCAAGGACAGCTTAGTATTGCTCTACTGACTAAGGAAATACCAGGCTTAAACCAACAAGGAACTCATCATCTTTGGGACATCAGTTAGGAATGACAGTAATCCATCCCTCTGCAATTTTATGTCAGAAAGATGAGAATCTTCAAATACAGATTTAGAATTAGAGAGCAACTGGGCTTTAAATGGAAAGCAGCTAACATTAATTCAATGCTCTTATTTTATGATGGAGGAAACTGAAACCCAGAAAGCTGATTACCTACAACAAACAAACAGAACAAAACAATCCTTTAATGAAATAGACTGGACTAGATTCCAGGTATTCTGGTTCTCAGGTCAAAGATAGAAACTTCATTGTTTCCTTGATTCTTGCATCTCTTAATTTCTTCATTTATTCATCTCTTTCTTAATGTATAATTCAAAGAAGCTGAATTTGGCAAGCCTCAGCATCTATAAAAAATTGCACATCAGGGATTTTTGTTTCTTCTATTCATCCTGGATACCAGCATTTGTGACCGTTACTGTCGTTACCATCAGGCGTTCAGCAGGGCAAAAGAAATTTTCCTGGGCTATACAGATAAAAAAACAATAACCTGAGGAGAGTGTATATTGCCCAGAGTGGTACACAGCTAACTTTTATCTAACTGGGGTATTTCACTTTTTTAATTTACAAGTGTTTATGTTATTACTTTATCTGTATATATTCTTAAACTATGTATTATTATTTGCATGTTTAAACTTTGAAACATTCTATCATTTTGTATTGGACATTCTTCTGTATTGGTTAAATATTGTGTTAACATTAAATATTATGTTTAGTAATTTACCAGGCTGACAGAAGAAATTTTAGTTTATTGGCTGCTAAATATTATTTTACTATATGAACATATCACAATTTATCTTTT
This sequence comes from Piliocolobus tephrosceles, assembly GCF_002776525.5. Classification (NCBI taxonomy): domain Eukaryota; kingdom Metazoa; phylum Chordata; class Mammalia; order Primates; family Cercopithecidae; genus Piliocolobus; species Piliocolobus tephrosceles. The sequence continues at coordinate 102,506,436 of NC_045441.1, forward strand.
CTTCTATCCACTGATGTTTAAGGTTGCTTATAATTTACTCCTATTAAAAATAACACTTAAAGATTTTTCTTCATATTATATCATGTATTTAAATGAGAGTTCCTCAAAGGTACACATTCAGAAAATGAAACTTCTCATGCGGTAACTGCTTAATTTCTTCTTCGACGTTACCATATCCTGCCAAATTGTTCTTCAAATCGTTGTGACAACTCAAACAACTGTCAATCTGTCATGAGAACTTTTTTTTTGCCAGACCGTCTGAGCAACAATTGTTATTGTCAACTTTTTAATTTTCACCAATCTGATGGGTGTAAAATAATGCCTTATTGTTTGCATTTGCATTTTATGAATAGCTATTAAAATGAACATCTGTTCAAATGTTTATTAGCCATTGAGGTGTTCATGTCTGTGAAATACTTATTAATTTCCTTTATTTTTTTCTATTGAAATTTTTGCCTTTTTCTTATTTCTTTAGAGTAGTTCTTTATATATTTTGGATACCTACTCTGTGTTTGTTATGAGTGTGGCAAATCTCTGCTCTGAGTCCATGGTTTACATTTACATTTTGTTCATGATGTGTATTGATGTCCTGCGCATGTTTTGTTTGTTTATTTGCTAGGCTTTGTGTACATCAAAATGGATCAATATTTTCCTTCTTTGGTTTGTGGTTATTTTGTATTATGTAATAAATTCTTCTCTCACCCAATGTGTAAAAATTATCCAGGGCTTTTTTTGTGCATGCTTTTCTTTTAAAATGTTTCACTTTTATTTCCATTTTATCTAGTGGGATTAACACACACAGTGCAATTTTTAATAGGCTGTCAAGGGGATAGCTGCACAATTCAGCATTATGAGGTAATGTTTTGCTATATTCTTTTTATCTAACTTGTTGCCTTTGATACTTAATTTTCAGATTGTTTTTCTTTTGTAATATAAACATTAAAGGCCGGGCGCGGTGGCTCAAGCCTGTAATCCCAGCACTTTGGGAGGCCGAGACGGGCGGATCACGAGGTCAGGAGGTCGAGACCATCCTGGCTAACACAGCGAAACCCCGTCTCTACTAAAAAATACAAAAAACTAGCCGGGCGAGGTGGCGGGCGCCTGTAGTCCCAGCTACTTGGGAGGCTGAGGCAGGAGAATGGCGTAAACCCGGGAGGCGAGCTTGCAGTGAGCTGAGATCCGGCCACAGTACTCCAGCCGGGGCGACAGAGCAAGACTCCGCCTCAAAAAAAAAAAAAAAAAAAAAAAAATTAAAGGCTATACTTTTCCTTATCAATAATACTTTTCTTACATTTCATGTTTCATTATTATTCTGTACTAAAGTATTTGCAATCACTATTATGTGTTCTGAATTTTTTAAACTATTACTTAAAATATTGTGTTTTCAAATAGATGGAGGGTATTTTTTATAACTTTGGGTAAGAATGACAAAAAGTTACACTTAAGAATGCATAAACAAGGGACATGAAGTACATAAAGATAGGACGTTCAAATGTATACAGCTTATGCTTATGCCACACGTTCCACACTCCTGCACCTCCCTATGACAGTGGACACGTTTTTCGTCATGCCACCTTTAATGAGCATGCCTCCCTTTAAGAATCCCAGTCTCATCCCTCTATTTCAACTCTCCACTACTTAAATCCCCAAACTCTTAATTCCTGTCTGTATAAATCTCATATGAAAGGCTTAAGTGTCTTTCAAAGATAACCCATATCCATCTAACTCCATCCAATGCAGCCACATGGTAAGCCCAGGAACACATCCCTCTGTTCTTTCGTTTTTGTTTTTATTGTTCTCTCTTCATCACTATCTCCTTGAGATACACCTTATGGCTTCAGCTGTCCACTAGAAACAGATTATTGAGTGTTGATTTACATTTTTGTCTGTATGCTGTGATACAGTTTCAAGTTTTTCTGCTATCACTATGTCATTATGATAAAATATCTGCCGTTCTATTTTTCTTTGTGTTTGCCTTTCTATTAATTAAAAATCTTTCCAGCATTGTCACCCATATCTGCCATAGCTCACAGTACTTTCTTTTCTAACTCTAGCTGTGTTCAGTAAGCCATCACTCAATTCAGACCTTGGCTACCCTTTGGCTATAATACTTCCTTTTACCTCCGTTTCTGTGTTACTTCCCTATGCCTCACCTTCTGCCCCAATCTCTTCTTTTTGTCTGGTAGATTCCCTGGTAGAAAGGTGATTTAATACTTTTTTTTTCTTCCCTGCTTTACTCATCTGCCTAGCACCCAGCCTTTCTGATTACATGGAGAGTTCTACCAATCCTGTCACTACCTAGCAGGGATGGCAACTGAGTTTTATCCTGGAAGTCAATTCTGATCTGAAGGTGCTGGCTGCCAGCCATGCACTGGGAAGAATTCTGCTTTTAAATTGCCGCTTTTAAACTAAGAAGGGGAAGGGGTTTGTGATTGATAGCAAAGGAATAGTGTACCAGGTGTTTTTAAATCACTGCACAGTAACACATTATAGTTTACAATTACTCAAGACATACATTAAAATCCATCAAAATCACTCTGATTTGGTAAGGAGAGAATGTTTTCATCAACATGTTGTATTGCCTGCTTCCCAGGTGCCTTTTTTATTGTTCTTTCCATTTCCAGGTTACAATTACCAGGTTAGGGAGAGCATGGACTTTGGATTTAGGTATACACTGACTACAATCCTAGTTCTACCAATCACTAATATGTGACTCGGAATTCTTAAGTATCTTCTGTCACACATATTATTCAGTTCTTTTATTGACTATTACGTTATAGGTTGCACTAGTTGTGCTAATATCCACTATCATAATTACTTACAAATAGCTTGTGAGCAAATTTTTATCATTCTTGCTATCAGATGATAAAAATAAGTCTCTCACAATCATATTCTCCTCATCCTACCCAACTATACACGATAATAATTTGTAACCACTTAATTCAGTAACCATTATAGAACTTATAGTTACTTGACAGTAGGGGATATTATCTTCTCATAGGAAGTCACTTTTTAAAAATCATATTATATTGGCCGGGCGTGGTGGCTCAAGCCTGTAATCCCAGCACTTTGGGAGGCCGAGACGGGCAGTTCACGAGGTTCAGGAGATCGAGACCATCCTGGCTAACACAGTGAAACCCCGTCTCTACTAAAAAATACAAAAAACTAGCCGGGCGAGGTGGCGGGCGCCTGTAGTCCCAGCTACTGGGGAGGCTGAGGCAGGAGAACGGCGTAAACCCGGGAGGCAGAGCTTGCAGTGAGCTGAGATCTGGCCACTGCACTCCAGTCCGGGCGACAGAGCGAGACTCCGTCTCAAAAAAAAAAAAAAAAAAAAAATCATATTTTTCCTGAACTTCAGTAATACAATATATCACACTAATTTAGAATATATATACACACACACACACACACACACACACTCACACACACACACACAATAATGTCATTGGTCTATCATAAAATGGCTTCTCTCTGTGCTGTTTTCAATGGCTTGGTAGTGTATTTCCTATTTGTTAAGATAATTAATAATAATATAATTTATTGAATGGAGAATGTGGACAGTTTTACTTCTTCTACGACATGGTAATAAACTATATCAAAAAAAGAATCAGTATATTAGTAAGGGTCAGTCAGGACACACAAAAAATACCAGTGAGTTGAACAGGAAAAGTTAACACAAAGGTTTGCTAACTACTAAAAAGTGGTTAACTATGAAAGGATACAATACGCTATGGTTACTATTAAAAGAGTTAAAGTGGACTCTAAGAGGTCAAGAATTAGTGACCTAAAGGAAACAAAGGCAGCTATTACCACTAAACTGGGGGAGAGAGGGGAATGAAAGAACAAAGAGCAGAGGACTTAGAAGGTCTTCCCTAAGGGTGAATTCAGGTCTCTTCAAAGCTGGTACAGCTACCACAGTAACACTCAGCATGCCAGTCGTAAAGAAACCTGTCAGAAGATGGGAAATGAAGCTGCTAGATAAGCCTGGCACACCAACCGGGAGACAGCTGCCTGCAAACATGACTGGAACTACTACCAAACTGGTCTCCAGAACTGTTTGTGGAAAGAGCTGTCTTGTGCATGTTACTGAGCCCCTGTGCTAAATAATAAAGAAGCAATCTTGGTACCCAGAAGGGAGTGTCTTCCTGGAGCCATGTGCCTGGCAATGTGCCTCCAGCAGCCTTTATTGACAAAGTCTAACAGCTGGCAAAGGAGAAATGTCATTCCCCTTTCTCCCCCAACTTAGTGGTAATAGCTGTTCTTGTTTCTTTTAGCTCACTAATTCTTGACCTCTTACAGTCCATTTTAACTCTTTTAATAGTAACCGTAGCATATTGTATCCTTTCATAGTTAACCACTTTTTAGTAGTTAACAAACCTTTATAAACTTTTCCTATTCAACTCACTGGTATTTTTTTTTTTTTTTTCTGTCTCCTGACTGACCCTGACTAAAACCACAGGATATTAGTGGTCCATCCAGTACAAGTTTGTTGGAAAACTCTAATTTTACAATGTACTTGAAGATACGTGTGATACATGGATGTTCAAAGCCTATCAAGAATATTTTCATATAATATGGGTCTTTCACCTATATTTTCTTTTGATGTTTGAATGTTTGTAATATGGTTTTGAAGATTTGCTCATAGTGAAAGAGACTTTATTCTAAATTTAGAAACTTTTCTCCAAAGAACAGTAACAACGGATTAAGTTTCTTGAGGCATGAGTAACCTTTACAATGAGATAGTTTCAAAACTTCAAGCTTCTAATTTGAAGAGACTTAATTTTTATGTCTTTATATTAATAAACAATCCTGGAAAAGGCAAAACTATAGAGATAGTAAAAAGGTCAGTTGCTGCCGGGGTTAGGGTGTTGAGGATAAACAGGCAGAGCACAGAGGATGTTTAGGGCAGTAGAACTACTTTGTGTGATACTATATATGCTAGATATATGTCATTACGTACTTTCCCAAAGCCATAGAATATACACCAGGAATGAGTCCTGATGTAAACTGTGGCCTCTGGGTGATAATGATGTGTCAAAGTATGTTCCTCAATTGTAACAAATGTGCCACTCTGGTGGGGAATGTTGGGAGTGGGGGGAAGCTATGCATGCATAGGGGCAGGAAGTGGATGGAAAACCTCTGTACCTTAATTTTGCTCAATTTGGCTTTGAAATTGCTCTAAAAAATAAATCTTATTTAAAAAATAGTGGGTACGTATGCCTTCATGGACTTAGTTTTAACCCAGTTAAGTTGGTTGAGGTGATTCTCTTGCTTCAGTCTCCTGAGTAGCTGGGATTAAAGGCGCTCCACCACACCTGGCTAATTTTTGTATTCTTAGTAGTGGAGGGGTTTCCCCATGTTGGCCAGGCTGGTCTCGATCTCCTGATCTCAGGTGATCCACCCGCCTCTGCCTCCCAAAGGTCTGGGATTACAGGTGTGATTACACTAAAGCTTTTATGAGCACATTCTCTAAAACCAAAGGGAAAATTTATATTGACCACTCCTTTTTAAAGGGATTTCAAGGCAATATATTAAGAACCGGAATGTTGCTTTGGATTGCTGAATGGATTATCATTCCTAGGTAAAGGTAGTGACGTATTCTTGTATAAAACTTTTTGAATTCTAAAAATTTTTCTCAAAGGCATCCTATGGCCCCTTTTCAAGGGATCAAATCTAGAAATTGGCATTATTCAATCATGAAAGATAAGCAAAAATACTCGGTTAATAGACTGTGCTACGTAAAAAATAATAAACATTTAAATTACTAAACTTTAATCAATCTTATCCAACTTTGCCAACCATCTCAAGAATTGTCTGCCTAACATTTAAATGTTATAATGTATACCCACATTGGGTGGTTTCCAGAGAAATCTATCTGCCATCTTTTCATTGATCCTTCAAAGTCTACTATTTAAGTGATTCATTTAACTCATGGATTTGGACACTCTTAAAACAGACATTTTAGGAATAGAAACACCAAGAAAGTCATTATTTCTTTCTTTCTTTTTTTTTTTTTTTTTTGTACAAATGTGTGCAAATATTTTCCTGATAAGGAAAATGAGGAGAAAGAATGAGCACACTGGCACACTAAAAGGGCTTGCAAGTGAGCCCTGCACAAGTGGTAAGTGGTTTAAAAATCAAGGGCAGCACAGGCCAAAAGACTAACACAACATTTGACAAGTTTGTCTACATTTGGGTTTCCCTTCTAAATCCCAATACCTATCACCTGGTAGTGACTGTTGAAGTAACAGTGGCAAGTAACAAGTAACATGTTTATAACTCCTTATAATGTTTTGTTTGTTTGTTTTGAGATAGAATGTCGCTGTGTCGCCCAGGCTGGAGTGCAGTGGCATGATCTCAGCTCACTGCAATTTCCACCTCCCGGGTTCAAGCGATTCTCCTGCCTCAGCCTCCCGAGTAGCTGGGATTAAAGGCGCTTCACAACACCTGGCTAATTTTTGTATTCTTAGTAGAGGCGGGGTTTCACCATGTTGGCCAGGCTGGTCTCAAACTCCTGATCTCAAGTGATCCACCCGCCTCTGACTCCCAAAGGGTTGTGATTACAGGTGTGAGTCACCACACCTAGCCCGTATAATGTGTTCTTACAAGTATGAAGAAATCGGTATGGCAGCAAATGAAAAATAGTAACTTTTATTAAAAATTGCTTAACTCACATTGAAGAGTATAAAGGATCTTTGAGGCAGTGGGTATGTTTGTATTTGCTTTATTCAATGTCTGTCATAATACTCCCATCTTTCTGAGGGCCTGCTCCTTTCACTTGAAAGAGCTAGAAATTTTTTGAATGAATGCTTTTATAGTTATATGGGAGATTAGTCTGTTTTTTTTTTTTTTTTCCTGTTTAATTGTCCAATAGAATCAAGTGTGTGTGCGCGCACGCGTGTGTGTGTGTGTGTGTTATTTTAATTAGCTGTTTTGGGGTGATACAAGGGAAGAAGTATAAGAAATATTGGGTATGGACATAAGAAAGGGGGATATAAAAGTAGTGTAGCACTGAATCTTGACCAGCTGGTTCTCCATGTTCTTTAAGTTTTAGGCACCTTTCTTGATTTTGACAGTCCATAATATACACATATTTCAAAAGAACATGTTGTATATGACAAATATGTATAATTTTTATTTGTCACTTTAAAATATTTTTTTTAAAAAGATATTACCATTGAGGGAAACTGAGTAGCAGATATAAGAGATCTCTCTGCATTATTAAATACAAGTGTAGAATCTACAATTCTTTCAAAACAAAATGTTCATAAGACTAAAAGATAAATACACGTTTTCAGATTAAAAAAATAATTATTAATGCTAAATGGATGAATATGGTATTCACCTTCACTGTGGTGCTAGTTTCTTATGTCAAAAGATATCAATGCTAAATGATGCAAAAATAATTATAGTCATCATTGTCTTTAACCATAGTAATAAAATTGGACTACCAAAAATTAGTAATTAAAAAGTCGACCACTTTTATCCAAACCCCATCTAGGTCTGCCGATACTTAGGCTGCTTCATTTATTGACATCCTGGGCCACTGCTGCCATAGCCAAATGCCACTGTCACCCCCCACCCTGCATCGCTTTTTCCAGCATTTGCCTACCGTTTTTTTTATTCCCTTAGGGTCCCAAGGTAACAACTAACAAGCTTATAGATGAGCTATACCAGAAGATAGCTACAACCCTCATTCCAAGTCTATATTTTATGTAGCTTCTGGAATCAATACCCAATTTTTGTTTTCATTAAAAAACAACAAGGTTTTAGGCTCAGGTAGGGGAGGTGTTATAAAGATACAAAGTTGGACAGAGCTAGCTGGGGTCAAGCAGAGGCCATAACTACCCTCTTGCTTCTATGTCCAGACTATCTTCGTGAGCATCTTGAAATGCTTACATGCTGGAGGAAAATGTCTTGGGTGATTTAAACAAGGTGACTCACTCTCCAGAGTTACAATTACAAAATTTAGTTAGAGAACACATTTTTGAAACATTTTTTAAAAATCAGATTGCATTTTTTCTTTGGTTGGACATTTAATGCATTTGTTGTTCGCTCCAGGAAACTAGCTAACCTCAGAGGGAAAAAATTCTCAAAATAGCCATGATTTTTGGAAGCTAGATAGAGAGAGAAGAAAGCAGACTTGATTGCTCCATATAAAACTAAGTAAAAAAGGATGTTATCAGCAATTAACTATAAAGCTTGATTCTAAAGAAAAAAATAATCCAAGTAGAAACATTTTTAAAAAGATGAAAACACTACTGAGAGCTCCACAGGGCTTGGAATTTCCAACAGGCCAGAATCAATTCATATTTTCTTGTATCTAGGCAGTATTTGGCTTTCAGCAACTTTATGGGATGTGGGAGATACAACTGCTGAGAATATATTTAAAAATTAGAAGAAGCCAGAATGACCTGAGAGGTTTCATTTCTCTCTCTTTCCCTCAATCCCTTTTCTCTCCTTGTGCTTTGCTAATAAGTTATCACCACAGGCCAAAAATGGAAATGAAACATCACAATGCACAGCTTCATAAAAAATCAAACAAAATCCAATTGCTTGCAGTAGTCATGACAAGACGTATGATTAACTGCTAAATCCCTCAGAAGAGGGGCAACCTAAAGAGAAATAAATATGCTGGGTGACAACCTAGAGGAAAACACCAACTACATAAACAAAAAGAGTCTTTCTGAATTTGAGTTAGGGATGGTGAAAAGGAAATGATACTTTACTAGAAAGAAACAATTTGTCATTAAAATAAGAGAAAACCTAATATTTAGCAGAATTTTCATCAGGTTTTCTACTAATGTATTTCCTCATAATTCCAGAGTTAGGAAAGCGAGGATGGTCAAACATATGCTCAATTACTTAGTGAGGGGAGGTGTGTAACAGAGAAAACTACAAAGGAGGAGGAAGATTTGTGTCAGTATCAGGAGAAAAGAAAACACCAAAGACTTGTGTTAGGAATAGGCTGCACGGCCTTAGAGACATCATAGCTTTGGGGTAGGAGTTGAGGTATAGGTCTACAAACAAATTTTCAGGCTACTTTATTATGATATAATTGTAATAGATAAGGATTTCTTTCATATTACAGTGCCTACTCAGATTTTTCAGTTTGTTACGACGAAGACATAAGTTCTAAAATCATAATTATGGTTAAGAGATGCAGTAACATGTGAAAATTTAGTGGCATCTGCCACAAATGATAGTTGTTTGTTTCTTTACATTTTATTTATTTTTAAAAAATGCCATAGTTGTGACAACAAATTATTACACTTTCTGACCTCTTAAAAGCAGAAACAACACAAGATAATTGTTTTCTAGTTTATCCATTCTTAGTCTCCCGTCCTTACTTGTGCCTTGCAATCCAGAAATTGGCCACATAATGCTTAATACTATCCTTAGTGTGGGATCGTGTACTTTGCACCTTCCTTTATGGTGAATGTCAACGATTTCCACCCTTGTTCAATGTAACTGTGAGGGTTTTTTCAGTCTATAAGCCATTCTACCTCATGGACTGTCATACAGACACTGTAGGAAATGATTGCAGCTGTCAAATATGGTGGCTTTGAAGTTACAGAGTAAAGGATAAATTAGCCCAGCCTGTCTTTCCATTGCAATTCGTTAATGCTATTGAACATGCAATCCCTGGCAGATTTACAGGTGGCAGAAATAAAAGATTAATTGTTTTACTTTATTTATGCTTGAAATGTAACTGAAGGACTAAGTAATTTGATTCCCATCAGTAATCTGTTTCCTTTTGTCATTTCCCAACACCTGTCATTCTGCTAATTCATCTTTCTGCTTATAAATGTTAGGCAGTTGAAGGAAAACATCTACTTTTTATTCACTCATGTTATACTAGTAACTTGAGAAACTTTCCTCTTTGCATTTGATTTTCCCTTAGTAGGAAATAAAAGATACTTTCTAAGACTGCAGTCTACTAGAGGAATTATGTTTATTTTCTCTTTTAAATTATATTATAAGAAATAGGTATGGCTGGGTGCGGTGGCTCAAGCCTGCAATCCCAGCACTTTGGGAGGCCGAGACGAGCGGATCACGAGGTCAGGAGATCGAGACCATCCTGGCTAACACGGTGAAACCCCGTCTCTACTAAAAAATACAAAAAACTAGCCGGGCGAGGTGGCGGGCGCCTGTAGTCCCAGCTACTTGGGAGGCTGAAGCAGGAGAATGGCGGGAACCCGGGAGGCGGAGCTTGCAGTGAGCTGAGATGGGGCCATTGTACTCCAGCCTTGGTGACAGAGTGAGACTCAGTCTCAAAAAAGAGAGAGAGAGAGAGAGAGATAGGTATAAGTAGAGGGAAAGAAAAATAAGGGAAAAAATGTTACTCCTACAAAAACCTCTCCTCCTTCACCACTTACTGTAGCTTAGCCCTTGTGTAGATCCAGTAGCAAGGATTGTGTAGGTGTGAAAATATAAATCTATGCTATTTTTTCTTGTCTCAAAGAAGCCAAATTTCTAAAATTTTCTTTTATTCTATCTTGAATCTGTAGCATTTACATGTTTAAAAATCCCATAGAATGCCAATCATATCTGACGATCATCCTCATCCTAATCCTGCACCTTGTTCATAAAGAATGTGCTCTCCCATAGCCCTGGAAGGGGCAAGCCATATGTACTATACGACCCTACTCACTTGGTCATTGCTATGTAGCTGAGAAGTGTTACTACTGTTCACATAGTAATATGCTATTACCTACAGATACAGCTTTTCATCAAGGTATAAATATCCTAAATGTCATGATTGGACACCCCTTCATGGTCTGAATTCAAGGACCTACTGATTCCACATGCTAATTGTCTTTCTCTAAAAGCAAAACTATCTCTGTCAGTCTCCTACTCAGACCTCAACAATCTTTCCAGGTGAATACAACGTCTGACTAAAAGGAGTCAGAACTTCCTACTAAGGACCATAGGCTCCCTCAGTTTTGGCATCAAACCTGAGTTTTCTTTCTTTCCATGCTTTTTTATTCAAAAAATTCTTTATGAAGGTGTCTTTTATTTTCACTTGTCCTTTATTTTTTAGTGAACTTGCCAATTTCACATCATAGAAAGTGATGAACTGGAGGAAGAGGAGAGAGATGAAGCTAGCCAGATGATCAAAGATCATATCATAAAAGGGACAATGCAATACAAGTTTGAACACTATTCTAGAGCTAACAAGAAGAAAGCATTTTAAAATAATAAGTGAGCTGTTGTGGCTCATGCCTGTAATCTCAACACTTTGGGAGGCTGAGGCGGGCAGATCACAAGATCAGGAGTTCAAGACTAGCCTGACTAAGATGGTGAAACCCCATCTCTACAAAAATACAAAAAAAATTAGCCAGGCATGGTGGCAGGCGCCTGTAATCCCAGCTACTCAGGAGGCTGAGATGGAGAATTGCTTGAATCTGGGAGGCAGAGGTTGCAGTGAGCCAAGATGGCGCCACTGCACTCCAGTCTGGGCTACGGGGAGACTACATCTCAAAAAAAAAAAAAAGTAATAATAATAATAATAAGTGATCAACTTCATGACAGATAACTTTGACAGCTGGGACAAGGATAGTTTAGGAAAGATAGTTTGGACAGTAGAAGGAAGATCACAAAAAGGGGCAGTTGCAGCAATTTAAGAATAAATAGGAAGAGATTACATTAAGGAAACAATGTGAAGAGAGTGGAGGTCATAGATTCTAACAATATTACCATTAATTGAGTTAGAGTACATTCTCATTGATACATGAGATAAACAGGAGGAATAAAATGGAAATAACTCTCACCCAAGTGTCTGACTTTTGTTCTTGGAAGGTAAGCAAGATAAGAAGTTTTAGTAACGAGTTCAGTTGAGATAGGTTGATTTCAAGATTTGTGTATTTGAGTGGAGGTATCTAGTAGAAAGTTGTATGTATAGTTAATTAGATTAAGATATATAAGCCTAAAATAAAGATTTCAAGGCATTAACATTTATGTGCTCATTGAAACCATCATTTTTATTTCATATTTTACTTTGTATTTCATATTTTTACTTCACAACTGAGAGACTGAAATGGTCATTGAAGCCATTCTCAGATATTCTGGTTTCCTCTTTTTGTGCACATTATGATATTATATTTACTCACCTCATTTGAAGTTAGGTTTGACCACATTACTTACTTGAGCCAATAAAAAAGGGAGAGAGTTACGCTTCCTTGGAACAGAAACTTTGAAGAACTGATGTGTAATTTTCCATGTTATTTTCCCTCTGCCACTGTGACTAGGCATATTCCAGGTATTGGAGGCTCTGTAAGCCTATGTATCTGAATAACAACAGTGGGAAGAAGATCTTTGGTTGAACTGAAATGAACGTGTAGTATGAACAAAAAAAAAAAAGGTTGTATTAAGCCACTGAGATTGTTGTGGTATTTAGTTGCAACTTAGCTTATCCTGACTTGACAGAGTGACAAGGAAGATCCAGGGACAGAATCTCAGAAAACAGTAGCTTGTAAGCAAGAGGTATTGAGAAAAGACAGAATAAATAGTCAGAAGAGGTAGGAGGGAGGAGAACATGAAAAGGTGAAAAAAAAAAAAACAAAAACAAAAAGTACCTGTGCCTAGGGAAAACAGAAGTTCCCAGTAGGAAGGAAGAGTTGGTAATGTGGGCACTGATTGCTCACCTTGGCAAGAGTCATTTAGAGAGTGTGATGTGGGCAGAACACCAATTGTAATGTGCTGAGAAGTGAAGGAAGGTAAGGAAGAGACCTAAATTGTACATTGTACTTTTAAGTAGCTTGGCTCTCTTTGAAAGGGAAAGAAAAAGTATGATGCCTTTGGAAATGAAAAAAGACCTGGAAAAATAATTCAATTGTGGTGTTTATGGAGGAGCAGCACTAGACCATTATTTGTAAGCTAAGTGCAAAGAGTAGAGAGGGAGAGGCTGAAGGGACAGATGAGAAAGGGTAATGCACGAGCACATACATGTAAGAAGGGAGTGAAACCTGGTTCACTTGCAGTGAAAAACCTGGCTACGGAAAATAAGAAAGGAGGGAGTTTGTATGTCCACTCTCATAAAAGACAGTGTTCAAGGAGACTTAGCTGTAATAAATCCATTCACTAAATTCTCCTTCATTGAGTTCACTTTGTGGACTAGACTCTGCAGTAGAACTGAATAGGCAAGAATACCACTGGCATTTTTTTAAAGGATACAAATAATGCTATTCCCCACACTGGCATTTTGAAAATTGTGGATCTTCCAAATTCATCCTGTTATCATGTAGAAAGAAAATAGCTTTATTTTGAGATTAACTGCATTTGTGCTTCATTTTTTCCTCACAGGACTTGATGTTCGTGGTGAAAGGGGTGGGAGTGCAGTGGTGTTTGTTTAAGATTTACTAAGCAGGCAGATTATTTTTAAATTTATTGCTGTTATAAAACACCAGTGCCTCCCTGACTGATCCTTAGGGAATATATGGATACAACATTAAGTTTATCTTTTGAAAATTATCATATTATGAATCTGATTAGATTCAGTTCTTGTCCTCAATACATTGTTCTGTTCCCTGTTGGAGTTATTTACTACGTATATTTGTTCTTGGAAGCAGTGTACTGCATAAATATTAAGGGTATTTGAAAAAAAAATTCCACGTTTATTTGCATTTAGTTTTTAAGTGATTACTGTGCTAATCCAATATTTATAATTATTTTAGATGAGAATTAATGAGTTTTGGGCAAAGGCTTGTAAGTTTTTTTTTTTTTTTTTTTTTTCTTTTCTGAGACAGAGTCTTGCTCTGCCGCCCAGGCTGGAGTGCAGCGGCCGGTTCTCAGCTCACTGCAAGCTCCGCCTCCCGGGTTTACGCCATTCTCCTGCCTCAGCCTCCCGAGTAGCTGGGACTACAGGCGCCCGCCTCGTCGCCCGGCTAGTTTTTTGTATTTTTTAGTAGAGACGGGGTTTCACAGTATTAGCCAGGATGGTCTCGATCTCCTGACCTTGTGATCCGCCCGTCTCGGCCTCCCAAAGTGCTGGGATTACAGGCTTGAGCCACTGCGCCCGGCCACTTGTAAGTTTTAAAGTTCATTTCAAATGTTCTTTTATGTTGGTATATAGAACACCCCCAAGAAAGAAGCTAATGCTTTCCTAACACTATCATTTTGATACACGATCAGAAATTGTATAATTCTTTGTCATTTAGATTCTCCTTTTAAATTTTTTCAATATAAGAATTTATGTTTCAGAAACTCTTTGGAGTTGACTTTGTAAGGATTATAAAAGAAACTAAAGTGATCCAAAGTTGTTTTTCTTATTTTGTCATTAGGAAACTGCTTTAATTGACTCTCTTGTAACTTATCCTTCCAAAAAAAAATTAATTCTAGTTTCTAATGTATGACTATGATATTAATCACCCAGAAGTGTCCTGATTATTTGATTCTATGAGCATGAAAGTTATACAGTAAAAATTATAAAATAGTACAATGGCAAAGCTAACCTAGACATTTGAAATTTTAAAATAAAATTGTAAACATTACACTGTAGTTCAGTATGAGAAAAGCTACGTGACATTTCACCATTTCTAGCTAACTATTCCTATCTACTTTACTGCCATGTTTAATATTTTTATCAGCATAGTTTTGTAGTCCATAATAAGTATGTTGTGGGGAGATACTATGGATGGAATTCTAGTTTTAGGTACAAAGCTGAATGAATTCTAAGGTACTGTCCAATACCAAGATTTGATGATTCCATGAATTCTAATTCTCAGTCCTTAATTGTCTGATCTTGTGGCAGATTACTCCATATTATTTTAGATGTGAGGAGACTCTCTTAACTACTTCCATGAACTCTGCTCTTATCAAATGAGTTACTAAGTGTTAATTCCATTTTAATTACTGAGTTTATAATTTATGTTGAGAAATAAACTTAGTTACTTACACAAAGTAGGCTAAACAAGTTCTTTTGAAAACGATCTCAGAGGGTAAATTGTAGGACTGATATGCTGCCATTCTCCTTTAAAATTTAAGGAACAATATTTGAAAAATACTAGGGGAGTTCTACTAAAATGACCAAATAAACTCCTACCAGACACATCTCCCAGCAGATACAAAATGTAAACCCTGGACAAAGTACAATAAAACACTACCTGCGGGTTCTAGAGCATCACCAGCATCAGAACAGGGAGATTCTGGAGGGGGCTCTAAGACTTTACAAGGTATTCCCATGGGGGTACATTTTTCATTGTTTTCAGCTTTAATTCTTAGAGACTTCATGGCAAACCACAGCCACGGGAATATGAGGAAACCCAAGAACTAAAATAACCGAGGGCAAAACCCACTCATTGTGTGTATTCTCTACCTAAGTCTCTACCAAACCTAAACCGCACATACATGGAGCATATTGTGAACAGTCAGTTAAGGAAAAGCGGGTGGGGGAGATTATGCTTGAGCTCTTTGGTCAGCTAGCAGCCACCACCTGTACTATTCTTCCTACTATAAAAGTTGGGTGATTACTTAGTATGCCATCAATAACCTCAGCCTGAAAGTTGCCTCCAATCACACATTCATCAAAGAGTCTAGACACCTTAAAGCTTGGACAATAATAATGTGTCTTTGAAGGAATTCACCAAATATTTTTCTTCAATCCTATGAAGAAAGGGAATACAGAGAGACTAATGGAGCTGCAAATTTAAAAAAATCAAAAACAAAAAAAAAGTGGCTCACATTTCCTTTAGACCATCAAGAGACAACAGTGAAAATGAGCTCTGTAAAATGAAGTGTGCCTTATTCTTGAAATAATACACAAATCAATCATCCTGGGTGCATAAATCAATTGAACTGTCAAAATGTATATTGTATAACTTATTCGAAGCCCATTACCTGAAAGAACAGGTAAAATGCATTTACAAACTTGAAAGTCATGTAACCATCTTGTGTAAGATGGTAGTAAGCTCTGCCTAAGTATATGATGGATGGATGGATAGATAGATAGATAGATAGATAGATAGATAGATAGATAGATAGATAGATAGATA
>NC_045441.1:102522437-102531292 GCF_002776525.5 Piliocolobus tephrosceles
ATAGATAGATAGATAGATAGATAGATAGATAGATAGATAGATAGATACAGATTTTTTAAACAAGCAAATCTTGAGGAACAAAAAGAAAGAAAACTGACCGTGCAGCTGGCTACTCCTCCCTGCCCAAAGAAGAAGAAGAAGTAAGAAGATCCATGTGCTGTAATGAGGTAAAGAATCAGACATAAAATATTCATGTATAATTGGACTTTTGTCTTTAAATTAGCATACAATTTTAGTGCCTGATAAGCAATAGCAGAACTTTAACACTGATTGACAGTCAAGAGAACTGTCAAGTTACTAAACGTGCTCCATGTGCTGGCACAATGAACAACATAGCTCAGGCACAACAGTTAACAACTACCAAGTCAAACAGACCTGTCATCGGGAGGAGGTTGGAGGAGGGCAAAATGATAATGCCCTTGTCCTCAAGGAAGGTAGATTTTACAAGAGAAAAACAAATACATTCTCAAATAAATAATGAATGGTAAAAGAAAGGTAAACACAAGGTACTTTGAATGGTACAATGTTGCTACTGATTAATTTGGGTCAGGAATGTTGCTGAAGAATCACGAGTGGATTTGGCATTTAAACTTACGGATCTTAGAGGTGTTTGTATACCACTAAAGTTGAAGATCTGTCATTTTTGAGAAATGCCAAAAAGTTGTTTAATCATATCTATGTTCTCTTATAGAATGAGTTATTCATAAGCTCATTTGTTCTTATTGATCTGATTATAATTCCACCATGGATCTGTTTCACAGTCACTTAATTTGATCAAGAAATGCATGGAGTATAAACTCACATTTAGTTTACACATTAATTTGTGAAGCGTTTCTTGAGCGCTTACTATATGTCAGTCCCTGCACTTTTCTGATACCAGCAACACCAATAAGTAATCATCTAGCCATTGCTTTAACAGCTGCAGGCACAAGAAATGACAATTCTAGTTGATAAAATACATTTTCATTATGTTTGAATGAAACATGCCTCCCAGTATCTTCATTCATTCATCTAACAAATATTTCAGTAACTACTATGTGACAGGCATTATACAGGACACAAAGGATGAAAATTCATTTAATTCCTGTTTCTGTTCCCAGGGAGCTAACACTGATTTATTCTGATTCTATTATGAACCACGTAAACGGGGGTTCCCAATTTTGGCTGTCTAATTATACTTACCTGGAGATATTTTTAAAATGCAATTTTTCAGGAGATATCCCTAATTCTTTTAATTCAATAGTCTGGGGTAGGGTACTAAAATCTCTATTTTGTAAATTTTATAAGTGATTCCAGTTTCTTCTGATGAAAAAATCTCTTTTTCACATTATAGCTATTTAGAAATGTGAAACAGATATTCTTCCCCACCTCCCCACCTTCCTTTTCCTCTTCTGTACATCATATGTCAGCGTTTTAAGTCTTGCAATTATTATGATCAAAATCATTCAACCAACAACTTGACAATCTTGGTGTTATTTTATTAAAATACACTTGGCCATGTCAAACCTGCAAGATAGAACTACTGTCTGTTGTTGTTGCTGTGGTTTGTCTGTCAGCACTTAGATGTTCAAACCTAATAGCATATTAACAGTACCACAAAAGGGAATTAATTTGGCCTCTATTTGCCTGGTATTGCGGTCACTGAAAAAGACTGTAGGTTGCAATATACCAATAGATATTTTAGAAGTATAGTAACTAATACATGCAGGAATACATAATTCTTTCCAGAGACTTTTTAAACACCTGCTTTCAAATATTAATTATGCTAATCCAAAATTAACATTTTTTTCATTAATGTTTACCCCCCTCCTTTAACAAAACTATGGTTTTATTTTATTTTTAGATTTTAACTGGAGTGGTGGGGGAAGGGATCTTAAATGGATAGTCTTAGTACAAAATGATTTTAACCATGTGGTACACTTTTTTTAAGTAAAAAGCTGAGTTAAAATAATGAAAACAGCTAGTGTCAACAGAATCTTGTGAGTTAAACAATATTTGCCTTAAATAAGCAAAAATGTACTGTGGACATGAAGGGCCAGCATTGTTTAAATTTCCACTTTATATAACTGTAATTACTCCTTTGTGATTTTCAGAGACTCTGCATCACAGCAATTTAGGAATGTCGCTGCTGTATCATGAATGCTGAGATATCCTTGTAGACACCAGCTGAAATGAAACATGGTTCCACAGTGAATCCAGCCATGCTACCTTGACAAAGGCCTGATTTCGATCACCACTTTCACCTAGATGGTGCACTGCTGCCCAACAGCATCCATAAAAGGACCTGTCAGAAATTAAACTGTGTGTGTGGTTTGGGGCAGAGGGGCAGAGAGTGATACCGCGATAAGCTAAATGAAAAGCTTCTCTGACATGATTTAGGTAAAACCATATTTTAAGGCTGAACATTGCAAAGCCAAAAAGGTTCAACTCTGAGAAGCTACCCATGTGGCACCAAAATGTTCAATGAGGATACAAATTAGCCATGAAAGTGTGACAACTCCTGAAAACATGGTAGGGAAAAGCATTTCATCTAAACAGAGATAGAAATTTCTCTTTTAATACATTATTTTACAATCATAAAAATACATGTCAGTTATCACTCATAACAACTATTTCAAAGTTTTGGGTAAATCATACACATATTTTTAAAAGAATTTCTATGGACTACAAGTTGTGAGGTTTTATTGCAGATTTTTGAAAATAAATATTTTCACTAAAGAAAAAATTAAGACTTCAAAAAGTATCTTTTTACCTCTCTACTTATAATAATATATGCCTTGTTAAAATATATAATATTTTTATTAAAGAAAGGGTATTCTTGTGAAATTATTAATAAATAATTATTAAAATTATAAACATACTAAAATAGTATCAGTTGTTAAGTACAGTGCCTTGATTTAGAGGAATAAAAACCAATGTTACTTTCTCATTTATTTTAATGCAATAAAAAAAACCTTTCCTTAGTAGAAATAAATTTTAATAATTTAGTTACATTATAATCATTTTATGCTCACCATTCATCTGTCATTGTCATTTTAAGATTGGTGTCCTTAAGGGATAGCTGCTTTCTGTCTTGATCTTTCTCATCTATCCTTTCTTTCCTGACATGGACTTAATTTTCATTAAAAAAAAAAAAAATTCCTGTTCCACTAGACTATTACTAACATTCTCCTAAAAGCATGCAGGAGTCTAGGGCATAATGCTGCCTAATCTCCAGTATTTCCCAAGGGCTTGAAAAGAAGCCAATTAACCATCCAGACACCCACCACTGGTAATGAATGAATGAATAACAATTACACTGTCTTGTGATATTGCCTAAAAGTCAAGAAAAAATAGTTTTTGTTTACTTGGATGAATTGTATGGTGGTAGTCTTGGAATTTAGTGTACCTGTCACCCGAATGGTGTGTATTGTGCCCAGTAGGTAGTTTTTCATTCCTTGCTCCCTGCTACTTTACCCCTTCTAAATCTCCAATGTTCATTATACCATGCTATATGCCTTT
Source organism: Piliocolobus tephrosceles (assembly GCF_002776525.5). Classification (NCBI taxonomy): domain Eukaryota; kingdom Metazoa; phylum Chordata; class Mammalia; order Primates; family Cercopithecidae; genus Piliocolobus; species Piliocolobus tephrosceles. Next base: position 102,525,939 of record NC_045441.1, read on the forward strand.
GTGTACCCATAGTTTAGCTCCCACTTATAAGTGAGAACATATGGTATTTGGTTTTCCTTTTCTGAATTACTTCACTTAGGATAATGGTCTCCAGTTTCATTCAAGTTGCTGCAAAAGACATTATGTCATTCTTTTTTTATGGTTGAATAGTATCCATGGTGTGTGTGTATATGTATATACACACCACATTTTCCTTATTCACTCATTGGTTGATGGGCATTAAAGTTGATTCCACATCTTTGCAGTTGTGAATTGTGCTGTGATAAACATACATGTACAGGTATCTTCTTTATATAATTACTTTAAAATAATGACTTATTTTCCTTTGGTTCAATACCTAGTATTGAACCAGGGATTACTGGATCAAATGGTAGTTCTATTTGTAGTTCTTTAAGAAATCTCCATATTGTTTTCCATAGAAGTTGTACTAATTTACATTCCAACTAGGAGTGTATAAGTGTTCCTTTTTCACCACATGATTGGGACAAGGTTTAATCCAAATGAGTGAAACCCTAAAATGTGAAACTTCGTGAATTTTGCACATTGATTCTGTAACCTGAGACTTTGCTGAAGTTGCTCATCAGCCTAAGGAGATTTTGTGCTGAGACAATGGGGTTTTCTAAATATACAATCATGTCATCTGCAAACAGATAATTTGACCTCCTCTTTTCCTAATTGAACACTCCTTATTTATTTCTCTTGCCTGATTGCCCTGGCCGGAACTTCCAATACGATGTTGAACAGGAGAAGTGAGAGAGGGCATCCTTGTCCTATGCCGGTTTTCAAAGGGAATGTTTCCAGGTTTTGCCTATTCAGTATGATATTGGCTGTGGGTTTGTCATAAATAGCTCTTATTTTTTGGAGATATGTTCCATCAATACCTAGTTTATTAAGAGCTTTTAGCAAGAAGTGCTGTTGAATTTTGTCGAAGGCCCTTTCTGCATCTATTGAGATAATCATGTTGTTTTTGTCATTGGTTCTGTTTGTGCCAGATTACGTTTTTCGATTTGCATATGTTGAACCGGCCTCGCATCCCAGGGACGAAGCAGACTTGGTCGTGGTGGATAAACTTTTTGATGTGCTACAAGCATTCCTATATAACAATAACAGATGATCAGAGAACCAAATCATGAGTGAACTCTCATTCACAATTGGCAGAAGGAGAATAAAATACCTAGGAATACAACTTACAAGGGAAGTGAAGGACCTCTTCAAGGAGAACTACAAATCACTGCTCAAGGAAATAAGAGAGGACACAAACAAATGGAAAAACATTCCATGCTTATGGATAGGAAGAGTCAGTATCGTGAAAATGGCCTTACTGCCCAAATAATTTATAGAATCAATGCTATCCCCATCAAGCTACCACCGACTTTCTTCATAGAATTGGAAAATCTACTTTAAATTTCATATGGAGCCAAAAAAGAACCAGCATATCCAAGAAAATCCTAATCAAAAAGAACAAAGCTGGAGGCATCATGCTACCTGGCTTCAAACTATACTACCAGGCTATAGTAACCAAAACAGATATATAGACCAATGGAACAGAACAAAGGTCTCAGAAATAACACTACAAATCTACAACCATCTGATCTTGGACAAGCCTGACAAAAACAAGCAATGGGGGAAGAACTCCCTATTTAATAGATGATGTTGGGAAAACTGGCTAGCCATGTGCAGAAAGCTGAAACTGGATCCCTTTTTTATACCTTATACAAAAATTAACTTAAGATGGATTAAAGACTTAAACATAAGACCTAAAACCATAAAAAACCTAGAAGAAAACCTAGGCAATACCATTCAGGACATAGGCATGGGCAAAGACTTCATGACTGAAATACAAAAAGCAATGGTGACAAAAGCCAAAATTGACAAATGGGATCTAATTAAACTAAAGAACTTCTGCACAGCAAAAGAAACTACCATCAGAGTGAACAGACAACCTACAGAATGGTAGAAAAATTTTGCAATCTAACTATCTGACAAAGAGCTAATATCCAGCATCTATAAAGAACTTAAACAAATTTACAAGAAATAAACAACCCCATCAAAAAGTGGGTGAAGGAGATGAACAGACACTTCTCAAAAGAAAACATTTATGCAGCCAACAAACATATGAAAGAAAGCTCATCATCACTGGTCATTAGAGAAATGCAAACCAAAACCACAATGAGATACCGTCTCACGCCAGTTAGAATGGTGATCATTAAAAAGTCAGGAAACAACAGATGCTGGAGAGGATGTGGAGAAATAAGAACGCTTATACACTGTTGGTGGGAGTGTAAATTAGTTCAACTATTGTGGAAGACAGTATAGCGATTCCTCAAGGATCTAAAACTAGAAATATCATTTGACCCAGCAATCCTAATACTGGGTGTATACTCAAAGGATTCTAAATAATTCTGCTATAAGGACACATGCACATGTATGTTTATTGCAGCACTGTTCACAATAGCAAAGACTTGAACCAACCCAAATTCCCATCAATGATAGACTGGATAAAGGAAATGTGGCATATATACACCATGGAATACTATGCAGCCATAAAAAAGGATGAGCTCATGTCCTTTGAGGGGACATGGATGAAGCTGGAAACCATCATTCTCAGCAAACTAACACAAGAACAGAAAACCAAACACAACATGTTCTCGCTCATAAGTGGGAGTTGAACAATGAGAGCACATAGACACGGTGTGAGGCGGGCATCATACATGAAGGCCTGTCAGGGGGTGGGGGACTGGGGGAGGGATAGCATTAGGAGAAATACCTAATGTAGATGATGGGATGATGGGTGGAGCAAACCACCATGGCACGTGTATACCTATGTAACAAACCTGCACGTTCTGCACATGTACCCCAGAACTTATTATTATTCTGACAGGACACCATCTGGCATGCCTCAAGCTGTACCACATCAGTAGGCTACTACCTCAAGCAGCTTTGATCTTATGCTGCTTTGCAATTTTGGGGATAGTAAATGTTCAAGAAATTGACAGATATCTCATGGCCAATAAACTGAAACAAGGAATATACAGATTGGAAAATTTTGCTACAGATTGAATAATTATGGGTGATGATAACTAGAGTGAAAGAAAGGAGAACAATAATAAATCTCCATGGCCAGGTATAGTGGCTCACTCCTGTAATCTCAGCACTTTGGTAGGCTAAGGCAGGTAGATTTCTTGAGCCCAGGAGTTCAAAACCAGCCTGAGCAACATGGCGAAACACTGTGTCTAAAAAAAAAAAAAAAAAGAAAGAAAGAAAAAAAAATCCAGATGTGAGATGTGGTGGCACATGCCTGTAGTCCCAGCTACTCAGGACACTCAGGTGGAAGGATTACCTGAGACTGAGGAAGTCAAGGCTGCAGGAGCTGGGATCCTGGCACTGCACTCCAGCCCAGGTGACAAAGCAAGACCCTGTTTCAAAATAATAATAATAATAATAATAATAATAATAATAATAATAAATCATGTCTTTCCTTTATTGTGATTTGGGAATAAGAAAAGGAACAGATTATTGATAAATAAAAGGAAGGTAAGACGCTTATTATAAGTTATTTTAATAAATTGCGTGTTGTAAAGAATTATGCTTGGTTGAAGTATCTCAAAACAATGCTGGAAAAAAGTGGAACTGCACAATGTAAAAAAAAGTGCGCTGGTTTTTTGGGGGGGCAGAGCAAGATGGCCGAATAAGAACAGCTCCAGTCTCCATGTCCCAGCGCGAGCCACACAGCAGACCGGTGATTTCTGCATTTTCAACTGAGGTACTGGGGTCATCTCACTCGGGAGTGCCGGACAATCGGCACTGGTCAGCTGCTGCAGCCTGACCAGCGAGAGGTGAAGCAGGGCGAGGCATCGCCTCACCTGGGAAGTGCAAGGGGGAAGGGAGTCCCTTTTCCTAGCCAGGGGAACTGAGACACACAACACCTGGAAAATCAGGTAACTCCCACCCCAATACTGCGCGGTAAGCACACCGGCACACCAGGAGAATATACCCCACACCTGGCCGGGAGGGTCCCACGCCCACGGAACCTCCCTCCTTGCTAACACAGCAGTCTGCGGCAATCTAACGGCAAGGCAGCAGCGAAGCTGGGGGAGGGGCACCCGCAATCGCTGAGGCTTAAGTAGGTAAACAAAGCCGCTGGGAAGCTCGAACCGGGTGGAGCTCATAGCAGCTCAAGGAAACCTGCCTGTCTCTGTAGACTCCGCCTCTGGGGACAGGGTACAGCTAAAAAATAACAGGGGAAGCAGCAGATGCCTGTGCAGACACGAATGACTCTGTCTGACAGCTTTGAAGAGAGCAGTGGATCTCCCAACAGGGAGGTTGAGATCTGAGAAGGGGCAGGCTGCCTGCTCAAGTGGGTCCCTGACCCCTGAGTAGCCTAACTTGGAGACATCCCCCACTAGGGGCAGTCTGACACCCCACACCTCACAGGGTGGAGTACGCCCCTGAGAGGAAGCTTCCAAAGTAAGAATCAGACAGGTGCACTCGCTGTTCAGCAATATTCTATCTTCTGCAACCTCTGCTGCTGATACCCAGGCAAACAGGGTCTGGAGTGGACCTCAAGCAATCTCCAACAGACCTAGAGCTGAGGGTCCTGACTGTCAGAAGGAAAACTATCAAACAGGAAGGACACCTATACCAAAACCCCATCAGTACGTCACCATCATCAAAGACCAGAGACAGATAAAACCACAAAGATGGGGAAAAAGCAGGGCAGAAAAGCTGGAAATTCAAAAAATAAGAGTGCATCTCCCCCTGCAAAGGAGCACAGCCCATCGCCAGCAATGGATCAAAGCTGGTCAGAGAATGACTTTGACGAGATGAGAGAAGAAGGCTTCAGTCCATCAAACCTCTCAGAGCTAAAGGAGGAATTATGTACCCAGTGCAAAGAAACTAAAAATCTTGAAAAAAGAGTGGAAGAATTGACAGCTAGACTAATTAATGCAGAGAAGGTCATAAACGAAATGACAGAGATGAAAACCATGACATGAGAAATACGTGACAAATGCACAAGCTTCAGCAACCGACTCGATCAACTGGAAGAAAGAGTATCAGCGATTGAGGATCAAATGAATGAAATGAAGCGAGAAGAGAAAGCAAAAGAAATGAACAAAGCCTGCAAGAAGTATGGGATTATGTAAAAAGACCAAATCTACGTCTGATTGGGGTGCCTGAAAGTGAGGGGCAAAATGGAACCAAATTGGAAAACACTCTTCAGGATATCATCCAGGAGAACTTCCCCAACCTAGCAGGGCAGGCCAACATTCAAATTCAGGAAATACAGAGAACGCCACAAAGATACTCCTCCAGAAGAGCAACTCCAAGACACATAATTGCCAGATTCACCAAAG
>NC_045441.1:102531392-102532212 GCF_002776525.5 Piliocolobus tephrosceles
TTCCCTTTGAAAACTGGCACAAGACAGGGATGCCCTCTCTCACCACTCCTATTCAACATAGTGTTGGAAGTTCTGGCTAGGGCAATCAGGCAAGAGAAAGAAATCAAGGGTATTCAGTTAGGAAAAGAGGAAGTCAAATTGTCCCTGTTTGCAGATGACATGATTGTGTATTTAGAAAACCCCATCGTCTCAGCCCAAAATCTTCTTAAGCTGATAAGCAACTTCAGCAAAGTCTCAGGATACAAAATTAATGTGCAAAAATCACAAGCATTCTTATACACCAGTAACAGACAAGCAGAGAGCCAAATCAGGAATGAACTGCCATTCACAATTGCTTCAAAGAGAATCAAATACCTAGGAATCCAACTTACAAGGGATGTAAAGGACCTCTTTAAGGAGAACTACAAACCACTGCTCAGTGAAATAAAAGAGGACACTAACAAATGGAAGAACATACCATGCTCATGGATAGGAAGAATCAATATCATGAAAATGGCCATACTGCCCAAGGTTATTTATAGATTCAATGCCATCCCCATCAAGCTACCAATGAGTTTCTTCACAGAATTTGAAAAAACTGCTTTAAAGTTCATATGGAACCAAGAAAGAGCCCGCATTGCCAAGACAATCCTAAGTCAAAAGGACAAAGCTGGAGGCATCACGCTACCTGACTTCAAACTATACTACAAGGCTACAGTAACCAAAACAGCATGGTACTGGTACCAAAACAGAGATATAGACCAATGGAACAGAACAGAGTCCTCAGAAATAATACCACACATCTACAGCCATCTGATCTTTGAGAAACCTGAGAGAAACA
>NC_045441.1:102532312-102615665 GCF_002776525.5 Piliocolobus tephrosceles
CTGCCTCAGCCTCCCGAGTAGCTGGGACTACAGGCGCCCGCCACCTCGCCCGGCTAGATTTTTGTATTTTTTAGTAGAGACGGGGTTTCACCATGTTAGCCAGGATGGTCTCGATCTCCTGACCTCGTGATCCACCCGTCTCGGCCTCCCAAAGTGCTGGGATTACAGGCTTGAGCCACCGCGCCCGGCCCAGCCATCTGATCTTTGAGAAACCTGAGAGAAACAAGAAATGGGGAAATGATTCCCTATTTAATAAATGGTGCTGGGAAAATTGGCTAGCCATAAGTAGAAAGCTGAAACTGGATCCTTTCCTTACTCCTTATACGAAGATTAATTCAAGATGGATTAGAGACTTAAATGTTAGACCTATTACCATAAAAACCCTAGAAGAAACTCTAGGTAGTACCATTCAGGACATAGGCATGGGCAAGGACTTCATGTCTAAAACACCAAAAGCAACGGCAACAAAAGTCAAAATTGACAAATGGGATCTCATTAAACTAAAGAGCTTCTGCACAGCAAAAGAAACTACCATCAGAGTGAACAGGCAACCTACAGAATGGGAGAAAATTTTTGCAATCTACTCATCTGACAAAGGGCTCATTTCCAGAATCTACAGAGAACTCAAACAAATATACAAGAAAAAAACAAACAACCCCATCCAAAAGTGGGGAAAGTATATGAACAGACATTTCTCAAATGAAGACATTCATACAGCCAACAGACACATGAAAAAATGCTCATCATCACTCGCCATCAGAGAAATGCAAATCAAAACCACAATGACATACCATCTCACACCAGTTAGAATGGCAATCATTAAAAAATCAGGAAACAACAGGTGTTGGAGAGGATGTGGAGAAATAGGAACACTTTTACACTGTTGGTGGGATTGTAAACTAGTTCAACCATTATGGAAAAAAGTATGGCGATTCCTCAAGGATCTAGAACTAGATGTACCATATGACCCAGCCATCCCACTACTGGGTATATACCCAAAGGATTATAAATTATTCTACTACAAAGACACATGCACACGTATGTTTATTGCGGCACTATTCACAATAGCAAAGACTTGGAACCAACCCAAATGTCCATCAGTGACAGACTGGATTAAGAAAATGTGTCACATATACACCATGGAATACTATGCAGCCTTAAAAAAGGATGAGTTTGCATCGTTTGTAGGGACATGGATGCAGCTGGAAACCATCATTCTTAGCAAACTATCACAAGAAGAGAAAACCAAACACCGCATGTTCTCACTCATAGGTGGGAACTGAACAATGAGTTCACTTGGACTCGGGAAGGGGAACATCACACACTGGGGCCTATCATGGGGAGGGCGGAGGGGGGATGGATTGCAATGGGGAGGTATACCTGATATAAATGATGAATTGATGGGTGCTGACGAGTTGATGGGTGCAGCACACCAACATGGCACAAGTATACATATGTAACAAACCTGCACGTTATGCACATGTACCCTACAACTTAAAAGTATAATAAAAATAAATAAATAAATAAATAAATAAATAAATAAATAAATAAATAAAGTGCGCTATTTATTTGGGGCTTAACTCAACTTTTCAAGGAAAGAATAGCAATGTATGGGGAAAGAATAAACCACTATTTAAAATGAAAGAGATTATGAAAGTCTTTTCTTATCAGTGTAGTCCATCCATCTCTGCAACAGAATCACAAATTCCCAGGCTAGAGTCCAGGATTGTCAGAATTGAGGTCTCTAGGAGTGGAACTAAGGTATCTTAACTTCTGTTTTGAGCACAGGTAATTCATAGTCACCTGAAAGATTAGAACTACTGGTGTAAGGGATACTCCCAGCAGTAAGCTATAAGAAAACTAGAAATGTGTTAATTACTTGTGAAATTTCATATATATGTATATACATTCATATGTGTGTGCGTATACACACACACACACATCCTTGTGGAGTAAAAATTGCATTGATTGTCACTTATTATTTCTACTAAATTTGGAAATAAACAGTTTCAGCATTTATCTAAGCTACTTTGAGCCACAACTTTTCTAAAATATTTGGTGAAAATTATTGACTCACTGTCAGTACACAATGTCAGTGGCTTCTCATATTTGTTATTATCATATATAGTGCCCCCTCCTCTTCCCTCTGGCAGGTGAAAAGGTCTTGAGCATCTTACTTCCTAAAATATTCTGTTGGATAACTTTCTCTTTAAAAGCACTCAACTGCCTATTTTTTTATATAGCTGGAATATGGATTAAATGACAAAGTGGAAGGACCTGAAATACAAAATATGAACTCATAGGACAGGAATATTTCATGTCAAGGACAGACTAGAAGATACTGAATTCAGTAACGACAGACCATTCAACAGTTTCTAAAAAGATATTTTTTTACCCCTAGTAAAATGTAAATTACAGCAATCTCTTTTCAAAATTCTGCAATATAACAAAATAAAAGTAGTAATTCCCTGACATACAATACTGCCAAATTAGATTTTATTCTTTTTGGAAGGATTTTTTCTCCTTGTGGTAGAAAAAAGGGTAAGGGAATGTCTTTTAAATATATTAACAGGAATTAAAACCAAAAGCTTCACTGAAAATTGAAGACAGGAAGCATTTATTTTTAAAAATAGATTTTTAAAATAAAAAATAGAAATATCCAAATTCAATCTAAACATATATAAAAATCAATCTAATATATCAAAATAACATTGTGATTTGTCCTTGAGCAAACATCATTAAGTGTACTTACACAGAGTATAACCTACTAGATGGTATAGCCTACTACACAGCTAAACTGTGTGGTATAGACTATTGCTCCTAGACTATAAACCTGTACATCACGCTGTCCTGAATACTGTAGCCAGTGGAACAGAATGGTAAGTATCTGTGTATCTAAACATAACTAAACAGAGAAAAAGTACAGTAAAATATGGTATTAAAGATTTTAAAAAATGGTACATTTGTATAAGGCACTTACCATGAATGGAGCCTGCAGGACTGGAAGTTGCCCTTGGTGAGCAGTGAGTGGTGAATGAATGTGAAGGCCCAGAACATTCTGTACACTACTATAGACTTTATAAACACTGCTTGCTTAGACTATAGTAGACTTACTTTTTAAAGCTTTTTTTTCCTTTCTTTAATAAAAAATTGACTTCAGCTTACTGAATTGTTTTTACTTTTGAAAACGTTTTAATTTTAAAAAACTGTTTTACTCTTTTGCACTACTTAGTTTAAAATACAAACACAATATACAGCTGTCAAAAAATATGTATTTTCTTATTCTATAAGTTTTATTCTACTTTAAACTTTTTTGTTAAGGTTTCTTCCTTAGGTTATAGCATTGTTATAAGTTCATATTCTTTATCTTTGGTAGAACTGTTTTTGTAGAGCTTGTTTATTGTTGACTTACGGGAGCCGGTGATGTGGCTAGTCACAGAATTCCCTCTCCAGCTCTTCACCTTCTGAGAACACCCTTCCAGTAACCACAGATTTCCTGACTTTGTTTTTCCAAATTTTCAAGAGAAGAAGAATGCGCACAGTAGGATGACTGCATCTGGCCTCAGGATAACAGCTGGGAAGGCAAAAATCCACTTCATATAACTCCACTCTTCTGAGCATATACTTGCCACCGGAATCTGCCTACTTTTCTTTATTCTCTACTGTCTTAAGGTAGCTGCTTTTTTATTACACCCAAATTTTATATTCTTTGTGGTGAGTAATCTATTGGTACAATCAGTACCAAAAGTTGAAGTCTAAATTATATATTTAAGTATTTGCTATTTTCCATTATTTCATCTGTTTTCTTCAGGAATTCCAGTTATTGGCATGTTAAATTTCCTTTTTTATGTGTATTGCCTTTCCAACATTTTACAATACATTCTTGCTTCAAAGTATTATTACTATATTATCTTTGATCATTACTGAGCCTTACATTATCTCTCTTCTTGCTTGTATCCCTTTCAGTTCTATCTTAAGTTTTCTAAGCATGTCTTTTTTTTTCTTATCCCTCTTTCTTATGTTTCATTTTCTCCCCATGACTCACTATCTGGTTACAGAATTCTTGTTTTGCTGATACAGTTTTTGTTTAAAGAAGCCATTGATTGTTTATGACATGTAAACCAAAATATTTTGGCACAATTTTCATCTGCTATGTAGTAACATTTTCCTGGTGATATTTATTTATTAATAAGTTTGGCTACTTCTTGTTACATGTTTTGTTGCAGTATCTCTGTGCTATGCTGTGCTGATTTGTGCTTCAGCATTGAATTTGGATTGTCTCTGATGTGTTATTTTCAGGAGGTTCCTGTGATATGGGAGTTGGGACTGAGTCAGGAAGAAACACATAGCATCCAGTGTTGTCATGACATGTGTTTATAGTTTAAAGGAGCCTTCTCTGCTGTTCCAAAGTCAAACCACTTTCTACAAATATGGTTTATAGTGTGGTTCTTTTTAAAGCCATCTCTTCTTGTTTACTTTGAACCAAATTAGTTCTACAGGGTCTACTTCTGTCTACTCTAATTTTCTTTTCCATTGTTGAAAATATAGGATCATGCTTTTATATTTTAAAAAATACCCTAACTCTGAAGGACTTTCTTGCCAAAATTTCCTGAAATTTGGTTCCATTGGATCCTCCTCTTTTCCTCTTACCTGTTCCTGCATGGCTTTTGCCCAATATCAGTTGTTCTTAACAGTCTTAATGGGAGGTGGGGGTTGTGGGTTTTATCTTTCTTGTAACTTCACTAAAACTGGATTTTGTGAGTATATATGAACATATTCGTGAAGCTGTAATTTCTAAGAAAAGAGAAGAAATGATGCTAATTTTCACAGCCTTGATCATAATGAAGATGGCATGGCCAGGTTTTGTTTGTTTGTTTTAGCTTTTTATTGTTTCCACTGAGTAAAGTACCTTTTTTTATTTGCATTGCAACAGATGACCAGTTATTTGATCAGCTGAATATTACATTTATTTAGATGCTATTAGATTCTACGTGTGTAATCCAAAAATAAATACAAGATTTTTTGTTCATATATCAATATGTAAGCATAAAAGGAAACATTCATTATAAGCCCAAGAAACAGAAAAAAGAAAGGTTAGTGACAACTCTAAGATACGCTTCTGAAAAATCAAGTGTTCCCAGATGTATAATCAATATTTCCTCGTTGAAAAAAAGAAAGTAAAAACCAGATATACAAAGTAAGAGGCATATTTAAAATTTTAATATATTTAAGAGTCTATCTACATATTAAATCTATACATGTAACATTTCTATTTCAAAAATGTGAAATAATGTTTGATTCTTAATAGTTTTATCACAAACATAATTCACATGATTACAAAAATATTGGAAAACAGAAAACTATAAATTAGAAATTTGAAGACTTAAAATATTTATACTTTTTTCTACTAGAAATACCCACTATTAACATTTGATTATATTTCTTCCCAGTCTGTTTTCAGTGTGGTGTGTGTGCATGTGTGTGCTAATGAGTGGATGGATAGACAGTAGAGATATTGAGAGATTTTCTTTATTTTTGAAGCACACTTTTTCATCTGGTCCTATATATTGAGTATATTCGAATATATTTATTTTTTATAATATGACATTATTCCCTTAATAATACTTCAACATATAAATGATTATAATTTATTTGGAATTAAAGGTGGTTTCTAAATGTTGGCTACTATGGATAATACTATTATATTTTATTTATTTATTTATTTATTTATTTATTTATTTAATTTATTTATATGGAGATAGGAGTCTCGCTCTGTCACTCAGGCTGGAGTATAGTGGCATGATCTCAGCTCACTGCAATCTCCACCTCCCATGTTCAAGCCATTCTCCTGCCTCAGCCTCCCGAGTAGCTGGGATTACAGACACCCGCCACCACGCCTGGCTAATTTTTGTGTTTTTAGTAGAGACGGGGTTTCTCCATGTTGACCAGGCTGGTCTTGAACACCTGACCTCAAGTAATCTGCCCCCCTTGGCCTCCTAAAGTGCTGGGCTTACAGGCATGAACCACTGCGTCAGGCCAATACCCTTATATTTAAACCTTAGTTCATAGTTCTGCTTAGGTCATAATGGTGGCTTCTGACAGAGATAGAATTAGCACAGACTATGAACATCTTTAAGGCTCTAGACACATACTATGAAATTAGTTGCTAGAAAATCTGAGATAAATTATGTTGCCAGTACTAAATATAGTTGTGCCTGTCTTCTGGCAATGATTTTTTGTTTGTTTAATCTCTGCCAAATCATCAGGAGAGAAATTTTTCCAGTAGTTTGTTATTGTTCTCTCACCAAATTACCAGCAATTTGAGACATAAAACAATAATCTTATTATCTTAGTGCTCTATGGATCAGAAGTTCAGGCATAGTATGGTTCAGCTGTTTCTCTGGTCCTGGTTTCACAAGGCTGAAATCAAAGTGTGAGTACGGCTGTGTTACTTTTAGAGGATCTAGGAATGAATCCACTTTCAAGCTCGTTCAGGCTGTTGGAAAAATTTACTTCCATGCAGTTGTAGGACTGAAGTCCAAGATAACTTGCTGTATGTCGGCTGTGAAGCCATTCAAATGTTTTGGCTGGAGCGCCTTTCTCCATCTTCAAAGCTAGCAAAGGCAGGTTGAGTCCTTCTCATGCTTCTAATCTCCCCAAACTCCCCTTCTGTTTCATCTCTCCTCCATCCTTCCGTGCCATTTCTGACTGACACTTCTGCCTTCTGCTGCTGCTTTTAAAAGCTCATAAGATAAAACTGAACCCAGGATAACAGTTTTTAGTTTTAGTTTAGTTTTCATTTATGTATGGTAGAAAAACATTTTTTGTAGTTTAATTGGTCATATATATTAGAAAAAGGTTTTTTTGTAGTTTAATTGGACATATATATTATTTCTATTTTTTTGTGAGTAGAAGGTTGCGTCATTTGCTAATTTTCATTTGAGGTAATAGCATTTTATTTTTATATATTTATATAAAATACATTACTTTTATATAAAATTTATATATACTGTGTATAATTTTTATGTTTTAAGGATATTGAATCATCTTGCTTTTATAATATGAAGTTTTGTGGTTAATATTTTAATGCTTCTTGGCTTTATTTCATATTTACTGTAAGGTTTAAATATGCATTTTTAAATAGCTAATTTTCCAATAATATTTTGCAGACTGAAATATATGTTGAAATATATTTTGATTTGCATCCTTTGTTCAATATCAGTATCTTGTAATATTTTTCAACTCTTTACAAGAGCTATTCTTTCCCATTGACCTGTTTATTTCCTTCCACAATAATATTGTTATATGCAAAGTACTGTCACATCTGGAATATAAAGTCAAGGAGCTTGTTCATCACTTTTGTTTTAAAATTCACTTTGACATTACTCTTGAATTTTAATTCTAGAATGTCCTCTTCTTAAGAAATCCATTGAAACTTTAGTAGAGGCTGCATTCATCATATAAGTGAATTTAGGATAAACTTTATTCCTTAAAGTGTTTCTCTATTTTAAATGATCATATTAAGACTACATAAATTAGTGACATTCACTGTCCTTCTCTATATGTGTGTGTGTGTGTGTGTGTGTGTGTGTGTGTCTACCAATATACGTCCTGGTTATTTTGAAGAATTTTTCTCATAGTCTTATCAGTGAAATTTCTTGGTTTAAGATAGCCAATGCATACATTTATGTGTTGGCTTACCATTTTTGTAGATTTTTAAATTTCAGAATAATTCTACTGATTGTTTGATAAGCTATGTACACATGGATATTCTCCATAAAGGATATTATTTTGATTATTTTTACTCTTCTTTTTTAATGATTTGATATAATTATATGAATTCTTGATTTTCTGATGATAATGCCATTCTTTTGTGCTTATTGCAGAAATATTATCTTTCATTATGGTAAAAAAATGAAATTTTTGCAGCTTTATTGATTATAAAATCATCTAGCATTATAAAGTTTTGTTAAATTACTGCACAGTTATGTTTCTATCATTGTCTTCTTGCGTTATTTAATAATATTTGTTATACTTTTCATTATTCTCATAAACTATGATGCTTTATAAATACATTTTTGTATTTTGCACTTCTTAATGGATACAAAATTACTTTCTTATTTAGTGCTTTTTGATATGTTTATTTTACATAAAATTAATAGTTGCTTATTTTCATCTGATTTGAATTTATTTGATAAAACTATACAATTCTCATTTTTTACATTTCTAAGAAATTTTATTTTAGTCTTCACTCATATAAGCCATGTAGATTTGCATTTAAGTTTACCTTATGACAGAGAAAAAATAAATACTTGTGCTTATTACTATAATAGATGTTTGGTCATATTTCCTTTCGATATAATCTTTTATAGTTTTCATACTTTCTCATTTTACTTTTTCAAATTTTTAAAATTTTTGCTATGTTGACTTATTTTGTTTTATTTATTCAGTAATTTTAATGTTATCAGTGTTTACTAGAGTTATTTTATAAATACTTATTAAAATTTTCAAAACTACTTTTTAACATTTATTTTTTAACAATTTAGAATGAAAAATGAAATATTTGCCACATTTTTATTTTCTACCCACTCTTGTATACATGGGTTTTTGTAAGTGTAATATATATCTTAATACCCAGATTAGCTCTAATTCATTTATATTTAACATACCCTCAACAATAAAATTGGCATTACCTTTTAGACTGACAACATTAATTTCAGAGAAGTTTTAGATGTAATTTTATTTAACGATTTTAAATGCTTATCACTTATTCAGAGAAAGTGATAATTTTTCATTCTTGTGTTCCTGTTTTGATTAAACTGTCAGTTGACTGAGTTATTTTCCAGTATATTGTTCAGAAATACTCATGGTTAGCAAGGTTCCTGAGCCCTTGAGTATTTTGCAAATGTTTTTCTCTTTTCTTCAAATATCAAAACCATTTAGGTTATCATAAAACTTGAGAAACACTAACCTCTTGTCTCTCAAAATTCTATAGATGCTTTTAGCTTAGGCATATTTTACTGCAAATACAAAACCAAAAATAGCTTGATTTTTGTTCTTCTGCAGGCAATTTGGATAAGCGTAGAATTATTTTCATCAACCTTTTATGGAAACTTTAATAAGAGTATTTTTCTTGGTGTCTCTTTTCATTAATTCTATCTAAAGTTTAATGAGCTCTCTTGTTCTGCATAGTTATACTTTTTTAAGTTACAGGAGAAATTAATTTGAATTACTTTATTCTTTGATTTTTGATTTTGTTCCAGTTTTTGCCCTTTCATAATCAGAAACATCTTTAATTCATAGTTGGCTTCTGTTTTCTGTCATCCTTATTCTTTCATAGGTGACAAGGTTTCTTTTTTTAATGTCTTTCTAGTCCATATGGTACATACATTTCAGAGACCAACAGTTTATTAAAATCTTTAGTACAGTAAGATATTTCACTTCTTCTCACAGAATATCCTTTATAGAACCCATTTGTGATTTTTCTTATCTTTTATTTTGTTCTTGATTTATGTGTAATTCAAAGAGGTGATATTTATGTAGACCTGTGCTATTAGTCACATTAGCTATTTATATGTATATTATTTGATTTAAATTAAACTAAAAATTAAGTTTCTCTGTCACACTAAAGACCAGATTTCCATGCTGAGTGACATCTTTGAGTTATAGCTCTCTGAGAATGATAATTTTGTCAGTTGGAGACTCTGGCAAGACTCCACCTGGAGGAATCTATTTGAGTTTTGGACCTATTGCCTCCCCAATACTACTAATAATTCCACCTTTTTTGAAAACTATGCATAAGAAAACCAAAAGAGATAACTCCATTAAAAAGCGGGCAAAGGACATGAACAGACATTGTTCAAAAGAAGACATACAAATGGTCAATAAGCATACAAAAAAATTTTCAACATCACTAATCATTAAGAGAATTGCAAATTAAAACCACATGAGATATCATCTTACACCAGTGAAAATGGCTATTGTTAAAAAGTCAAAAAAGAACAGATGTTGGCGAGGATGCAGAGAAAAGGACAAAAGGGAATGTTTATACACTGTTTATGGGAATGTAAATTAGTAAAACCTCTGTGGAAAACAGTATGGAAATTTCTCAAATAACTAAAAATAGAATGTGCATTCCATCCAGCAATCCCACTACTGGGTATTGACCTAAAGGAAAACAAATCATTATATCAAAAAGAGACCTGCACTCATATGTTTATCATGGCACTATTCACAACAGCAACGATAGGGAATCAACCTAAGTGTCCATCAATGGATGATTGGATAAAGAAGGTGTAGTATATATATATGTATATATATATATACACACACAATAAAATAGTATTCAGCCATTTAAAAGTATTTTGCAACAATATAAATGTAACTGAAGGCGATTATCTTTTTTTTATTTGAAAAAAGTGCTTTATTTATACATAGATATGTTTCTTTTTTTAATATACTTTAAGTTCTAGGGTACATGTGCATGACGTGCAGGTTTGTTACATATGTATATATGTGCCATGTTGGTGTGCTGCACCCATCAACTAGTCAGCACCCATCAACTCGTCATTTACATCAATTATAATTCCCAATGCCATCCTTCCCCCCTCCCCCCTCCTCATAATAGGCCCTGGTGTGTGATGTTCCCCTTCCCATGTCCAGGTGTTCTCATGGTTCAATTCCCACCTATGAGTGAAAACATGTGGTGTTTGGTTTTCTGTTCTTGCCAAAGATTGCTGAGAATGATGGTTTCCAGCTGCACCCATGTCCCTACAAAGGACACAAACTCATCCTTTTTTATGGCTGCATAGTATTCCATGGTGTATATGTGCCACATTTTCTTAATCCAGTCTGTCACTGATGGACATTTGGGTTGATTCCAAGTCTTTGCTATTGTGAATAGTGCCACAATAAACATACATGTGCATGTGTCTTTATAGCAGCATGATTTATAATCCTTTGGGTATATAACCAGTAATGCGATGGCTAGGTCATATGGTATTTCTAGTTCTAGATCCTTGAGGAATTGGAAGGCCATTATCTTAAGTGAAATAACTCAGAAACAGTTAAGTCCATTACCACATGTCGTCACTTACATGAGGAAGCTAAATAATGTGTACACATGGACATAGAGTGTAAATAATAGACACTGGAGACTTGGATGGGTGGAAGTGTGGGAGGAGGTTCAGGGATAAGAAATTGCTTAGTGGGTCCAAGGTACACTATTTGGGTGATGACTAAAAGCCCAGATGTCACTGCTATGCAATATATCCATGTGACAGAACTGCACTTGTACCCACTAAATATATACAAAGATTTTAAAAAGAAAAGAGACCATTACAATGACTACTGCACTCTTGTCAACACTGAATGTCTCACCCACAATGCCATATTAATATTTACCCTGATATATCTAGATTGAGATTGGTCAATTCAGATTGCATTATTACCAAGGAAGAAAGGGCCCCCAAATCTTCCCTAGCTGGGTGAAAATGGTATATTCAGGAACACAGCTGGCCTATCCTCAGCAGCAACTTGACCTCACATGAAAAAGTAGCAGTGATTCCTTTATAGGAAATTATGACCCTAATCTACTGCTGAAGTAAAGCCAGTGGATCAATGGGAGCAAAAGTTGATCCCGATGTCACTAAGTGAGAGAACATATTCCACGGGCACTGCCCCCGTCTATTTCTGGCAGACTCATGACACTAGACCTTTGATCTTTACTTGTAACTATCAAAAATTCAAAATTCTTTCCTGACATCCCTGGATGGGATTATTTTTCCCCTAACAAGAATCCCAGGATAGCCTGATTCATAGTCTAACAACCTAGCAAAAGGGAGTGTCAGTAAT
This sequence comes from Piliocolobus tephrosceles, assembly GCF_002776525.5. NCBI lineage: Eukaryota > Metazoa > Chordata > Mammalia > Primates > Cercopithecidae > Piliocolobus > Piliocolobus tephrosceles. Next base: position 102,544,166 of record NC_045441.1, read on the forward strand.
TCAAAATTAATTTTAGGTCAGACACCTGAATTGTCCTGTTGAATTGACACGGTAGCAGATCATAAGTGTAATGACCACTTGTTTAAGTGCATTGCTCTCCAAGTCAAAGAGAGGGAAACATTGGGTCTCTGTGAATTTTGTAAAAATACGTTGTCATTTGGAACTAGTCCCACTATGTGAAAGCTCTGAGTGTGCACAGAAGATGCTTGAAAGTGTGGAGTTCCCCTTAAAGGAATTAGAAACACTAATTTTTGGGTATTGGAGGAAAAGCAACTACCCTCGCCCCTGAGAAAGCAAGCCATTAGGCCTCTGAGGTGTAGATCGGGGAGACACATTAATGATTTTTTTGCTTCAGATCTGTCCTGGATCCTTTCATACCAAGAAAAAATGTCCTGGTGATGACACAACAAAAACTGTTGCACACACTTTAAATTGTCTGCTGGGTGAACTATCCTAACCAGACATCTCCAACCACTGCTTTTTCTTCTAACCTTATCAAAAGATCTATCACAAACAATGGAATGATTCCAGCTTTTGCAACTCCCAAAGAAAAGTCTCCTCTTTCTCTCCGTAAGTTCACCATCCACATTCTCAATCATTGCCTGGGGCAAATGAATAGCATCCAAATGATGGCAAAAACAAGCAAGATAGATGGAACTGCCTTCAGAGTCTTTTCAAAATCAGGAACTAGATTCTATCCACCAGTGGGGCTAGAGAACACATTAGAGGCAATATCAACTTGTGCCCCCACATTGATTGTTGGAGGTCCCATGAGCAGGATCTCAGCAATCACCATATCTTTTCTCCCCTGGGACAACATGTACATATTGCTGGGATTATAGTTCTTGTGTAGAAGCTAGGAATTAACTTGCTTCCCTTCCAAAAACGTTGTTATTTTCATCTTACAGGTGGTGATAAGAGACCAAGTCTTTATGGAAACACCACCAGTAACTGAGAGCTCAGAAGACTGAGGTATTTGCTCTAAAATGAAGCTGCCCTGGATTTTCCAAGGTAGATTTCTTGAGGGATAACTGACACCTTACTTATTTGCTGTTTTTGGCAGTTATTACCACAATGTGAGTCATCAAATTAGAAAGAGTGGTAAAATATTTGTTTTGAATTTAGCTGAAGTAACCAATCAGACTATCTTGGACTATCTTGGAGCTGGAAGGAATTCAGCTTATCCTCAACTCATTGACTAGGGATGATAGGGATGCTGGAATTTTTATAGATTTCATCCTTATTGGCAAATGTACAGCTTGGGCAATTGTTAATATATCCTATTGTACTTGAATTAATGACTCAGAACAAATGGTAATGTCTATTAAGAAATATAAGGAAGAAATTATCCAACTCTCCAAAGTAGACAGCAATAATTTCTTTTTTTATCCATTACTTCAAGCATTTATCCTTTGTGTTATAAACAATCCCATTATACTCTTCTAGTTGTTTTTAAATGCAATATTAAATGATTTTTTACTATAGTCAGCCTGTTGTGTTAGCAAATACTAGGTCTTATTCATTCTTTCTGTTTCTTTTGTACTCATTAACTATCCCCACTTCCCCGCCACTACCCTTCCCAGACTCTGTCTTTTTCTCAATGTTTGTTCTTGGCACCTTTGCTGAAAGTGGGTTCACTGTTGCTTTTTTGCTCAGGATAGCTTTGACTATTCTGGATCTTTTGAGGTTCCATATAAATTTTAGCATTGTTTGTTCCATTTATGTGAATAATGTATTAGATATTTTGATAGGTATTGCATTGAATCTGTAGATTGCTTTGGGTAATATGGACATTTGAAAGATATTGATTCTTCAAATCCATGAACATGGAATATCTACACTTTTTGGTGTCCTCTTCAATTTCCTGTATCAGTGTTTTATGGTTTTCATTATAGAGATCTTTTAATTCTTTGGTTAAGTTTATTCCTAGGAATTTTATTTTATCTACTATCTACTGTAAATGGGAATGCTATCTTGATTTCTTTTTAAGATTTTTACTGTTGGCACATAGAAATGATACTGATTATTTCTTATTGATTTTTCATTATGCAACTTTACTGAATGTGTTCATCACATTCAGAATGTAGTTATTCTAGCAGTTTTTGTGGAGTCTTTAGGTTTTTCAAAATATAAGATTATATAATCTGCAAACAAGGATAATTTGATGTCTTTCTTTCCAATATGAATGCCAATTATTTCTTCCTTTTACTGATGGCTCTAGCTAGGACTTCCAGCTTTACGTTGAGTAACAGTGTTGAAAATATGCATCATTGTTGTGTTCTAGATCTTAGAGAAAAGGCTTTCAGTTTTTACCCATTCAGTATGATACTAGCTGTGGGTCTGTCTTATATGGCCTTTTAATTGTTAGGTATGTTCCTTCTATACCATTTGTGATGGTTCTTACTATTAAATAATTTTGAATTTTATCAAATGGTTTTTCAGCATCAATTGAAATAACAATATTGTTTTTGTCCTTCATTCTATTGGTATGATGTATCACATTGATTAATTTGCATACGTTGAAACCTGCTTGCATCCCTTGGATAAATCCCACTTGGTTATGATGAATAAACTTTTTAATGTGTTGTTAAATTAGGTTTGCTCATATTTTGTTGAGGACTTTTGCATCAATAAATATACATCAGTGAAACTGGCCTGTAGTTTTCTTTTCTTGATGTGTCCTTACTTGGTTTTGTATCAGGTTAATACTGGCCTCACAGAATGAGTTTAGAAGTATTCCTTTTATTTGACTTTTGGTCATATCATTCTAATATCTGTCCACAAGGTCACAGCTCCTTCTCATCTCCTGGCTGTGTGAAACCTCTACCTCTGTTTTATAAAAGTACTTGTTATGGCATTCATTGCCCTACAAAATAATCTAGGGTTATTTCCTCATCACAAAATTGTTAACTTAATCACATCTGCAGATACCCTTTTCTCAAAATACAGTAATATTTACAATTTCGAGGGAGTAAGATTTGATTTCTTTGGTGACCACTATTCAACCTACTTACAGAGGCATTTTGTAGCTTTGTTTAAAGATTAACTCAGATGATTTAGGTGAAACACTTAGCAAACTCTGAAATCATCTAAATATATAGCGTATAATTTAAATTTTCTATCAGTTTCTGACATCCACTATTCTCATGGCTAATGCTATCTTCATTTTATATAATTTCTCATATACAAGGTCCATGATAAATTAATAATTTTTACATTTGTATTAGGTTATTATGATAGTAATACATTTGCACCCACTCTTGTTAAGAACTTTTTGTCAGAAGTGATAAACATTTGTTAGATAACCATCCGTCTGGAGTTTGGTGCTCAAAGATATTTGGAAGATAAAATTGATCAAACTCAGGATCCTGTCTTCATAATATTACTTTCCTTGTATTAGCTAAACAGCCGTTATAACTCAATCTAAACAATGTTCCCACTACATCCACTACTGAGTGTGACTTAAATTAGGTTTCCAGTATTTTGTCCTGGGCATGGTTATCTCTGTCTCTAGTTTCTATTAAAGAGAGGAGGACATGACAGATAATTTCAAGTTCATTTTGCACTTAAATTGCTTCTCAATTCAGGTTTTTATTACTAAGACAAAAAATGATGCTTTTAATGCATTCCTGGATGCTGCTTTCTCCAAGGTTTTGTAAAACTTAACATTTATTTTTCATATTTGGGAATAAAGGTTTAGCCCCTGAACTTTCTTCTCAGTTAAAAGAAAAAAAAAAAGTCTGTGTTGAGACCTTGCCATCTTTACTGGTACAGTCCTGTGAAAACACATGTAAAACATTTTGCCACTTTCTTCAGAGGAATACTGTGCAAGGAAGAAGGTAGTGACTTAAATATTTCACACGGTGTCTTGGAGATTAAAAGACAAAGAGAGTAATAGAAATAAAGGATATATATGTCAAACGGTTTACAATAAAATTCCAATTCTCCAACAATATTAAGATCTACTTATATGTAAGAAATTTGTTAGGCTAAACAGGTGAGGATTGATATACTGTTTGGTGTAACTAATTGCTTTATTTGAATCCTTTCTCTTGGATTAAAAGAAAAGTAATAACCCTAGTGTAGTGATTCCCCAAACATGTTCCATCAGAACTAATTTAGATTTTTAAAAAATAATAATGATTCTTACACTTCACCTCAGGAAATTTTGATGGAAAAGATAAGACCTGGAGAGTGGTACAGTGTAGGCAGGAAATTTGCGTTTCTGAAAACCTCAACAGGTCATCTCAATAAGCAGCCAAGCTTGGCAACGATTGTGAATAAGGCAGTTCTAATCTTTCAGGCCTGTTGTACTTTACTTCAGCTTTACAGGTACTTTAAGAAAATATCAGTGTGGAAATGTGACTAATTTTTGGCTAATATTATTTATGAGGGGATCTCTTTAACTTGAAAATATTTTTTATTATATAGGTATGAAAACATATTCATATTGAATAGTAGATTAAGCCTAGCCAAGAAACAAGGAAAACCTGCTCACAATAGATCAGTTCTGAATATACATCTTCCATAGGTCACGGAATTATGAATATGCAAAAATCAATCTAAATGCTCTTACATTGACCAGTTCAAGCTAGTATTTTCTTTCAGCTATGTGAGTATTTTCTTTCAGCTATGTCATTTCTATGATCATGATTATTTTTCAGAAGTATATGTTGTGGCCTGTTACGATGGATTTAAACCCTAAGAAGCCTCAAACTCAGCAAACTCAGAACAAGTCTGCTACCAATATGTGCATTAGGGCAATACATTGAAAGACTGGGGACAGGATGAGAATAACTGAGAAACATTTCTCTGAGAGTTTCAAGGTCCTCATTAAGTGTACGTAGATGTTTTCCAAAGGCTGTTGGCAAAGTAGCAGGTGAATAGAAATCATCTGAAAGGCAGAAGACTAGGAAGCAAACTGACTGACCAAAAATGTGTCAGTCAGTCTCTAAAGCAGAGAGAACTCTTCCATGGTTTGCAGAGCTAGAAGATCAGCTATGTAAAGATATCCTGACTCTCACTTGAGAGTAGACTTTTTTCTTACATTGACTAGTTCAAGCAAGTGTATTCTTTCAGCTATGTGATTGCTATGATCATTATGATTTTCAGGAGTGTATGTTGTGGCCTCTTACGATGGATATAAACTCTAATAAATCTCACACTCAGAATAAGTCTGCTACCAATGTGTGCAGACCAGCTTTCACTTGAGAGTCAGGATATCTTGAGTAGGCCAATCTCAAGCCCCGCTAAAGGAAAAATCTACCACATCCATAAAAGTTTGGAGGATAGTGTTTGAATAACTCAAGGAAAACTACAATGAGGCCTAGCCTCAAATCTCAGATTAGATCCACTCAACTTCTTAAATTGACTGTGTAACAGAAGAATGGGTAAATATCAGTGGTAAATAATGTTTTCTTTTCTCTCTACTGTTTTTGTACAGACACTATCTATACAAGCAAAATTTATAAGCATTATCACATGTGTACAAATGCAACAACATATGAGCATTAGACAAGAGAAAATAAGCCCTGACATAGCCAAAAAGTTAAAATCATCAAGCAAGGCATTTAAAATAACTATAATCGATATGCTAATATGAAAAAGTATTTTTGAAACATTGGCATAGAGAAATTTCTGGAACATCAAATGTGTTTTGGAAGACAGAGTGATACAGAGGACAAACACAAATGTTCTAGTGCCAACAGACTGGGTCTGAATCTAGGCTCCAGTACCCACTGTCTACATCAAATTACTTACATATTTAGAGTTCCAAAGTTTCTTCACTGGTCAAATGGGGATAATAAGGAAAAGCATGGCATGCCAAGATAGAGTCTCTGGAGCAGGGACATCTGCATTTGGATCCCAGTTTCTCTGCACATTACTTGTGTGACCTGGGTCAAGATATTAAATCTATTTGTGCCTCATGAATAATCCCAGTACCTATCTTACAAGACTATTGTGTTAATTTTTTTAACATACGCAAATCATTTAAATAAGTATGTAGAAAAATAAATTTTCAGTAATAATGGCTATTATGAAAATAGCTTATCTGGCTGTTATAATGATTAAACTAAACTTTATGAAATGTTTGAACAATGCCCAACTTGGTTTGAACTCCGTAGATGTCTTTGCTCCTTCCCTCTTCCTCTTAACAGGCATCTATTTTTCTTTCCTTTCTAAGGTAAGTTTTGATCCACTTTAGAGTTTCTAAAGGTTAAGTATTTCAAGTAATTATTCTATTGGGTAATGCCTCATTTCCAAGGAATTTGGAGAAAGGAAATAGATGTAAAAGTCAGGTCAAGGTAAAACTGAGGGTGTGAAAATAAAATTAAGTCAGGAACTACTAGAAGAATGTATAGCGATGTATCCCATAAGTTGCTATAAATTGATAAATAATTTTATTAGTTTCCTAGAAGCCAAAGCAAAGAGATGAACAAGTTCAGTTACAAGCCTTCACTATTTTTGATATTTTAAAAACTATACTGGGCCGGGCGCGGTGGCTCAAGCCTGTAATCCCAGCACTTTGGGAGGCCGAGACGGGCGAATCACAAGGTCAGGAGATCGAGACCACCCTGGCTAACACGGTGAAACCCCGTCTCTACTAAAGAATACAAAAAACTAGCCGGGCGAGGTGGCGGGCGCCTGTAGTCCCAGCTACTCTGGAGGCTGAGGCAGGAGAATGGCGTAAACCCGGGAGGCGGAGCTTGCAGTGAGCTGAGATCCAGCCATTGCACTCCAGCCCGGGAGACACAAGGGAAATCCGATCACAAAAAAAAAAAAAAAAAAAAACTATACTGATAAAGTTATATTTTTCTAGTGCTGAGACTTAAAAAACATCTTCCAAATGTCTTCCTAACAAAAAAGACAGTCCTGTCTTAAACACAATACCATGTTATTCAAGGCAGGGCAATAAATAGCACAGTCATAAAATTCAGTAAAATAAATCCTACACAAGTCTTCTTGGTGGTTTATGAAAACTAAAACAACTGATTAAATAGCTAAACAAACATAGTATATCTAGTAAAATAGATGGACATCCTCACTGGTAATCACTTCAATCATTCAGTGTCTGAGGTTCTATTTTGTGCTAAAGCTTAGAATGCAGGTAAACTCTGCTGTCATCTGAGAACAAAAACACATTGTGAGTGAAGAAAACAGTGACATTCTTATATAAACATAATGTAAGCTGATACCTGATGAGATAATCATGCTACCTCTACACTAGCCCTCAAGCATTAATTGAGATATTTTTCAGAAATTGTTTGAGTCTATTCCAACACAAGAGATAAAATGACCATAATATATTTACCTGTAGACCAATTTCAATGATCTTGTCTAGAAAAATATTAAAGTAAATGTTAGGAATTACTAAATCACCATTTAAAAATCTCGGTAAAGCACAGCACCAATATTTACTGTTTATTAGTTTGGATTCTGGTATCATACTTTCATGTAGATTAATTACAAATGATCTCAGTAAAAAGTAATTGGAAATAGACTGGTTAGATATTTTCATTATATGCACAAAATAATCATTTTAGTATTAGAATAGTTCTCTTGAACCATTTTTCTGACAATATTTTGTAGTGACAACAAAATCATGTCATCAGTATGAAGAAAAACACCAAATATTCTTTCCTCAAAGCGAAAGAACAAGAACCCAAATCTTCCAGGAGCAGTTGTGAATCATTAACATACAAGTTTAAGAGAAATGGGTTATGACATACCTTTGTTTTATACCACTGGAAATTGTTAACTTGTCTTCAGGTGACCATTTCTATAGACTTTGATCTTCTCAGCATATCAAGATGTGGGCTCAGTTTGAGCAAGGATAATCGGGGGAATATATCTTTTATAGTATTTCTATTTCAGTTGGACACAGTAAAATTTAAAAATGCTTAACAGCACACTTAATGTTGTCATGGAAACTTGTAATTTTGAAAGATCAGAAGGTTCGTAAATTAGTAAGGGAGGTTCTTATAAATTGATAGTAAAAACAGTAATAAGAGTAATATTAATAAAATAAGAATATATTTTAATATTCAATATTTATTATAAGGCCTTTCGATATATCCCAGAAATAATGTTACCAAATTCAGACTCTTTTACTCTATAAAACACAAGCTGTTCATTTTAACATATAATTTAATTTAATTTCCATTCTGAGTAAATAAAATTCTTAACCAGGAAATATTACAATCATTAATCTTAGCATAATTAAAAAATGATTTCCTTTAAAAGCTGCAGTGTGGGTAGATAACATATAATTTGAAATTAATTTTTAAAGGAGCATAACAGATCAAATCACAGTGGGTTTAATATGGATGGAATATTGATAGTAAGATGTTAGATGTACACTCATTTGCAATCCCAAATGCATATCACAGGTTATCTGTAAGCAAAACTTAGCTTTAATTAGTCATTGAAAATGGTGAGGAAATAGGAAAACGGGGCTATTTCTTTATACCTTAATCTTTTGATCACTTCCAAGAGGACAGCAACCAAAGATTCCATTCTTTTATTTGCAGGCAGGCATCTGACACCTTTAAAAACAAAGGAAAGAACAAATGTAGGAAGAACATAACATTCTCATGTATGGATAAATGGTGAAAAGCAATCAATGGTAAATAGGCATTTCTGGCTATATCTCTGCAGAATATTATTAGACTGACCATATTACTATTTCGTAGTTACATTTAGTTACATTAGATTTGGCTGCCTACATTGTTTCTATTAATCAGGGTACCTAAATAAACTGCATATCAATTGTGTTGTTTGGTCTTAGCTTGTGTATTAACCTAGCCCTATGCTGGTCAGAAAGACCTATTTGTGTTTTTAGGATTATTAGTTGTAGTAATATTGTTATTATTAATAATGATTATTATTATAGTATATATTCCTAAATTTCTTAACATAAGCCTGTTACAATATTACTTACTTTTCTTATTTGTTTTTAATTTAACTGGTATTCATCAAAATACTACTGTGATGAGAAAAAAGGTATAAAAACACTGAAACCTTCTAGAAGAAAACAAGCTATTTCTGTAGACATGATCTAAACCTTGGAACAATTGTAAAATCTGTCTTGTGTCAATACTTAATGAATTGCTCAACGAATTCTACAGGTAGTAATAGCCAATAAACATTTGAAGTGGAGAAATCAATGAAGAATGGAGCAGTAAAAGAAAGCCTAATGAAGGAGGTGAGACTGAGTGTTGAGTTATGGTTGGCACTTGGAGAGGTCAAAGGGCAAGGGCAAAGTGTCTTAGGAAGGGCAAAATATTGGAGTCAAGACTATGTGACAGTATAAACTGAAGAAACGTATGTAGCTGGAACAGACAGTGTCTATCAACAGGGCAGGAGAAGAGAAGTCTGCATGGATAGGAAGGAGCCAGACTCGGGGACTAGGGAGGTTCAACAATGAGATGGAAGTTGGGTTATCATTCTACTGACAAAGGGGTAATAATGATAAGAAAAATGGTGTTATTTTCAGTTAATCTTCAGTCATTCCACTCCTTAGTCCCTTAAAATTGTCTATCAGAACTTTCTAGAAGAGATTACAGTGCTGCTCAGATGTTACCCATCAGGGTAGATGAATGGGGCTTAGGGAGGCTCAGAAGGTCCACTCTTTCTCAGAGCCTAACTAACCTAACCCATAGAGTTGTTCAAATATTAGCATTTTCTTTTTATTTATTTATTTTATTTTATTTTTATTTTTCTTGAGATGGAGTTTTGCTCTTTTTGCCCAGGCTGGAGCACAATGACGCAATCTCAGCTCACTGCAATCTCTGCCTCCTGGGTTTGAGCGATTCTCCTGCCTCAGCCCCATGAGTAGCTGGGATTACAGTCACGCGCCATCATGCTCAGCTAATTTTGTATTTTTAGTAGAGACAAGGTTTCTCCATGTTGGCCAGGCTGGTCTTGAACTCCCTACCTCAGGTGCTTGTTTTCTTATTTCTAGTTTATAATTTAACTGTAATTTAATATCTCAAACTCTTATGAGATAGCACTGTACACACAAAATAGTACCTAAAACCCATCATCAGATGTATATTCTTTTATGTGTATTTGATAATAATCTTATCAATAAGGTAGTATCAATCACTTTTACCTACACTCTATAAAAATGATGGTTTTAAACACACTTCCCTTGGCCCTCTCAGGGAATTTTTATTACACAGACTATATAGCTTATCATAATTTAGCCAGAACATTAAAAGAGATGAAAATACATGGTTTGACACATTGCCTCTATATTTATTACCTAGCTTCATTTTATAGATAACATCTAAATATTTGTTTGTCCTGTTCATTTTTCCAGCCGATTCACTTATTCTTTCAGTGAGATACAGGTTTTATATCCATAATAAGAAAAAAATACTTTAATTTGTAGATGAATGTTACATTCTATAATGACTCAATTACTTGCTGAGCATATGTTTTCTTTAAATGTTACTATCTATATCATTTTAACAAATATACTGTGTTAATGTATGAAGAAATGCACAAATCATCAAAACACCCTACAATGACTTCATAATATGCCTATGAAATGCTGTTTATCCATTTCGATGCTTTATTTATATGAAGCAGCAGTGACATTTGCCAACCAGCTGTACTGATAACAGGTGTGCGTGCCCCCTGGCTATCCTACAGATACATTCCTGCTAAGTGGTAGTCTAATCACCCAAGCTCCATGGAAGACTAAATTTAAATCAGATGTTAATTGCCTCCAGAGTTCAGCTGATCTTTGCATTCAATTATCTCCCCCAAAGTCAAATGGAAAAAAATACTTTTACTCAGGAAATTGTATATGAAATTCACAACTGCTTCAGAAAAATAAGTTTACAAACTATGTACTTTTATAAAGAGAGAAAATTCTTTCTCACTTTCAATTTTAATATTGATTCAATATATTTTCTGATGTTAGCTTCACAAAATGATTTCTATAATATCTAAAAAATATCTCATTTATAACTATTTGCCAAGCTCGTTTAAGTGAAGGACTGAATCTTTTCAAGCCTGTATATTTAGCACTGTCTAGACAAGAGTCTAGCAGACTCTAGCAGAGTCTGTACCCCATAGAAGATCCTCCACACATCTATGCCAACCTGCCTCAGAAACTTACTATACACATGCATTGAGCAAGTTATTTCTTTTCTGTTTTCTTTCTTTCTTCAATGAACTTATTATCTAACTTTCCCAACTCCTCTTCCTCAGTCTTCCCCTTAAATATTCATATTCCACCTTGGACAATTAATGGGACTACTCTGTTCTCTCCTTAATTCCTCTGTTCCTGAGCCAATTTATCTAATGTCACCTCTTTGTAGGTGACTTCTCACTCTACCTCTGCTGCCCTGACCTCTCCCAAGTTTCAAACTCAACTTTCCTACTCCACATTGGCTACACTGGATTATCTTTATGGCAATCTCTAACTCCATCCACCATCACACTGCCCATCAGTGTGTCTGCTTTTGATTTTTTTAAATATACCTTGTCTTTGGGCCACGTGTAGTGACTTGCACTGGAAGCTGAAGTAGAAGGATTGCTTGAATCTGGAAGTTTGAGACCAGCCTGGGCAACATAGCAAGATCCAATCTCTACCAAAAAAAATTAAAAATTAGCTCAATATGGTGGCACACACCTATAGTCCCAGCTACTCAAGAGGCTAAGGTGGGAGGATCTCTTGAGACCAGGAGTTGGAGGCTGAATTGAGCTATGATTGTACCACTGTACCCTCTAGTCTGGGCAACAGAATGAGATCTTGTCTCTAAAAAATTTTTAAAAATTAGAAAAAAAATCAACAAAAGTCCATATCTTATCTTTCTCTAGTATGTTAATGGACATATGAACTCAAAACTTTCAGAATAAGCTTGATTTTCTCATTCATTTACCTATTCTTTCTTAGCCCTCAAATGATCCACCTTTATTTAAACTATTTCAGCTTTCTAATTCTTTTTCTGATAAAATTTTCAACATAATAATCTTTATGTATTTGTTACTATGTGACGAATTATTATTCTATATTAAATTACATTTCCAAATATCACAGTGGGAATATGGTAACCAAGAACTGTTGACAAGTCTACGTATACTCTAATCATATTGTTTCTTATTTTTCTACATTTGCGTCCTTATTTTATATAAACTAACAATGTCAAAAACTGTTCTTTAATTGTGCTGATGAATTTATACTTTTTATTAGAAACAAAGAGTGAAAATTGCTTTTTTGGCCAGTGCTATTAGCTATTTTTAAAAGGGACATTGCATTAAAAAACATTAAATTTCTGGACACAAACACATACACACAAAATCATACTGTTACAAATATCTATTCTAACGCCAGACCAAATTAAAAGCCAGGAGTTGCAAATGTCCTAAAAAGAAAAATCTATCAACCTACTTGTGAAGATGAAATCAATTGCTATAGGGTAGAAATGGTACTAAATACTTGATACCATACAGCCGGTCCCAGTTTTCACATGCCACACAATTCTTTGTGAAAGAAAAGAAATTACGATTAGTTAAAACCCATTCAATTACCAGAAAGCTATTTCATACTCTCGTTTTCTATCATGAAATACATGTCTATAAACCCATCTTTTTATTTTATTATCATTACTACTTTTTAAATTTAGACCCACACTGAGTAAAAGTGCTCAGATGTAATTGAAGACTAGAAATATCATGTTTTTTTCCTTTAAATTTCTGTAACATAAAACAGGCAAACCAATTTTAACTAGATTTAAAAAAATAAAAAGTTGCTATCTGCTTAGTTTAATCCCAGCAAATTTTATATCAGAACAATAAATCGCTGAAAATGCAAGCTTCCAATGGAACCTTGTTAAATATTTAATCATAGTCTCTAGGCCCATAACCATAAGAACCATAAGCTCTATCCCTTATTCTTATTTATTTCAGCAGTAACTTTTATTCTTTTTATGGAAGAGATCAAATGATGAAGAATAATCACTCATGTGAGTATATGTGTGCTTACCAATACTGCCATGGCAATATTGCTGCATATAGATTTAGTTGTGTAAGGATAAAATTATAATGACTACTTCTGCCACAGAAAGGGAAGAAAATCTCTCCCCTCCATATTTGCTAACCTTGAGACATTAGAATAAAGATACATATTTTGTGGACTGTTTTAGATTTATATTAAAAAAAATAATATTTAAATTCTCAGAATGTATTAATTAAATGCCCAAAATATATACAGCACTAATACAGAAACAGTGAATACATTAAAGTTAATTTGTATTCATCCTTTAGATATTTGCTTAAATGTCACTTCCTTAAGGAAGGCTCCCTTAACCCTCCAGAATAGGATTATTATTCTGATAGATATTTTGTGGAGACCTTTATTTTTGTTGTGTGTTGAATCTTAATGATGAAAAGCTGTCAAATTAGATTCTGTTCTCCATAATAGCAGAAACCATGCCTATTCTGTTAATTTCTACACCCCAGTGGCTAATCTTGCCTTCACATATCAAGCATTCAATGAACAGAGGATCAAGAACTGCATTTACAAAGGGAAACAAAAATTGTGTGTGAATAGATGAAAAACTAGAATCATGATGAAATAAAAAGAGGCTTCTGAATCCCCAACATTTCCAGGAAAAAGAAGAGGTGGAGAACACTATTCAGCTACAAAACAGGTCATTTCCTGTGATATAGGAAAGATGCCTTGGCATAATTAAAAGTTCAGTGGGCAGAGTTAAAAGTAGCAGAGAAGGGAGTAGGACAGGACCCTAATCAAGGAACCACTGAGAGGTGATCCTATCCATTTTAGAATTACTAATAGCAAGTGACTGCTATGTGCCTCCCATTTCCCTTCTGTGAGAGATAATTTTATGTGTTAACTTGATTGGGCCACAACATGCCCAGATAGTTGGTTAAACATTATTTCTGGGTGTGTCTGTGAGAGATTTTCCAGAAGACATTAGCATTTGAATTGGTGGTAAAACAGATGGTCCTCTCCAATGCCAGTGGGCATCATCCACTGGGTTGAGGGGCTGAATAGAACAAAGAGGCAAAGAAAGGTTGAATTAATTCTGCCCCACTGCTTGACCTCCTGCCCTTGGCATTACAAGTTCTTAAGTCTTCAGACGGGGACTAGATCTACACTCTCAGGTATCCATTGCTCAGCTTTCCTGGGCCTCCAACTTGCAAGCTTCAGAGAGAAGGTCCTGAAACTTCTCAGCCTCTGTGATTATGTAAGCCAATATCTTATAATAAGAGACAGAGAGATTCAGAGAGAGAAAATAAAGAACATTTCTATTATTCGTATTTCCTTTTGATTCTATCTTTTTCTGGAGAAACTCGACTAATATGCCCTCTTTCTTCTTTGTAAATAGAAGTGTCTGCTGTGCTATCCTATCCCTGAAAAGTGTTGTAAACTGGGTGATCGTGAGGCAGATAAACGGTCTCCTTATACTATCGACTATAGGTCTTTAAATCAAAAAAAATTGTACTGATGAACCAAACCCAAGGCACCTTGTTTACACCTAGACATGATTTACATGACAAGACCCTGAATCATGAGCCTGATGTTATAATGGGATCAAATTTTGACAGAGGTCTTTGGAGGAGTGAGTGCATGTTGCATAGCAGAATAATATAAATAATTTATGGCCAAAAATCAGTCTGTGGAAATTTTAAAATATGTTTGCAAATTCTTAGATAATCTTGCCATTGAGAGGTAGGGGTCAGTGTCTCCTTCTCTAGACTATGGGTGGACTTGTGACTACTTAACAGAATATGATAAAAGTGATGGATGTCACTGCAGAGACTAAATCATATAATGCCACCCAGCCTCTGCTTTGCTGCAACGTTCACAACAATATAATTTAAGATCTCCAACTATCCTGAAGCTCCACGCTGCAAGATAATTCAAGCTGTGTGAAAAAGCCAAGTTAACTATGCCTGTCTATCAATCTAGCTAAGTCCATCCTTCAAATTAACTATTTGCAGTCATATAAGTAATTATCAGTATTTCTCAAAATTTAGTGGATGGAACTTCAAGAGCCACTGCAATTCTTCTAAAAGATCTATGAATCACAATTGTTTCTTAATACTAACACACTCTACACCCTTTTCACTATGTTGACATTTGAAGTGGTGTGAAATTAGTGATAGGTAAAACCACTGGTGCTTTAGCATGAATCAATACAGAGGCATCACACTGAAATATTAATCTTAAAATTCTTCACTCCCATGTACTTGCAAGAAAAAAAATGTCATTGTCATATCTTCATACATATCCTTGATGGTGCAGAAAAAAACAATTGTATGAAATAACTCCTTAGTACTCATTTTTCTAACATTTTATGTAGCATGATGAATACTATACATAAACTGTTTTTCTGCTGTTCTTGGCTGAATTGTGTTCCTCCAAGATTTAGATATCGAAGCCCTAACCCTCAATACTTCAGAAAGTGACAGTATTTAGAGAGAAGGCCTTTGAAGAGGTGCTTAAGTAAAAATGGGGTCTTTAGGGTGGGCTTTAATCCAATATATAGGTATTCTTTTTTTTTTTTTTTTTTTGAGACAGAATCTCACTTATGGCCCAGGCTGGAGTGCACTGGTGCCATCTCGCCTCACTACAGCCTCCACCTCCTGATTTCAAGCGATTCTCCTGCCTCAGACTCCCGAGTAGCTGGGATTTCAGGCGTCTGCCACCACGCCCGGCTAATTTTTGTATTTTTAGTAGAGATGGGGTTTCAATATGTTGGCCAGGCTGGTCTCAACTCCTGACCTCAGGTGATCCACCCATCTTGGCCTTCCAAAGTTCTGAGATTACAGGCATGAGCCACCACGCCCAGCCTAATATGTAGGTATTCTTATAAGAGATCAGGACAGAGAGAGAGACATGCACATGCATGGAAGAAACCACTTGAGCATACAGTGAGAAGGTGACTATCCACAAGCCAAAGAAAGAGGTCTCGCAGGAAACCAAATCTTCCGGCACCTTGGTCTTTGACTTCTGGACTTCAGAACTGTAAAGAAAGTAGATTAACCTACACAGTTGGTGATTTTTTTTTTTTTTTATGAGAGCCTTAGCAAACTATTAAAGCTGCATACTAAGTATGAAACTTGTCTCAAGGAAAAACACTTGTGCAATTGAATTGTGGCTGGACTACATACTTCTTTCACGAAACACCATTCTGACATGAAAGAATGAACCCCAAATCTATGGTTATTCAGCATTAGGTATTTGGAAGATATTTTCTTGAAAAAGAAAAGTATTATTTTAAGGAAAATAATTGACATCATTGATTATCAATGGTAAATTTTGAGGTTTTATCTGCTATGAGCGTGACAGCTTCCCAAGGTACTTCTGATGAAATAGGTGATAATTTTAATAAATAGTATTTTTTGATATTTTACAATGAAATATATCAGCATTTAGAAGACCTGCAGAGCTTAGTGAAACGACATATTCAAATGACATGTGCATGGCATTACAAAAATTATTTATGGTGTAAAAGGCCCATTCAAGATTCATTCAAGTGTAAGACAGATTAATGGATTTTAATGTAGCAGAGTCCAAAAAAATCAGTAACACAGTTTCAGATTTCATACTGCAACTGAACTTTCAGAAAATGCCTTCTGTCAAGTTTTGGTATCATATAAAAGGAAAATGTTCATAAATATCTGAAGAGCTATTAAAATATTCCTTTCTTTTCTAACTTTAAATCTATGGGTGGTCACATTTTCTTCATATACTTTAATTAAAACAATACACTGCAACATTGGATGAAGAAGCACACATGAGAAACTGGCTGTTTCCTATTATGTCAGATAGTAAAGCGTTTTACCCAAATGGAATACAACCGTTTTACCCAAATGGAAACAATGCCACCCCTCTCACAGTGTTTTGTTGGTCAGGAAAATAAAGATTTGTATTAACACAGTTATATACACCACCAGTTGGAGAGCTTATCATTTCTATTTTAATTAAATTTAAAAATAAGTACTTTAAACATTTTTTGTTTTAATTTTGAGTATTGTGAATATTGATGGTTATAATCCACATACTCAAAGACCCTTTGGGCATCTTTAATAATTTTGAAACATGTAAAAGTATTTTGAGTGCAAATTTTGAGAACTTCTGTTCCACTTGTTCTAGACAGCAGCTGTCTGAGTCATCTCTGGTCCTTCGAGTGTTCTCAGATGAGGTCGCAGACACCACAGAGCAGCTACAAACCATTTCTGTGGTGCTTTTTCTGAATTCCTGACCCACAGAATCTATGGCCATAAGCAACGGTGGTTGTTTCCTGGCACTTAATATGGTAGGTTTATTCTAACAAGGATAGAGAACTGAAACAGTAGCTTTGCATCTCTTGGCTTCTCTACCTAACCCAAAAGTTTTTCTACATTCCTTGTGTGACTGTCATGCTTCCAGTTACAGTAGTTGGAAACCTGAGAGTTCCCTAGATTTCTCTCTTTGTTGGCCCGGTTTCAGTTTCCTGGTTACCAATTTGATAGATTCTACCTATTAAGTAGCTAATGAAGTCCTTCACTTTTTCCATTTCTATAGCCAGAAATTTAATTCAGGAATTTATCTCTCTCATTTTTGCAATTGCAATAGGCTTCTAATTGATCTTCCTAGCTCCAATTGCCCCTGTAGTCAGACTTACACTTCATGTAAAAGTACTTTTTTTTTCTTTAAAGAGTAAATTTGACATCATTAGCTCCTTGCAGGAAAGCCTTCAGTAGCTAGCTATCACATCTTAGGATAAACAGCAAACTCTCTTTAAAAGGACAAATAAAGCTAAAGTAGTATGGCTCTTACTGTCCATTTTTCCTCATCTTCATCATAGAATTGTGTGAAAGTCCAATATTTTGCTATACTACCAGTGGCCTTTTAATAAACCATGGCTACTGAGAGCTTACTGAGAAAATAAACCATGTTTCATCTTTATATTTTTGAAATACCATTATCTATCATAGTGGCAAAAATAGCTATAGAATGAATTCTTTTGCTGTAGTATGCAGTCATATAAGTATTTGAACATAATTTAGTCATTTTTAGTGGGGACATTATATTAAACAAAAATTCAAAGTTAAATGGTTAGAAATAGTCTTTAAACAAGTCAATAACCATAATTTTATAAAGTAGATTATTCCCACAGTCAGGGTAAGTGTTTTAATTAATAAGATACCACTAGTTTTATTAATTTTAACCTAAGAGCTATATCCTGTCCTTTTTTTTGCTACTAAATATCTGCTTAATTTTACATTCCAGAACTGATTAATATTTTCATGTTTTCAAATATATAAAACTACATAGTGACAGCAACTAAATTCTATGTTCAAATGTGATTTTCAGTGCAATATTCATGACTCAAATATTTATATGGCATTTCAGTTTAGCACACCACAATTATTCTCCATGTATTGCCAAATGAAAATCTATTTGCTTCCTAACACATTTGGTTTCAATTTGTGATGTAGAAAAAACATAAATAAAACTAAGAAAATAGGGTTTTGAGCAGGGAAATGATATGCTCTGACTTAGGTTTTAAAAAGATCATTCTGGCAACAGTTTTAAAAATAGCCTGTAGAGGAAGTATATTGAATATCTTCTATTTGCACCTCCCAATTTATTCTCCATCCTGCTCTCTGCCCCAGGAGTTTGCCCCATACGTATGGCATCAACTGACTTCCTTTCTTTTGGCTCTTAGTTGGGTATGTCCAACAGAGGTACATTAGCTACCTCTTGAGGTTAGCCTCACATTCCCCTTCTCAGCTACAGCTAGGCATTTACCTACAGGTTTTTACTTACCGAGCATTTACCTAAAGGTTTTCACTTACTTCCCTTTAGCAGCCTCTTGCTTCAAGCCCAAGCCTTGATAGTTCATTTACTGTGACATGAGATACCAGCAGGAGTCCATATGGTATTGCTACAAGCACAGTTTAAAGTGTGGCAGAAGTTAATACCCCCTGTGTTAACCCTCAAACAATGGGAAATGGGAGTGATGGATAAATGCTTTTTCCCATTAATCTTTTGCTGACCTATCTAAGAGTCATTCTGTGTGTTACTGAGAAGTTCCAAGAAGGATGAAGCCCCAGCTGCCTCTAGAGAGGACCAAATTCAGCAATGCACGTTTGCATTAACTTTTCCTTTTTTTATTTCATTCTTTCCGGTTCCTCCTACTCACTTCTTGTGTCACCTACTGAATGGTATACCTGTACATGAGTGTCTGTTTTAGCCATTGCTTTCACAAAAATCTGAAAGCCAAGATTAAGACACTAATAGGGAGGCACTGAGAGAAGATCTAGAAGCTATAAGAAGAATGAGGTTGAGATAACAATTTCTCTGGCTTTTCTGACCAGTCATTGTGGGTTTACTCCATCTTGCTTGTAAGGTCAAATACAAATTAAAAATAAGGGGTTTTATACTCCCTTTTGCAAACAAGGAAAGAGACTCCCCTCCCCTCCCTTAGAGTATTTACTTAGAAAACTTGTAATTATATACTCTATCTCTATTTGAAATGGATGTATATCTTTTTAAGACCTAGCTAAGACTTCTGCTAGCTTTTACCTCAGAAATGTCTTTCTTAAAGACCTGGGGACCATCTCTTTGAAATGTAGTCAAAGAAGATAGTGCTGTTATCTTCAGATTTTAGTGGAAAGGTAACTTCAGTAGGCACCTCACTCTAAGTTGCAAAACTATCTCCTGTCATTAAGAAATGTGAGATTTAGTTTTCCCTCATATATAGTCAATTAACTAACACTGATGGCCACTCTAATAGCCAGGTGAATTTATGATGAAGTGTTTATGACAAATGTTGCTGTCAAGTCCTCTTACTTGAAGACAAGTTATTATCTTGAGAATATATATGTATTGTATTGAATAAAAGATAGATTTTTTTTTCTGCCTTTGAACTCTCTTAGCAAATTGCCTATGATGCAAGTCACGTTCTAGTTTAATGCTTATTCAATAATAATTTTTGTTTTCCTTTTACCTTGTAAAGAACTTTTCAGAACTGACAGATTTTGTTTTTCATTATGTTTCACCAGAACTTCCAATAGTCATAGCCCTTACCATGTGGCTCTCCCCTGGGTCTGATAACTACTTCCTGGCCTAGATTATCCAAGTCTGGATGTGGTGATCACTCTCTATTGTTACTAGCCTCCAACTACTGCAATTTTTTTTCTTTTTTCTTTTTGCTTTTTCCAAACCATTCCAACAACTTTATAAACATTTTATTAAATTCTTCTAATTAATAAATTTGAGTGTGCTATTTGTTTCCTTTCAAGACCATGGCTACCAAAATAGAAGAGATTAAAATGCAGAGAAGTTAGATAGGATATTATTGTTGAAACCACTCTTGCAAAAATTATAGTAGTGAGAGAAATCTAACCTAACTGACTCTATCTTGCTTCTGGCCTTACAAGATAACTGCCTTTGTTAACTTTAAAACAAAGATAATAACAGTCCTTCTGGAAGCTAAACCCCTCCTTGCTTAGGGACCGAAATTGCCTTATAAAATTAATTAAAGGTCACAAAATTAGGATTATGGGACAAATCTGAATTCTGCTAAGATATAGGCATCATTAAATGATAACTAACTATTGTTCTCCAGCATGCCTTTCTATAATCATTTACTGTTCTTGAGGTTACAAGATTTGTAACTTCCCCAATTGCTCCTATATATAACATAACTATTATCAAAACCTAAGATTGACATTTGAGATGTTTTTCAGACTCTTGCATTCTGACAACTGACTGACTCCACCTGAACCTCTGACTTACACCAAGGAAATGGCTCCCACACAGAAGCTGACTCAGTGTCTGAAAACAGTTTGGACACTTCCATGAATTCATCCCCAACCAATCAGCAGTATTCATTTATTAGAACCCTGGCCACCAAATTATCTTTAGAAACCCAAGCCTCTGAGCTTTCAGGGAAGCAAACTTGAGAAATGTCTGCCATCCTTTTGCTCGGCTGGCCCTGAGATAATTAAACTCTTTCTTTGCTGCAATATCTGTTGTTCTTAATGTATTGGCTTTTCTGAGCAGGAGGCAAAATGAACCCATTGAGTTGTTACATTATATAATCCAAGTAAAATATAATAATGGCTGTTCAGTAGTAATGGGAGATTTAAGAAGTAGATGAATTATTCTTTAAAACAGAAAGAATCAACCGGATTTGCTAATGGATGACAATTTAATATGGTCCGTAAAAGAAAGAGGGCACACAAAAAAGACTCCAAAATATTTGGATTGATTAACTAAAAGGATGGAATTCTTTTTTACTCATATGGAAAATATTTGGAGAAAGACATCTTTGCAGTAAGGGAAAACAAAAGCTTGTTCTTGTGCCTGTCAAGTTTGAAAGGAGTATATGCTTTCCAGACAGGGATGTTAAGAAGTCTGTTCCATGCACCAGTTCAGGGTAGAAGTTCAGACTGGAAGGATGAGTATTTGGGCATCAGTTTAGAGATTTGAAAATACTGAATCAGATCACCAAGACAATGTGTATGAACAAAGAAAGAGGATATTCAAAGACTGATCTCTGGGCTACTCCAATGTTTAAAGCTTTGGGAGGAAAGAGAAAACATAAGTTGTCAATTGTATCAGGTTGTTCTTGCATTTATATAAAGAGATATACGAGACTGGGTAATTTCTTTTTTTAAAAAAGAGGTTTAATTGGCTCACAGTTCTGCAGGATTAAGGGAAGCATTGTGCTGCCATCTGCTTAACTTCTAGGGAGGCCTCAGGAAACTTACAGTCATAGCAGAAGCTGAAGGGGGAATAGGCACCTCACATGGTGAAAGCACAAGCAAACAAGAAAGAAAGTGGGGAGGGGAGTGCCATACACTTTTAAATGACTAACTATTATGTGAACTCAGAGCAAGAGCTCACTATCACCAAGGGGATGACCCAACCCATTCATGGTGGATCCTCCTCCATGATCCAAGAACCTCCCACCAGGCCCCACTTCCAACACTGAGAATTATATTTTAACTTGAGATTTTGTCAGGGACACATATTTAAACTATATCAGTTTACACCTAGACCATTCCAAATCTCATCTCCTTTGTACATTTCAAAATACAATAATCTCTACTCAATAGTCCCCTTAAAGTCTAAACCATTCTAGCATTAACTCAAGTCTCAAGTTCAGTTCAAGTCAAAAGTCTCATCTGAGATTTATTTTCTTCCACTTATGAGCTGGTAAATTCAAAACAAGTTATTTACTTCCAAGATACATTGTGGGTATAGGCACTAGGTAAACATTCCTTACTCCAAAAGGGAGAAAAATCACCCAAAGAAAGATGCTACAGGACCCATGCAAATCTGAAATCCAGCAGGGCAGTGATTAAATCTTAAGACTCAAAAATAATCTCCATTGACTTCATATCCTGCATCCAGGGCACAGTGGTGCAAGGAGTAGCCTCCCAAAGCTCTGGGCAGCTCTGCTCCTGTGACTTTGCAGATTATATCCCCCATGATTACTCTCACAGGTTTTTGAGTGCCTGTACTTTTCCAGGAGCAGGGCATAAGCTGCCAGTGGATCTACTATTCTGCTATTCTGGGGTCTAGAGGACAACAGCCACTTCTCATAGCTCCATTAGGCAGGATCCCAGTGGCAACACTGCATGTGGGCTCCAACCTTACATTTCCACACTTCCCTAATAGAGGTCTTCTGTGGTGCCTCTGACCCTGCAGTAGGCTTCTGATGTGCATGCAGGCTTTCTCATACAGCATTTGAAATATAGGAAGAGTCTATCAAGTATTTTTCACTCTTACATTCTGCACACCCACAGGCTTAATACCACATGGAAGTTGCCAAGGCTTATGACTTGCACCCACCAGAGGAGCAGCCCAAGCTGTATCCGGGGCTCTTTGGGCTGAGACTGAATCTAGAAGTGCTGGTATGTGAGGAACAGTGTCCTGAAGCTACACAGAGCAGCAGGGCCCTGGGACTGGTCCCCGAAGCCATTCATTCTTCTAGGCATCAGGGCCTGTGATGATAAGGGCAGCTTGGAAAATTTCTAAAATGCCTTTGAGGCCTCCTTCCCATTATCTTGGCTATTAGCACTTGGCTCCTTTTTAGTTATGCAAATCTCTCTAGCAAGCGTTTGCTCAACAGCCTGCTTGAATTCCTCTTCCTCCCAAAAAGTGTTTTTCTGTCTCTGCCACATGGCTAGGCTGCAAACTTTACAAATGTTTAGCTCTGCTTCCCTTTTAAATATAAGTTCCAACTTTAACTCATTTCCTTGCTTCTGCATCTGACCATAGGCTGTTAGAAGTAGCCAAGTCACATCTTCAATGTTTTGCTGCACAGAATTTTTTTCTGCCAGATACCCTAATTCATCTCTCTTTAGTTCACACTTTCACAGATTCCTAGGGTATGAACACAATGCAGCCAAGCTCTTTGCAAAGGCCTCACATGTGTGACCTTTGCTTTAGTCCCCAGTAAGTTCCTCATTTCCATCTGAGACCTCCTCAGCCTGGACTTCATGTCCACATTACTATCAGCATTTTGGTCACAATCATTTAACCAGTCTCTAAGAAGTCCCAAACTTTCTCTCATCTTCCTGTCTTCTTCTGAGCTCTCCAAACTCCTGCAACCTCTGCCCATTACACAGTTCCATAGCCACTTTCACATTTTCAGTTATCTTCATAAGAATGCCCCATTCCTCAGTACCAATTTTCTGTATTAAGCCATTCTTGCATTGCTATAAAGAAATATCTGGGATTGGGTAATTTATAAAGAAAACAGGTTTAATTGGCTCCCTGTTCTGCACGCGTTACAGGAAGCATGCTGCTGGCATCTGCTTGGCTTGTAGGGATGACTCAGGAAGCTTACAGTCACGGCAGAAGGTGAAAGAGAAATAGGCACCTTACATGGCAAAAGCAGGAGCAAGTGCTGGGTCACGTGCTACACATTTTTAAGTGTCAAGAACTTGTGTGAACTCACTTACCACCAAGGGGACAGCCCAAGCCCTTCATGAGGGATCATCTCCATGAGCCAAACATCCCCCACTGGGCCTCACCTCCAACACTGGGGATTACATTTCAACATGAGATTTGGGTGAGGAAAAATATCTAAACTATATTACCAATGAAATAGGAGGAGAAGTAGGAAAAGTAGATGTCTGAGAAGCAAATGAATAAAAGGAGTGCTCAATGGTGTCTCATCCTTTAATAATTGTTGAGTAACATGAAGACTAATTAAACTTACCAACATGGAAATAATTGGTACCCTTGACATGAACATTTTTTGTGAAGTGATAAGGACAAAAACTCACTGGAGAATATGTGGAGACAAAAGTATAAGCAGTTGCTTTTAAGGACCATTTTGTATATGTTTTCCACAGAGAAACTGAGCAAGAGGAGATGAAATCTAGTGCACCTATGGAGAACTAAGAAAGGAGCATAGGCTGTTTATCCAAACTAAGAGTACAGAAGGTAGAGTGTATGGTCTCAAATGACTTCAGGATATGTGTTAATAGAAGCAAGGTAAAAAATGTTTTCTGGTTGCCTTCATTTCCTGAATGAAATAGGAATTAAAATCTTCTCCTTGAAGAGAGGATGATGGAAGAAGAAGTAGAGATACAATAGGAGAAGAGAAAGTATATGATGGCTTTCTAGAAATTGGAAAAAATGAATGAACTACAAAAATATAGTATAATTGTATAACTCTACTACGAGATAACTTGGGTCTAGTGATAATAAGTTCAAGGTAATACTTTTCAGCATGGTTGTGTGCTCTTCTCTTGTGCCAGTTCAGCTGTTTGCAAAGGTAGAGTGACCCAAGAATTAGATTTAACCAGCATTGGGTTTTATTAGGAGAGAACTAAGAGACAGAGAGAGGCAAGACAGTTGAGGAAGTATTCAAAAGAGTAATTTTAGTGATGAATCCTGAAATTTATACTGAATAATAATGGAAAAATGAGCACAAGATTAGTAAAGAACAGGAAAAAAATCGTATAATTATTGAATTTGAAGTACTAATTTTAAAAATGTTGTTCTCAGAATACTAGAGGAAAGAATCAGTTGAGTGGTATAATTGGCTAGAGTGCTTAAAGTTGTATTTTTTTAAAGTATATTTTTATACTGGCTTGGGCAAATAGAAGATAGGGCTGTTTATAACTAATGACCTTATTTAAAAAGGTATATTGCATAAATTTGGAGGCAGGAATACTTGGAATAAAATTCCAAATATGTCACCTAATATATCTATAACTTTGAATGGATCACTTTAAGGGAGGAGACCATCCCTCGTATTGTCTTATGGCCAATTTCTGCCTCAAAGAAAAAGTAGGAGTTAAAGAAAAGACAGAAATGAAATCAGTAGTCAGATAGCCCAGCACTGCATTGCAGGCCCAGTAGTGAAAGACTGACCACTGACCTAACTGGTTATGTTATCTATAGATTCCAGACATTCTATGGAAAAGCACTGTGAAAATCCCTGTCCTGTTCTGTGCTGTTGTGATTACCAGTACATGCAGCCCCCAGTTACATACCCCCTGCTTGTTCAATCGATCACGAACCTCTCACGCAGACCCCCTTAGAGTTGTAAGCCCTTAAAAGGGACAGGAATTGCTAACTCAGGGAGTTCGGTTTTTGGAGATGTGAGTCTGCCGAAACTCCCAGCTGAATAAAGCCCTTTCCTTCCATAACTTGGTGTCTTAGGGGTTCTTGTCTGTGGCTTGTCCTGCTACTTTACCTGAGAGTCTGTTTTCTTGTATGCAAGTGGAAGATAAGAGTAGCTACCTTAATGGATTCTTATGAAGATTAATTGAGATAATTCTAGATTAATTGTTAATTATATTACCTGGCACATTGTAGATACTCTATAAATATTCATTATTCGTATTAGCATATAAGCTTTCATCCAATAAAGTTGTTTGTTGAAATAAATTTGACTTAAATCTAAGTCATATATATATATATATGAAATGACATTTAAAAATATGTCTAGATATTTACCACGTTCATTTAAACCAAAATATTTAGCTGACTTTAATGAGAAGATGATTTTTGTTCTGACCATGTCTATATGAATTAAACATAACAAACCTTAATGAATGTTTTATTTAAAGTGTTTTACCTCTATGCCTATAGTGAAGAGAAGATATTATCATCTTAAAGTTTAATGTAAGTTAATACATATTAGATGCAAAGTTAAATAATTGTCTGTTGCCTAATAACATGGTTTCATTCATTCATTCATGATTTTCTATGACCTAGACATTGTACTAGGTATTTGGGAAACAGACATACTAGAAATATAAAGGTAGGATGCAGGATCCTATATGGCTTACACTGTAGTGAGAAAAACAGTAAATGAATATTCTGTAAAATTAACTATATAAATACAGATAGAGAGAAGTCTTTGGAAAAGAAAGAAAAACATAAAAATGAATAATGAGAGAGATTAATCAGAATTGAAGGGATGTTCTAAAGAAGTTATGCTTGTAGGGGCCTGGATAATAATATGGCATTAGCCATATAAATAAATGTAGAACAAAACATTCCAGGTGGAAGGAATAACAAGTATGATGTAGTCAGTAAGTTAGGGATAATATAAGGGGAAAAAAGGGTAGAAATTATTCCTGAAGGGGCAAACCGAAGGGGCATTCCTGAAGGACTGACTGAAGTCCTCTTGAGAAGCTAGATGTATGCTCTGAGGGACAGGCAGTCTTAAAAACCACAATGATCAATGTATGAAATGTATGAAAGAACCAAGAGTCATTCCTGACTCTCCACTTTGCCTTAAACTCCAATTCAATACTTCTGAAAACTCTGAGATCCCAGGACATACACAGAACTAACCACTTCTCCACTCCTTTAATCCTATCACTTACTCAATCACCATCCCTTTTATTCTTGATTATTAATATCACCACATCACCTTTATCCCTGATCATTAATATCACCCTTTTAGTGTTCTTACTGCTTCCACCCTTGGGTCTTATGATCCAACACAGTACACAAAGTCATCAGTAAAATGTAGAAAAGATAATGTTATTCTACTGTGTATACAATCTAAGAGCTCCACTTTTTACACAAAATGTGAACTAAGGATCCTATCATGGTCTCAAGGTCTGATATAATCTAGTTGCTCTAGTTGCTCAGAGTCCTGTCAAAATCGTTACTACACATTCTCTGGCCATTTCCTTTATGTTCAGATAAATGGTATATTCATAGACTTCCTATCCAAAAACCACACTTGTGGTGCCTTTTTGACTTTCCAGGTCTTATATCAGAAGATATAAGTTTTCTCTGGCATCTCTGTGTGTACATCCTGTCTACTCTCTGGACTCTGCCATTCTGTTCCCTTCTCTATTACCTAAGACTATTTTTTAAATCCATAGTAATTATTTTCAGTAGTTATACTTAGTATCTTTGCCTATTTGTGCATATTATGATGTTGATCGGATTTAGGGAGAGAACACACTGAAATATTTTTCAAGCAAATACAGTTTAGATGGGAAGGAGGTGCATTTTGGTGGGTTATGAGAGTAACTCTGAAACCAGACTACTTTGGTTCGCATCCCAAATCTACCACTTAGTAGATGAGATGAGTATAATCTCATGCAATTTGTTCAATCTCTCTGTGCCTTATTTTCTCATGATAGTGATATTAATATCCAACTTCATAGACATGTTGTTAAACTTAGTCAATTCATGTGAAGAAATTGACATAATGTGTGATACATAAAAAGTACTTAATATGCTATTAAATTAAATTATTATTTTGCTGCTGTTGTAAGGCTATCCTTAAAATCAATTGTGTGATTAATGTCTTAGGCAACTTACATTATTAAGAATAGTAAAACAGAAAGATTTTGAAGGGAAAGAAAAATGTCAGGAATATACTTCTGGTTCAACTTAAATTTCCATGTGATTTTAAAACTGGAAGGATCATGTAACTTGGTGAAAGTTTGACCCTTCTGGTAAACTTCTCCTATGATCACTTCCAATTTTTTATTTCTTCCCTGCTGTTTTCAAGTTTAATTCCTTTGTTGAAATAAATCTCTATCTTGAATGTGCAGTGACTATTAAATACCACAACTGATTGCTGCTGTATATTCTACTAATGAACCATAAGAAATTCTCTCTCTTGTCACTTTTACACAGCTGACTTCATTCACACTGCATAAATGAACACCTAAAAGCAAATCAGTGTCAGTTTTTATTAATACGTAGCAGTTTTCAGATTATAGTTACCAAATAGGAAAACGTATTTGTTGGTTAAAAGTGAAGATTAAAAAATGATGAATTTCTGAGAATTGTATTTCAATTGCAACCTTATAGAGAAGTAAATATTAGAGATAGTATCACAAAGTGGAAAGAACACAATGTGAGGCAGCAGACCTGAGTCTCAATAGCGGATCCTTCCCCTTACCAGTTGTGTAAACTTGGAATACTTAACACCGTTGAGCCACAGATTTTCGATCTGTAAAACAGAATTCCTTTCCCGTTAAATACACACGATTCAGAGCAATAAGAGACCCCGTTTGCAACACAGTAGTAGGTGAAACATTTTAGTGAGGGTAATAATTAGGATGTTAAATTCCCACATACTTGAGGGAGACAGTGGGTGTAGAGGGGAGAGATCCAAGACCTCATTCCATGGAAAAATGAGGTCCCTGGGCTTCAAAGTTCTTTTTGTGCATGCACTAGCAGACAATCGCCACTGTCCAAGGTGATGTCTCTTAGATGCTGAGTCCCTGCACTCCCTGTATGCCTCCTAAACTGGTGCTGTGGTAAGATTGAGGGGAGCACTGGCCATTCTACTTTGCTGAATTTGCTTCCTTTCAACTTCTATGATGAAAACATCTGACTGTTGCTATATTCTCAACTCAACCCTTGCTAAGATTGTCTGCCTTCAATTTCTGCTGCAAAATTTATCTGTACCCTAGTAGGATCCCTGACAGACTCATAGGCTCTCAACTCAGAATCCACATCTCAAGAGACGTAAGGAGCATTCACACACGCCAGCTAAGGCCTGACCATTTGCTCTATTCTCTTCATTAGCCTGTTACCTTATTTTGTAGTAAGGCTTTGCGCAGAGTCTCTTTCTGGTGTCCTGATTTACTAAGGAACAAGGTAAATATTCCACGCTTTCTATACTCCCTTCATTTTATTAAACACATATCTAAAGAAGGTCCCAGTGAATGATGTCTCTGAGCATTCTCTCTCTCATGGATGGAGCGACCCTATAACTCACTTGTCACCAAGAAACTGTGGCACAAGTGACACTACAAGATTTCTGAGTCTAGGCAAGAAGCAGCATGGTAGTACTTGCCATGGTCTTTTAGAATGCTTTCTTTGGAGCATATGAGAAATCTGAGTACTCTGGAACTGCCCTGTGAGAAATCTCCAGTTCCTCATGTTGAGTATCCACATAGAGAGAGATGGTTAACCAGCCTCAGCACTTCCTGGCACCAGACATACAGGGGAAGAAATCTCTCAAATACTTTAGCCTCAACAGTAATCTCATTGCAACTCCAAAGGAGCACCATCAGGCTGAACTCATCAGTTTTATGAATCAAAGACAATAATAACAACTCATTGTTGTAATCTAATGTGCTTTCAGGGGATATGTTCTACAGTGATAGATAAGCAGGATATCTTTTGTTTAAAAGCCGAAGAGGGAAAATTAGGACACCAATCTGTTCTACTCACATGTCTATTTTTCTTCTTTCTTTTCACAATTCTAGGAGCTATAAATACATGCAGGTGTCATTGTTCTGCTGTTTGTGTGTGAGGATGTGGGGTTTTTGTTGGCGGTGGTGGTTCTGGTTTTATTTTGTTTTGCCATTCTTAACAGTAAACTGGTTTCTCCTCTATACTAATAGTCTCTAAATTTGTTTCGATCTTATACTCCTCCAAATAAAAAGACATGTTGAAAATTCATGTGCACATGCCCTGAAGGAAAAAAAAAATGATAGAATGCGGGAAGCAGAGAAGAAAAGAAGAACCCAAGCAAAAGTATAATTTCAGGAAAGTCTTGAGGGGAGTGCTTTAGCCTGATTCTGCAAAGAATTCCTGGAATGTATATTCTGTGTCAAAAATTCGTTCTGGCTTAAGGCAGAGGACCTGAGCTTTCATAACCTACACTGGTTTGTCACTAACTAAGGGCTTTCTGAGGAGGTGGCAATGGGAAGACAAATTCTGAGGACTTCTAGTTTCAACAGGCCAAGCAGCTGTAGTAGCAGCTCTTTGAAGAGCTACGGTTGTGTACTATTGAAAGAAAAAGTAGGCAGACACTGGGAATCAAAAACAGTGAAAGAAAGTAAAGGGGATTTCATTGGCACCAGCAATATCCATATATACCCCAATATATGTTACAGTGGCAAACATAAAAGACAATAAAAAGACATTGCTTTAGAAAGAGCGTCACAGGAAGAATTGTACAGAAATCACCCTAGAATAATTTTTTTCTTCTTCTTCTTTTTCAAGTACTCCTAGAAAGTCAGCTAACAAATCAAAAACTGATCTAAGACAAATGGCATTCAGAAAAGATTCCTCTTTCCTCTTCTCCGCACTTCTCTTCCTCCTCCAAGCCAGACTGGGAATACAAGTAATATACATAAAACATTCTAGCAGCTCACATTAATGAGTTCATGAAAACCTAATCGTTATCTACCCTCTATATTAAAATTCTGTCTCACAGGTTAACATTAGAGTCTTCTGAATATTTGCTATGAAAGGGAGACTCTATGATAGTACCACAGTAACACAGCTAAAAGGGAGACTCTATGATAGTACCACAGTAAAACAGCTATATGCTCACCAAGTACTTACCAGTGTGAGTACCATTGCCCTTCTCAGGATGCCTATTTACTTTTGATAAAATAATCTTGATATATATAAAGCAAGTCAAACAGATACTAAATCAAATAAATGTAAAACATAGTAACTTAAAAAACCTTTTTCTATCATGACAGTGTCATGACATCAATGGCTATTACGGCAAGACACAAGAAACCTCTAGGCCAGATTAGGTGATAGGGACTGAAGATGCCTTTATTAATAAAAATTCCTTTTATAGATGTAAATTTCCTTTACAAAAGGGCAGCTTTTCAGAGCTACTCCTTTGTCTGTGGTTTCTCAAAATAATCTGCTCCAAATATGCCAAAGAACTATGTGTTGCGATGACATATTCTGGTTTTCTACAGTAATGTCTTGGGGGTAGTGTGTCCTGCCTCCCAACATATCCATCCTGCCATATTTCTTGTTGTTTGTTTTGTTGCCTACTCTATTTGCATTGTAGGTATTACCTTCAATGTATGGCCTCTTTGCATAAATGGTTTAAGCAATTTATAATTTCATAGGGTTCATTTGGTTGAAATGGGAGGGTATAATCTGCAAATCCACTTCACAGGCACATATTACTGCACTATGTCACAATATGCTGAAGATAAACCAACTGGGGAGGACATCATTACTTATTATTGGAGAACCCCTATGACTGTCTCTGAGTAGCCCATACAACATAGAGGACATTTGACCATCTAACACAGGGCACAGAATTAGGACAGCTTTTAAACTCTATGAATTAAAATTAGCAAAGTATAATGTCTTATTTATTTTTAGATAAATCTAAAATTTTAATGTAGGATCTAGTATTTTCTTCCTACACCTAAGTCAACTTACCTGGTATAACATACCAGGGTTTATATACTTAACTTTCCTTTTTCTTATTTTTTTCCCCAATTTCAAACAAACTATAAGTGAACACCACCATCATCAACTAATAACTTCTACTCTGCCCTCCTGCCTTCTCTGGTTCCTCTAAACTACTCTGAATTTGCCTCTTCTGGGTATGTCATGTAAGTGGAATTACAGAACATTTATCCTTTTGTGTGTTTCTTAGCTCTGCAGTAGCTGGAAATCTCCTTTGTTTTTCTGGAGTGATACATTTTGTTGCCTGTTTACTACATGTCCCACCAGCTTCTTTTTCTCTCATTCTCAATAAATGTTTGATGCTTTTCCAGCTAATCATAAATTTAATACTTTGTAATTTTATGTGAAATATTACATACTACAAAAATACACATATGAACACAGAATTTTTCCACAATCTATCCAAAACTATAGGTAATATATTTTCCATTATGATATGAGTTGAGAGAAAAGTTTCTTATTTATAATATTAATTAATGAGATAGCACATTATACTTAATTTGCATATCTTACTGGAAGCTAAAACATGCCAGTTGAGCTATTGTCTTAATTAATTGTCGTTCAGTGAACCACAGCACATTGCATTTCATAAAGAAATAAGATCGACCACTGACTGTTTAATTCTCTTTAGCACAAGAGTTACAAATCATACTAAACAACATTAAAATAATTACTAAGTTATATATCCATATACACATACACAAACATGTAATTCTAGCTGTTCATTTAAAATAAGAAAGTAAATTGTTTTTGTATTTTCTTTTAAATTGGCATATAACAAAATTACTTATTTCTTTTTTACCAGTTTTATTCAAAAATCTATTTTACCAACTGATTTGTTCCCTTCAGAAAATGCTGAACAACTTATTTTAATAAAATTACTCCCAATTCAGCTTAGAACGTTTGATTATAAATTAGAAAATTGAAACAACACTCGGAATTTGAAATACAAAATTAAAAAATTTCTTTTTTCCTAAAGATGTGTTCATAGCATATGATCAGATAATAATGAATAAACTTACATAGTTTTTTGTGACCATTTTTTTATTCGCCAAGTACTCAGAAAATGTGATGTGGATTCTTTGATTTTTATATTAATAGTAGCTTCAATTATTTTTCTGAGCCTCTTTGTTTTTTGTTTGTTTTTCTGAGACGGAGTCTTGCTCTGTCGCCCAGGCTGGAGTGCAATGGCACTTTCTCGGCTCACTGCAACCTCCACCCTCCAGGGTCAAGCGATTCTTCTATCTCAGCCTCTGGAGTAGCTGGGACTACAGGCGCACACCACCGCACCCAGCTAATTTCTGTATTTTTAGTAGAGACAGGGTTTTGCCATGTTAGCCAGGCTGGTCTTGAACTCCTGACCTCAGGTGATCCACTCGCCTCAATCTCCCAAAGTACTGGAATTACAGGCGTGAACCACTGCACCCAGCCTGTTCTGAGCCTCTTTCATTGAAAATTTCCATTATTAAAAAAATAGAGGAACATAATTTCTTCATGAGTGGTATGAGTGTAGTTATGGACTAGAGGGGAGAAAAAAATCTTTCTGACTACCCTCTGAAGTTGATAATTGAGTCTGTAAAATAAACTGACAGGAAACAGATTAACAACAGAAAGGGCCAACACGTTTATTACGTGCATGGGGCATCATCAAAGGAAAGAAAAGTGTGTACCCCAAAAGCCAGTGAGACTTAAAAGCCGCATACACTCTTTATAGGGAAGACTGGATGGGAGATGTAGGCAATTTAAGGGAGAGTGAATACTTTTGAAGAAAAATGAATGGGCCCTCCAATGAACAGGTGACAGTCTGGGTGGTGTCAAATTTCAGTCTCTTCTTCTGTGATACAGTTAATCTTTACTGGGTAATGGATTCCTAGGGTGGAGACTCATGACAATCGCATTTCTTCCGTCTGTAGTCAGATAAGGGAACTTCACAGAAAGCCCCTCCCTGTGTCCAGAAGAAAAGAGGAATGAGACAGGAGGGTAGAGAAGGTCGGAGAGACAGTAGTTCTGAGGCTGCTTCTGAAGCCTTCCAATCTTCTTTAGTTCAAAATATTCTGCTTGCCAAGGTGTCATGCTTCATTATTTTCTGAATGCCAACAAGGCCAACAGGAAATTTTGTCTTCACAGAATCAACTTGTTGGTTTCTGTATACATCACTGCGATAGAACTCTCTGTGGCTTCTAGAGACTGGCATAAGTTTGAGTTTGTACATTATACTCCTATTCACTCAAATATAAGAGTTAATGTTTGTAGTGCTCTCTCTGACAAAAATTTTGCTAGATCTTTTTTCATGCATTATCTTATTGAATCCTAATAATCCTTTGAGGATAGGTACTACTATAAGAGACCTTCTTTTATAGGTGAAGAAGCCAAGCTTCAGAGATATTAAGATTGTGAAAGGAAAATAAAAACTTGAGAACCCAATTCATTATGCCAAAAGTAAAAAATTAAGCCGAAAGCTGAGTCATGAAAGAAAATGCCTTTCCTTTTGTTCCTCAGCAGACAGCTACAGAAAAAAGGTTAAATATCGCCACAGGTTCACCTTATCTTATGTAAAGTGCCAATATATTGAGTGTAAGACTAATGCATAATTGACTATCCCCCTAACTGTTTCTTTTCCCTTGCAACATGTGGATTACCATACCCTCCCTCTTTCCCCTCCAACCCACTTTTCCCCTTTGAATATTAAAGCCCTCAAAATTATCTTTGAAGAAAGGCACATACCACAGACTGTTTCCGTGGTCCCTTGTTTATTCCTTCTGGGCATTGTTCTTAACTTTGGCAAAATAAACTTCTAAATTGATTGAGACCTGTCTCAGATACTTTTCTGTTTACAAGTTGTCAGAGGCATTTGAACCACAGCAACTCCATCTTGAATAGGGGCTGAATAAAATAAGGCTGAGACCTGCTGGGCTGCATTCCCAGTAAGTTAGGCATTCTAAGTCACAGGATGAGATAGGAGGTTGGCAAGAGATACAGGTCATAAAAACCTTGGTGATAAAGCAGGTTGCAGTAAAGAAGCTGTGGCCCGAACCCACCAAAAACAAGATGGCCATGAAAGTGACCTCTGGTCAATCTCACTGTTCGTGATATGCTAATCACAATGCATTGGTATACTAAATGGCACTCCCATCAGCACCATGACAATCTACAAATGCCATGACAATGGCAGGAAGTTACCAAATATAGTCTAAAAAGGGGAGGAATCCTTAGTTCTGGTAATTGACCACCCTTTTGGCAGAAAACTCATGACTAGTCCACCCCTTGTTTAGCATATAATCAAGAAATAACCATAACCATAAAAAATGGGTGAACAACAGCCCTTGGGGCTTCTCTGCCTATGGAGTAGCCACTCTTTATTTTCTTAATGAAATTGCTTTACTTTATGGATTCACTACAAATTTTTTCGTGGAATCCAAGAACCCTTTCTTGGAGTCTGGATCAGGACCCCTTTCCAAGGTCACACAAGTGACTTGTCCAAGGTCACACAAGTATGATTCTCATGAAATCATTTGACTGATGAACAAATGGTTTCCTCCACACATCAGGATGCTGGTGTCAATGGCTATCAAAATGATAATGCCAATGGTATTACCTTTCTGTCATAACTTCTTCACTTCAAAAGATGGTGTACTTTTGTGCAACAAAAATCTGTTTAGATATAAGAAAGGTATTTCCAACTCTTCTGTTCTTACCCTAAATCATTCTGCCAGATATCCTAAATCATCTCTGTCAAGTTCAAAGCCCCACAGATCTCTAGTGCAGGGGCAAAATGCCATCAGTCTTTTTGCTAAAGCATAACAAGAGTCACCTCTGTCGAAGTTCCCAAAAAGTTCCTCATCTCCATCCGAGATCATCTCAGCCTAGACATTATTGTCCATATTACTGTCAGCATTTTGGGAAAAGGTATTCAAGAAGTTTCTAGGAACTTTCAAACTTTCCTACATCTTCTCATCTTCTGAGCTCTCTAGATCTCTTGGAAGTTCCAAAGTTTCCAGCATTTTCCTGTCTTCTTCTGAGCCCTCCAAACTGTTCTAACGTCTGCCTGTTACCCAGTTTCAAAGTTGCTTCCACACTTTTGGGTATCTTTACAGCCATGCGCCACTCCCGGTACAAATATACTATATTAGTTCATTCTCATGCTGCTAATAAAGACATACCAAAGACTGGGTAATTTATAAAGGAAAGAGGTTTAATTGATTCACAGTTCAGCATGGCTGGAGAGGCATCAGGAAACTTACAATCATGGCAGAAGGAAAAGCAAACACATCCTTCCTCACATGGCAGCAGCAAGGAGAAGTACAGAGTGAAAGTTGGGGAAAAGCTCCTTACAAAATTTTCAGATCTCATAAGAACTCACTACCATGAGAATAGCATGAACCACTCCCATGATTCAGTTACCTCCCGACACGTTCATGGCACGATGTGGGGATTACGAGAACTGCAGTTCAATATGAGATTTGGGTGGGGACACAACCAAACATATTAGAGGACTTCTCAGATAAGTTTGCAGAAATAAATGCTTCATCTAAGCTCATTTATCATGTGTTCACCTTCAGCTCATGATACATTCCCAGCAAATGGTGATACTGGCAAACTAATTTAATTCCATATTCTTTATTTAGTCATAAATAAAGCATATTTATATGTTTTCTAAATTACTATAAAATTTTACATTGTTTATTAATTTCAGTTAATTTTTTATCTAGCTTTAAAATATATATAATTGTAGCAAATTTCAGATGATGGAAAGCTAATTTATTGGTCAGCTAGTTTTGAAATTAAAGAAAAATTAAATCTTTAAAATATAATTTTTAAATGGCTGTTTTAAGGTAGAGAAACTGAATCCCAGAACCTAAGTGGAACAGTTGAAATAAAGAGTTTTTTTCTTCCAGACCAATACCTGAGATGGTCATACTTTTCCCCAGGCCACTCCCCACACTTCTCCATGGTTCTAGATGCTATGTTGCGCCATGCTAAGAAGGTACCTAGACTGTAGCAGGGAGATGCTGCCTACAGTGAACTTGGTTGGATAGAGGAGCCAGACCTTCCAGTAACAGCCAAGATAAAAGAAGCCCACTACAGCCCATGTGGGAGAAAATACAGAAAGCAGTCTGTAAATCAATTGGAACAGGTTGATTCTAGAGGGAACCACCCTCCCCCACCCTTTGACTTAAGGGCAGGCCCAAATTGAGAAACTTAGCCACAGGCATAAACATCAAAACATCCTAAGGAAATCCATCCTTCTGCCTGGATAACTGGCCAAAAGAGACTTTGTGAGCTGATAGGTATGGAGGAAATCCCTTTTGTTTCTCTCTCTCTTGCTATCTCCTGCTCTCCCTCTTGTTTTCTCTCTCTTTCCTCTACCAATCTTCCCAAGGTCATGGATCTGCACAGTTGCAGAGGAGGTGGCTTTGTATCTAAAACTCAAGAGAAAATAATTTCTCTGTGTAGAGAAATAAGAAAAAGAGTCCCTATGGGACAAAAACTATGGAAAGAATTCTTGTTATTTTTCTCTCTCTTTTTAAATACTTCACCAAAGATGGGTTCATTAGGTAGAACTGTGCAGTAATATGGAAGGTTAAAATGTTAAAAGAACATCTCACTTGCAAGCGAAACTGGAAAAAAATGATTCTTTGAGCCTAAAATGTGAAGGATATCCTGGAGAAGAGACATATAGGGAAGAGGATCTTCTAATTCTGTGTATGAACCTATACAAGCCTCAGGGTCATCCTCAAACTGTATGTATGCATGTAATGCATCTGAGAACCATAACAAAGGCTTTGTGAATTGAACTACAATCTAAACAGCACCTAAGTCACAAACACCTGCGAGGATACCAGGGGACAAACAGCAAAGAAAAGGTTTTGAAATCTGACACTACAATGTAAATAAGGTGAAATAGAGCATATAGTGTAAACCTAAATAGATATATTGCCAGCTAAAACAACAAGACTAACAAAACCAAGAGCTAAAGGGTATGGGTAACAAATAGAATTTTCATACATTGCTGATAGAGATACACTTTTGAAAATAGTTTAAAAATTTAATATAAACTTAAAACATATTCTTACCATATGACCCAGAAATTCTATTTCTAAATATTTACCCATATAAAATGTAAGCCTTTTATTTGCTTCGAAAACTATTTTAGGGAACATCATTAGGAAATGATCCAATCCTTACCAATTCTAGTTTTCTTTAGTTCATTTGTTTGGTCATTTATAAAAATGAAATGTATAAAATAAATACAGGATGGATTTTGTATCCTGTTCAAGAGCTTTATTCAAAATCACCAAAAACTGTAAACAAGCCAATGTTCCTTAACTAGGTGTATTAGTTTTCTTTGTATCGCTATAAAGGAATACATGAGTCTGGGTATTTTATAAAAAAAAGAAGTTTACTTGGCTCATAGTTCTTCAGGCTGTACAAGAAGCATGGTGTCAGTAACTGCTTCTGGTTAGCACCTCAGGAAGCTTTCAATTTTGGTAGAAGGGGACGGGGAACTGGCCACATGGCAAGAGGACCAGGAGAGAGGAGGGGGTGGTGCTACACTGTTAAACAACCAGATCTCTTGTGAAGGAGTAGAACAAGAACTCACAGGGAGGGCACCAACCCATTCACAAGGGATCCACCACCATGACCCAAACACGTCCCACTAGGCCCCACCTCCTACACTGGGAATCACATTCCAATATGAGATTTGGAGGGGACAAATGTCCAAACCGTATCACTAGGGGATGGAGAAATAAGTGGTGATACATCCAAAAATGGAATAGTACTCAGCAAATAAAGGGAACAAACTATTTATGTATAAATGAATCTCAATTGTTTTATGTTAATTGACAGTATCTAGACATACTACATAAGTCAATATATATGATATTTTGGAAAAAAAAAATCACTGTAGGGATGGAAAATAGTGTTTACTAAGCATTAAAAGGAAGCAGAAGGCCAGGTGTGGTGGCTCACACCTGTAATCCCTTGACCTTTGGGAGGTCATGGCAGGAGGATCACTTGAGACCAGGAGTTCAAGACCAGCCAAGCCTGGGCAATAGAGTAAGACCTCATCTCTACAAAAAAAAAAAAAATTAATAAATTAGCCATGTGTGATGGCTCAAGTTTGTAATTTCAGCTACTTGGGAAGCTGAAGTGGGAAGATCACTTGAGCTCAGGAGGTAGAGGTGGCAGTGAGCAGAGATTGCACCACTGCACTCCAGCTTGGGCCACAGAGTGAGATCCAGTCTAAAAAAAAAAAAAGAGAGAGAGCTAGAGAGAAGGAGAAAGACAGAGAGTGAGAAGAAGGCTTAAACAGAAAGAGGTATTATGAGAAAAACTCATGAGTTGATAGAACTGTTCTCTTTCCTGTTGGTGGTGTTAGTCACATTACTTAATTGTGAAAATTCACACAACTGTATACCAAAAGAGTAATTTTTAATTCAAATTTTGTAAAAACTGGCTGAATATCAGTTAAAACTAATACTTTGTATTTTTTAAAAACAAAACAGAAATAAGATAAACTGAAAAGTTCAAATACTATCTCTAAACGTCAAACTAAATTGACTTTTTGAGATGAAGCTGGTTTGCCTGCCAAGCCTGCGACTCTAATTTACTAGTTGATACGGTGAGGCTATTCAGATAAATGCAAAATGAGGCAAATAAGGTTATTTTGGTGAGTGAGAAGACTATGGCTGTTGCTTACTGACTTAGCATCTTACTGAATTTGCATCAGTACTTTTGAACATATGGATATTGTCATTCTTTGCAATATGAAAATTACTGATAGGTGAAAATCTAAGTAATTTCATTTATCTCAATGAGGGTTTCTGGAAAATAATGTCAGATTTTCATTTTACTTTACATATTTCATTTTTATAAATGACTAAACAAATGAACTAAAGAAAACTAAAATTGGTTAGGATTGTGTCATTTCTTAATGGTATTTCCTAAAATAACTGTGGAAGCAAGTTTAGTGACTGTTACCATACTCTCCTCAGTTGCAGGATGTTTGAGTACCTCCTGGCTGAAAATTTCCACAGATTGAAGAGATATGACTAGCCCAAGGTCACGACTTCTCTCCAAGGAAGGGCCATATCCAGTGAACGATCAATAAAGGAATTTAAAAGCCTAGACCCCTTGCCTCACAGCAAAACAACTGTGAAAGGCTCTTGAGCACTAGACCTCAGCTTGGGGTCAGTTGACGCTTTTGTAGGAATTCCGTCAGAGATAAACTTCTTCCTTTTACTTTCTTTCTGTTTTTTGTTTGTTTGTTTGTTTGGTTTGTTTTGAGTCTCGTTCCGTCGCCCAGGCTAGAGTGAAGTGACGTGATCTGGGCTTACTACAAGCTCCGCCTCCCAGGTTCACGCCATTTTCCTGCCTCAGCCTCCTGAGTAACTGGGACTACAGGCGCCAGCCACCACGCCCAGCTAATTTTTTTTGTATTTTTAGTACAGACGGGGTTTCACCGTGTTAGCCAGGATGGTATTGATCTCCTGACCTCGTGATCCACCCGCCTCGCCTTCCAGAGTGCTGGGATTACAGGTGTGAGCCACCGCACCCAGCCGCTTTTTTTTTTTTTTAAATGTTCCTAGATATTGATCTGAAGGGTAGTCACTAATGCATTTTCTAAATGCAAATCTCCACATCAGAGTCTGTTTTCTTAGGAATCTGACCTATAGAGTTGGCTCCAGAAAGGGTTTGAGGAGGCAGATTCTGAAAGGAGATATTGGAGCTGTTTCACCTTCTGATGGGCTGCAGATGAGGAATCCAGCCGTGATGGTATGTGAAGTGCTGGGAGACCTGGCATGCTGCAGTAATGTGATTGTTAAAACTTCACAGGCAGAAGGAAATTCATTGGCAGGTGCAATGTTTCAGGCTGAGAAAATGATTTCAGAAATTATAGAATTGGATGGGGTATATAATATGCTGGAGAAAAACAATGCAAGACTGAGGTTGATTAACCACCAATGAAAGATTAAGTGTGAAAGTCCTGGCAGCAAATAAAGACATTCTCATCTCCCATAATTGAAAGGTTGAAGAAGGTGAGGATGAAGTTCATATTTTAACCTTTACAGGCAGAAGAGGTTGAGAACAGGTTGAATTTTCAATCCTGGAAGGCCTTGATTAGGAAGGAGTGAGATCTTGAAACGTGAGATAGGGACACTCACGTTGATGCATTTGAAACTTAAATTACTAGATTCCACTTAAGTCTTTGACCTTCACTGGTAGCTCACTCCCTTCTATTAAAGGCTAGCACTCCCTATGCTTAAAGATGATGGAAATGATTGTTTCTTGCAATAAAATACAAACTCTATCAGAATTTATTGCCATCTGCTCTTCTGGCCACCAGTATGTCTCAATATAACCTGACAAGGAAAGTCCTGGGTCTTTTGGAAGAGAAAAAAGACCAACCTCAAAGGAACTACAGAGCATATGTCAGTATAGAACATATATCAGCAACATATATCAGCAGGCTGAGATAGAGGATGCATGGGATTGGATCCTGAGAGTACTGAATCAAGGAGGATTTATAAAAAAAATAGTTTATTAATATTGGGAAAGTCTTCCATAATGTAAAATTTCACACCCTAACAAAGACCCAGGAAATAATGATATCATGTTATTAGGAGGACCCTCAGCAGCGTGAAGAAAGTGATAGACCATATTATATGCAAGAGAGGTGCCAGAAGTCTTATCAAAAGTAGTAAAAGAAGGGATTCAAAAGGTTCAGAGATACATGCTAGAGGAATATACTGTGTAAGTGACCAGATGACTGTTACATGTGAGATCTCATAGGACACTGGATTTACTGGTGATCTGGAATACAATGATGAGAAATGCACCAATATAATTGAAAAACTCAGTGATGGCCATCTTTTGTAAGCCAGGGAAGATGGTGGAAAATGCTCTCATAGAACTGGGTTCATTGGTAACAAGGGAGATCCCAAAATAATAGAGGCTAAGTGGATATGCTTAACCATCAGCAAGAATGTGTGCACAATTGCTGTAATAAGCAGCAAAATCAAAGTGGAATCCAGGAGACTCTGGCCCACAGAAAGCTATTCAGTTCCTAGGGGTAGGACAACAAAGGTTGTTTATCAATTGTAATAATAAAATATATTTAAGGATGAGTGACCTGGAGAATGAGGGCAGCTATCTCAATAAAATGTCACAATAGTTTCTGGACCTGAGCCAAATCTCAGATCTGGAAATCAGATTTTGATTGGCCAAAAAAGAAGCTAGGTCTCGATAAGGAAGTACTCTGCAATACTATGGCAAGTGTATATGGCAATGACTTCCTCTGTTTTCTTCTAAAGCAACCTATGACCGGACCGGCTTCATGGGCCTATCATTTGCCTCTGCACTCAGAAGCGTTCTGTGCTTGGTTTAGTGCTCTGCTGTGATTATCACAAAAATCTTATTAATTTTTTCTTTGATTCTGTTTTTTTTAATTACCAAACAAATTTATTTCTCAAAGTTCAAAACATTATGTGAGAAGATTTCGTGGCCTAGAGTTCCAGCTTCTTACGCCTAAAACTCAAATTCAAAGTGTTTCATTCATGTCCCTTGCAAAGGACATAATATCATTCACAGAAAACCAAATACTACATGTTCTCACTCATAAGTGGGAGTTGAACAATGAGAACGTATGGGCACAGGGAGGGGAATATCACACAGCGGGGCCTGTCGGGGGGGGGGAGGCAAGGGGAGGGATAACATTAGAAGAAATACCAACTGTAGATGATTGGTTGATGGGTGCCACAAACCACCATGGCATACGTGTACCTATGCAACAAGCGTGCATGTTCTGCACATGTATCCCAGAACTTAAATATAATAAAAAAGAAAAAGAAAAGAATAAGAATTCATATAAGGTAGAGGTTGAAAAAAAATTCAAAATACTGTGGGTCGAAGTAGTAGATTATGAACATAACCATCCTCACTGCCACTGCTGTAGCGCTTGCCATCAGGACGGAAGGCAACACTGTTGATAGGTCCAAAGTGCCCCTTGACTCTTCTGAACTCTTCTTCAAAGA
Source organism: Piliocolobus tephrosceles (assembly GCF_002776525.5). Lineage (NCBI taxonomy): Eukaryota > Metazoa > Chordata > Mammalia > Primates > Cercopithecidae > Piliocolobus > Piliocolobus tephrosceles. The sequence continues at coordinate 102,586,874 of NC_045441.1, forward strand.
CCAAATGGAAGAACCTGGACTCAAACTTACCAAACCTGGTGGATGCTGTGGTTGTATCCATGGCTTCCTGACCACTGCCCAGCACAACATGATCATAGTTCGGGGAGAGGGTAGTTGAGCTGATGAGACGTTCTGTTCAGAAAGGCTTCTGATGTTGAAGAGTTGTAGAGTCAAAAAGCTTGGCTGTGTTGTCTTTGGATGCAGTGACAAACATGGTCATGTTCCTGGATAAATGGATGTCGCTGATCTGCTGGGAGTGCTCCTTAACATTCACCAACACCTCTCCAGGCTTGGCACTATACTGGTTGAGCTCTCTACTCTCATGGCCTGCAATGATGCACTCCCCACAGGGCACTAGTGATGTTAGAGTTATTGCAAGGGATCTTCCGGTGGGACTCATTGTTGTCAGTCTGGCTCGGATCCTGCAGATCAAATAAGCTCACAAAGCACTGATAGCTTTTCTGCTTCACTGTGGATAACATGATGATATTGCCCCCAAAGTCAAAACTGCAGATCCACACAGCTGAATTGTTCTTCAGTAGGGCCAGCTGTTTCCCTGTTTCACAGGCCCAGAAATGACAGTTGTTGTCAGCTGAATGGATGAGGACATGCTTGGTGTCCCAGTCAGCATCCACATACCACACAGCTCTGGTATGGCCCATGTAGATGCCCAGCCTCTCACCATTCACAGAGTACCATGCATTAACGATAGGTTCCTTGGCCGCAGTGAAGAGAAGGTCTCCTTCACAGTTATACTTCATCTGCCTAATGAACCACTCATGGCCCTACAGTAGGACCAGCTTCATCCCAGCAGTGATGCAAGGAAAGCTGCAACTGATTCTGTGTTTTATATGTCTGATTTAACAAAGACTATGTATGCAAGCAGAGGAGATTGAGTAGGTACCATCTGTGTGCTTTCCGATTCTTGTCATTCCACTTGCACATAGTATCACCCCATGAGCACAGAAATCCAGTGGATCAAGGAAGCATGGGAATTCATTGAGACTCTGAGTGAGAACAAGTGTGTTGCACTTATGACTACATAATGTGGTCCCGAAGGCCACATTTTCCAGTTGAATCAAAACTTGCTTTAAACACAGAAGGAAGGCAGTTACATTCTAAGAAAAACAATGTCCAGGGAGCCCTTTTATCTCCTTCCTTACTCTTGTTATTTGCCTGCATTCGTCAACCACTTATGCTGAAAATGATGATGTAGAAGAAAAGAGAGCAACTTACATCCTTTCCTTTAGACATTCCTGACTCATAGTAACCTGAAGGCAGAAACTGTTGGTAGAACGTGTGCATATCAACAAGTAAAATTAAAATGGTTGGGTTTTATGGAGCATCTCCATTTCTGAAAAGAGTGAGGTATATATACATGCATGAGTTAGAAAATAAGAATTATGTCATTTTGGCAATTCCTCATATGAATTGAATGTTTTCATATTTGCTTTTAAAACTAGCATTGGACAATATTAAGGTGAACAGTATTTCACCTTAAATATGAGAACATTTAAAAGAACTATTTGGGAATACTTCTTCAACCCATATTCTAAGTAATGTAAAAGGCTTCCAGCTTTAAGTAAGACCCAGAGCAGAAAATAAGTCTGCATCAGGTCTAACCTGTGGAACATATAGCTAGAAAGGACACAGCTATGGGTTCATGGGAAGTACCCATAGAATAATCACAACATAGACCCATAGCATTCAGGATTATCTATAGTGAAGAAGAATAAACATTTTTGAAAAATAGCTCCTTGTGAGCTATTGAACCTATTAAAAAAGAGAGATACCAGTTAACCAGAATTGTCCATTAAAAGTTGTATTCTATCAGACACACCAAGTCACAGTACAATGGAAATAATAGATTAGGCATGACTAGAGGCAATAAAAGGGTTATGCAGACATAAGTAGGATGAGCAAGTGGTCCAGACCCCCATGTTTTCTGACTCTCTTGAACCAGCTTTTCCCTCAGATCATAGCTATAGCCTAATGGGGGATTTTATAACCAGCTGATGGAGAAGAGAAAAGTCAAAATTGGTTTAAGGATAAAATTTGGTTCAGATCAATCTTAATGGGAAGAACTGTAAGTGGTTGTCTCAGTAATCCACTTTGTATGGAAAGAAAAGTACTTTGAAATAGAATTGTCATCAACCCTAAGGGAGTATCAAATAACAGAGTTGCTTAGTCAGGTGCTTAGAAGAAGAAACATTGATAAATCAGAGCTAAAAAGGTCAGAGGCAAAGCCATGTGGAGAAATCTGTAGGCATGGGTATAAAGAACTTTGCAGCAGTCAGCTAATTGATGCCAGTAGCCTTTGTCATTGGCCATTAATGGAGAAAGTAGCACAGTGACAGATAAAGGCTAACAGCCTGGGGTCTACTCCACAAAGTTCATCAAGCTACTGCTGCTAAAAAATGTCCAACTTGCAAACAACAAAGACTTAAGCTCAGTTCTACCCATGGCACCATCTTTTGAGGGGTCCAACAAGAAGTTTGGTGACCAGTTGCTTACATTGGACTATTCCAGCCTGGAAGAGACAGTGACTCATCTTTACTAGAATTTACACACACGTATTCAAGGTAAAGTTTGGCCTAATTTGCCCTTAGGGTCTCAGTAAGCATCACTATCCCTGGGTTCAAAGGGTATTTGATCCACTGCACAGGATCCTATACAGTATTGCATAAAAAGCAGTCTATCATAAAGGCCATGTGATGGTAGCCACATAACCGCTGACTCCATCACATACAGCACTGACTAGAAGCTGCTGGCCTGATAAAACAATGAGACATTCTACAGAAGATACAACTGAAGCACCGTCTTGGAGATGAGATCCTGAAAGGACAGAAAACCATGACTAGAACAAAATAATACCCTAAACCAGTGACCAATAATTTGCCTTCATGTCCTTGTAAGGCAGAATAAACAAGTCCAGAAACAAAAACATAGACATAGAAATGGCTCCACTCACCAACACATCTAGTAATCTACTTGTTTTTGCTTAAACATCCCATGGACTCTGAATTATGTGGTTTGTTCATAGGTCCAAATCCTCATGCCAAGAGACCACCAGACAAAATGAAAGAGTCACCATTCTGGGAGGGATAATAGACTGACCATCAGGATAGGCAGGCCAAATAAGTGGGGATAAAGAAGAATATGTCTGGCAACTAAATGAGAGCCCCTGTTGTGATGCTAGCCCAATTTTTAACAAAAAATAGAAAATACAACAGCCCTGATCTGAACAGATCATGGTGACTAGTGGCTCAAGTCTAATAGATATAAAACTCTGGACCATCCTTATAGTTAAGGCATCCAAGTCAGCACAGCTTACAGAAAGGGTCAGGAGAATGTCTAATGGTTGATATAGGAGGGAGACAAAGAATATCACTTGCAGCCTCAGAAAAAGCTGCAGTGAAGTGAGAATAGAAAGTCTGTGATTTATCTCACCATTTTCTCCTATTATATACTTCTCCAGGAAGAGTGGCACATAAAAATCCTGAAGGAGCTCTCTAAGAACTTATATGATACATGTAGAACTGCATAGGGCAAGCAATGGATGGTAGTGGATGCCTTGGTGAGCCATGCAGGTTACCTGCTGCACCCCAGGCCTGAAACACTCATTTTCCCAGCTTTTCGGGAGTGTTGGCAGCTGACAGTTCTCTCCTGAGTTCCTCTCAGGTCATCATCCTCAGATGAAGAAAGCAGTTCATCCAGAGTCAAGTTCTCTTCCTGGGAACAGCCCAGATCTAATGACTGGTTACAGTAGAGTATTGATATGGCTTGACTCTGTCCCCACCCAAATCTCATGTCGAATTATAATTCCCAATGTTGGGGGAAGGTGGTGGTGGGAGGTGATTGGATCATGGGGGTGGATTTTCCCTTGTTGTTCTCATGACAGTGCGTGAGTTCTCACAAGATCTGGTTGTTTAAAAGTTTCTCCTCTCACTCTCTCTCTCCTGTCTCCATGTGAAGATGAGCTTGCTTCACCTTCACCTTCTATTCTGATTGTAAATTTCCTGAAGCCTCCCCAGTCATGCCTCCTGTACAGCCTGTGGAATGGTGAGTCAATGAAGCCTCTTTTCTTTATAAACTACCCAGACTCAGGTAGGTCTTCATAGCAATATGAGAATAGACTAATAGAACATAAAAGCTTGTCTTGCTTTCCTTGATTAAAGACAACTCTAAAGAGGCATCCAAGCAAAGGAGCTCCCTGTGCTATCAGCTGAGGCCTTTTTATGACTGCACACCTTTCTACTCAATTGTACTTCTTTTGATCTCCTATTATGTACAATAAACTTCCTGCAAATCTGTGTCTGAGAATCTGTTTCCTGGGAAATCTAACCTGTGACCCTGCCCAAATATTCAACACCACTGTTGCAAATCTCAAAAACTAAGGGAAAGGATGGGAGAAACATTTTGCAGATACACAGATTGCTGTAGCATTATCCAACTATAGAGAGCTATAGCTTTGATATAAAATAGTGTGTATTGCATATAAAAATCCCAGACAACAGTATAGCTAAACTAAATTACCAGACAAATAAATTCCTTTCCTCATCATTGATTTAATAGGAAAAATAACATGGGAGCTGAGGAAAGTTCCATTTATATGCAATGTAAATGAAACTGAATAAAGACTTTTATTTCTTTATGAGATGTCAAATTTAAAAGCTGATAGGAGCTGTAAATGAACTGAAACAGGATGAAGAAGGTAAAAATCCCACACTATTTTTTGATTGCTGGTTACATAAACATTACAAGGATTATCAGAACTAGGCATTACTTAACAAGCTAATCATAAGAAAGCAGAAATAAATGAACATTAATTGCATTGGAATTTGAAGTCAAATATAGAGGAAATATTTTAGGAAGATGAGGCAATACAACTGACCATGTTAAAGTAGCTAAAAATCATGTCCATACATATGTCTTTCCCAGATTTCCAGATTATTAATGTGATTCCTGTAACACTAGCATTTCTCTCTGCTGAGAATCATAACAGTTTTTTTACTTTTGAATGTTCTCCTAGAATAGCTTCTCAGACAGAATCCTAATTGTATTATCAGATTCGGCATAAACTGTATCAGGCATAAATATAATTTAATCATAATCCTAATGACCTAAATAGTCACTTTAGCTGGGACCCAATGATGATTTTATCCCAGCATCATTTATGATTCAGGGTTTTTACCTCTAAGTAGGAAAACCTTCTTTCTTTTGATTACAATCCTAATTTTTTTTCAATAATGGTTTACTGTCCCTTGGGTATACCAGAGAAGTCACCTGTCCTGCAGGATACCTAAGCTTATATGAAAAAAATGAGAAGAGAAAACTACTTTTGTATTTTGATTGCAATTCTATCACATTAGTAGACAAAATTATTCTAAAATCAGGATACATTAAATACTTTACAGCTATGCTTAATGTGACCTAGGTTCTTATGTAGCACTACCTCAGGTAAGTTACCTACGTTTTGTTAGTCTCCTTCACGGTAATAAAAGTATCACAATTGCATTAGGTCCACCTTAAAGACCATCTAAGGAACACTTATTAATTAATATAAATGCGTGAGTCTTAAATTAAGGTTCTCAGTAAAAAACTAATAATGGTTATAATAATAATAAACAGCTATGTTGACAAGCCAGTCAAAGAAATAATAGTAACACATAATTATACCATAAGTTTCATAGGCTATTTTAAGTGAAATGGAACAGGATAGCCAGTTTCACATGCATGGCTAGCATAATAAAACTATCTTTCTTTTTTGAGATCCAAGAGTGGACTTTGGCTCTTCTCTGAGCATCAGTGATGTGAAGTAGTGCATATTTTCTGAGGCCCTCTAGTTTTACCTTCCCTCACAGTGGAAAGAACCACAAGCCTTATAGCCTTATAATGCAATTGAGATCTTCCTTAAAAAAACGCCTTAGCTCAGTGACTGATCATACAATTTGTTGACAAAAGGAACTTTCTTAAGATAAATATTAAAATTGTTTGAGAGCTTATTTTTCACTTTGCACACTACTCAGAGGTTGTGTTTATTTTTTTTGCATTGGCGTAAGACCATTCATTTATTTCATAACATCATTGGGTTGCTATTGTATTATCTCTATTTTCACTTCAATCCAACCAAGGGGAAACTTCTAATCAATGGCTCATAGATCATTGTATTCTGATGCCAGAGTCATGTAGCATTAATGGTTAGAGAAGTTGTCAGTTCAGCCTTCAGTCTTAGGTCTTAAGTAGACTTTTTTAATGCCCCATTACCTTGGGAGTACTGCCTAAATACGTTTTTTCTCCTTTCATTTATTCAATGCTTCTCTAAGCAGTGTATGTTCAGGTAGTATTTTTTAATACTGTGGCCTATGAAAACAACAACAAACCACTTGATCGTTATTTGAATATCCCAACCCAAATAGTACACTTTTACCTCTGCCCTGCACCAGCATGATTATTCTCTGAAGAAACTTAACTATAGACTGTAGTTTCTGGAAAGGCTGCCAACGGTAATTAGATGGTGAAAAACTGATTAAACTTAATGAACAGTGAAGCCAACCAGTTGACAAAACCACCTAATACCAAGGTGTCCTTTTTATTTAAGAGTGAAGTCACTCTTAAATATAAAGAGAGCTGAGGACCATCAAACCTTTGATGAAGGTTCTAATGTAAAAGACAGCAAAAGAAACAAAAAATAAAAATGAAATAAAGGAAAATAGCTATACACAGAGAATAATAACTTCAAAAAGAAAAAGAACAAACTATAATTGATATTATCCATGAGATAAGATATTACACACATGAAATAAAAAAGGAAGGTTTAAAAAGTATAATCATAAAAAAAATGAAGGAAGTCTTGGTAATTAAATATAAGATTACATAATTTTTAAAATGTCAGTAGATGTTTGAAAGATATACTTGAAATCTGAGTCAGAAAATAAGATTTAAAAGACAAAGACATGAACAATAGGAAAGAAGAATTAACAATATCAAAGGATAACTCCAAGAGGTTGAATATCTTGCTAATAGGATTTCCAAAAAGAAGAAAATAAAATTTGAAGGGGATAAAAATTATCAAAGAAATAATACCTTCAATAAAAAGCCCTTCCCCAGCACACATATCACATGATTTTATGTTTCCAGGTATAAAAAGAGGATCCTAATAGATTTCAGAGAGAACAAAAAGTGAGTAAATATGGAGGAATAAGAGTCAGAATCATTGAACATAATAAGAACAACAATGGAAATCAAAAGACATTGAATAATGCCTTAAAAATTCTGAACTTAAATGTTTTCCAACCTTAAATTTAACCCTGTATTGTCTTTATGCACTAACCAAGTATGAGGATTTTTAAAAATAATTTTCAAACCTGTAGGTTCTTATAAAGTATATCTCCATTATACTTTTTTCCCAGAAAGCTACTTGTAAATGCATTCTGCCAACAATAAGAAAGTAAATCGAGAAAGCTGATGACCTGGGATCAAAACCACATAGGAGTCTCAATTCCCAGAATGAGGGCAAAAGAAAAAATGTAAGGTGAGACTTGTTAAAAGCAACAAGTCTACAATGAAATAGAAGTATAAAGGGCTTCCAGGAGAGAGATCTCCAATAATAAAAATGGAAATAATGGAGTAAATTATATATTTGTAGCCATATTAAAAGAAACTTTTACAGTTTTCTTCTCAGCTCCTCTTGCAGATGGACTAAAGATGGCTAATTAAAAAGCAAGTGGGTTTTAAAAATAAAGCAATTATAAGTTATTTGATATTTTATGTGCTACTCAGAGTAGTAAGGTATCATCTTTTTATGTTACATGACAAAAAATAGCAGCTATAATTTTTTAGGGTCTTCTATATGTGAGGCATATTTAAGAAGGAAGTTCTGCCATTTATGACAACATGAATGAAGCTAGAGGACATTATGCTAAGTGAAATATGCCCAACACAGAAAGACAAATACTGCTTGATTCTGTTTATACCAAGTATCTATAATGTTAAGCTCAAACAAGCTAAGAATGCAATAGTGGTTTCCAGGGTTTAGGGGAAGGGGGAATTGGGAGTTATTCAATGGGCATACAGATTCAATTACGCAAGATGAGTAAGTTCTAGAGATGTACTCTACAACATTATGCCAACAGTTAACAATAAAATATCGCAAACTTCAAAACTTAAGAGGAAATTTCACTTTAAGTGTTCTTATTACAATCACAAAAACAGAAACTAAAATGGACACAAGAAAGCTTTGGGAGGGGTTGAATATGTCTACTACCTTGAATGCAGTAATGGATCACAGTGTTTGCCTATGTCCAAACTCATCAAACTATATAAATTAAGTATGTGCAATTCTTTGTAAAACAATTATACCTAAATAAAGCTGTTAAAACATAGAATTATCATTGTTTTATAAATTAAAAAGCTGACAGAGAAGCTAAATGACTAGCTCTAAGTCATATATAGGCATGAGCTAGGATTCAAATCTATATTTTAAAGTCTATGCTTTTTCTAATAAAGCATGTTCATCCAGCATGCTGTTACATGTGCATATTGCATGTATATAAAATGCAATGTTACAAACCATGCTGATATATAATATTGTTTTTGTCTTTACTCGTGCTATATGTGCATGTATGTATGTGATTATCTCAATCAAATTGTAAGCATTTAGTGGAGAAAAATTTTATAGTCTACATTCAAAGTTACTGTTTTTGAGGATTCTCTAAAGTCTGGCAGAGAATCTTCTATACAATAGGCTTTCAGGTACTGTTCATCTGCTGGTACTTTTTTGTGCTCTAAAAAAATCTTTTTGTATAAAAAATATATATGATGTAAATAAGTGAAATTGTCTACTTATATGTTTCCATAAAACTTTACTTTGAAAGCATTTTTACCTTAAAAACAAAAGATAAGTTTTTTTGTTTGCTTGTTTTTTTCTTTTTTTTTTTTCTTTTTTTGAGATGGAGTCTTGCACTGCCTCCCCGGGCTGGAGTGCAGTGGCGCGATCTTGGCTCACTGCAACCTCTGCCTCCCAATTTCAAGCAATTCTCCTGCCTCAGCCTCCCAAGTAGCTGGGATTATAGGTGCCCGCCACAACGCCTAGCTAGTTTTTTGTATTTTTAGTAGAGACAGGATTTCACTGTGTTGGCCAGGCTGGTCTCAAATGCCTGACCTCATGATCCACCCTCCTCAGCCCCCAAAAGTGCTGGGATTACAGGCGTGAGCCAGATAAGTTTTTATATTTTTCTGTGCTAAGAGGAGCACACTTACAAAAAGAACTTTCAATACCAATTTGATCTTGGATATCAAGAGATGAAATGTTATAACTATATTAAGATTTAATTACAATGAATGCAATATATCAGAAATTTATACATCTAAGGAAAGCAAGAAAAGCAAGAAAAAGAGTTCCCAGAAAGAAGTTTTGTTTTATAGGAACTAAAATTGAGTTTTTAGTAAGAAGAATTTATTAGCCCTGTTGTATATTAATGTAATAATTTCAATGAATTATACATGAAGACCATTGAAAATCTTGAGAGCCATCTTGGGGTACGTGAGGTAGAAAACATACTAGAGTATTCTGAGTCGTAAATGAGAAGTACAGTTTCTCATTCTTCATATAAAAGTAAAACAGACAACTGTTTTAAGAAGTATGTATATGAAAGAGTGGGAAGATGTAATAGAATACTTCCAGAAGAGTGCAGAGTCAAGCAATGGTATTTTCTAAGATGAAAAAGACTCGAGTTCTTTGAAATGGTGATGGGAAAGATTGAGATGAGAGGGTGAGTTTAAATACACAAGAAAGAGAAAGGATTGCTGATAAAAAAAAGAAGATTCTTTGACAGATGGGGGTAAATAGATCCTCAAAAACAATGGAAGATTTGGTTTTCTCAGCTCTTTTGTTTTAAAGCTATTTGGTTTACCTATTAGCTGGGTTTGGCCCTGGCTTCTGAATCAAACCTTATTTAAGTCAAAAATTACTTCATTAAGCAAATGTTTTAGAACGATCAAACAGCAACAGCCTGTTAGACTGAGGAAGAGCAAAGTCTACTGGAGTTAATAAACAGGTTCCCATGTTTGCTTTGTCTTGTTTTCCAGACTTACCAGGATGCCGGGGCCCATAATGACAGCTAGGGTCTTGTGGTATTAACCTCCTTGTGGTTTACTTTTTTCCCTGGTATGCTATGGATTAGCCATGATCAAGATTCTGGTATATGTTTCCTCTCACAACTCTTGCTGTCTCTTTATTTGATAGAATTTCTCCTGTCTGCTACCAGTACTTTTCCTGTCCTGGAATCCAGAGGTATGTTATTCCACCCCAACTCGGTCACTCAATCTCTAGTAGTCTTGGACAAACTTCCTGGACACAAAGTACATGCTTAGAGTGCCAACTTTGCCTTCCTGGATTCTTCATAGTTATGCTCTAACTTCCTACTGGTATATACTACACACCTAGGCCATATGGTAAAGCATGTTTCTTCAAGGCTGCAAACCTGTACATCATGTTACTATACTGAATACTCTAGGCAATTATAACACAAGGGTAAGTATTTGTATATCTAAATATATCTAAGTATAGAAAAAGTACATTAAAAATGTGGTGTGAAAGATAAAAATAATACACCTGTATAGAGCACCTACCATGATTGGAGCTTGCAGGACTGGAAGTATCTGGGTGAGTCAGTGAGTGGTGCGTGATGTGAAGGCCTAGGACATTACTGTACACTACTATAGACTTTACAAATACTGTACACTTAGGCTATAATACATTTACAGAAATTGTTTTCTTTCTTCAATAATAAACAAATCAGCTTACTGTAGGGATTTTACTTTATAAATGTAATTTTTTAAAAGTTCTATTTTATAATAATACTTAGCTTAAAACAAAACACCTTGTACAGCTGTGCAAACATATTTTCTTTCTTTATATCCTTATTTTATAAGCTTTGCTCTATTTTAAAATTTTTAAATTTTACTTTCTAAACTTTTTAATTAAAAACTACAATACAAACACCCACATTATCCTATTCCTACACAGGGTCAGGATCATCAATATCACTGTCTTCTACCTCCACATCTGATCTCACTGAAAAGTCTTCAGGATTAATAACACATATGGAGCTGTTATCTCCTGTGATAACAATGCCTTCTTCTGGAATATGTCCTGAAGGACCTGCCTGAGGATTTTTACAATTAACTATTTTTTTAATGAGTAGAAGGAGTACACTCTAATATAACAATAAAAACAATAAAATATAGTATAGTAAATATACAAACTAGTGACATAGTCATTTATTGTCATTATAAAGTATTAGGTACTGTACATAATTGTGTGTGCCATCCTTATTTATTTATTTATTAAGACAGACTCTTGTTCTGTCACCCAGGCTGGGGTGAAGTGTTGTGATCTTTGCTCACTGCAACCTTCACCTCCTGGGTTCAAGTAATTCTCCTGCCTCAGCCTACCAAGTAGCTGGAATTACAGGTGTGCACCATCACGCCTGGCTAATTTTTTTGTATTTTTAGTAGAGATGGGGTTTCACCATTTTGGGCAGGCTGGTTTTGAACTTCTGACCTCAGGTGATCCACCTGCCCCAGCCTCCCAGAGTGCTAGGATTACAGGCGTAAGCCACCACGCTTGGCCGTTCTATCCTTTTATACAACTGGTTTGTTTACACCAGGGTCACCACAAACATATGAGTAATGTATAGCACTACGATGTTAGGATGGCTGTGACATTACTAGGCAGTAGGAAGTTCTGGCTCCATTATAATGTATGAGACCATCAAAGTATAAGGAGTTCATTGTTGACTAAAACGTTATGTGGTACATGATTGTATGTATATGTGTGTGTGTGTGTGTGCGTGCGCGCGCGTGTGTGCGCGTATAATATATATATGTCAGGTAGTAATGGATTACATGGAAAAAATTTAATCAGTAAAGAAGGATAGGGAGTAATATAAGCAAAAAGAGTAGGTTAGAATTTTCAATCTGATAGAAATATCAGGAGAGGCCTCTTTAAGACAGTTATATTCACCCCCAAACAAGAAGCCGCTGAGGAGGGAAGACATGATAAAATACATTACCGAGAGAGGAAAGCGTAAATGCAAAATTCCTGATGCCTGGAATGTTTGAGAACCAGCAAGAAATAAATCATTTATTATTACTATTATTATTCAAACGTTTTCAAACATCCTATGACATTCTTTTTTGTCCCCATCTTGCAAATAATGACATAGAAACTTAATAAAGTTACCGAGTAAGTTACAGTAAGGTTTCTTTCCAAGGAGCCACACTGCTTGCCATTAACCAGAGTTTCCAATGGTGGTGCATATTTTGGGCTAGATAACGTTTTGTTAAAGGGGCGGTGGGACCTGTCCTGTGCATCACAGATCCCTACTGCTAGATGCCAGCGACATCCCCCACAGCACTCTCATGATAACCAAAAATTTCTCCAGACATTGTTAAATGTCCACTGTTGAAAGTGGGAAGGCAGTGAAATCATGTCCATTTGAAAACCACTGTTACGAAGTAATCCAGATGACGGGCAAAATAATCATTCTAAATGACTACAAGTGAAGTTAGGTCTATTGTTAAGAAAGGACAAATTAGTTGCAGCACAGTGATGATATGTATGACTGTTAATGGTCATTTCATGTATAATTGGTTGACTCCACTATGAGGCAATTTGAATCAGGCTTAAAGATAGACCCAAGGCCAGGCGCAGTGGCTTAAGTCTGTAAACCTAGCACTTTGGAAGGCTAAGATGGGCGGATCACGAGGTCAGGAGATCAAGACCATCCTGGCTAACACAGTGAAACCCTGTCTCTACTACAAAATACAAATACTAGCCCGGCGAGGTGGGGAACGGCTGTAGTCCCAGCTACTCCGGAGGCTGAGGCAGGAGAATGGCGTCAACCCGGGAGGCGGAGCTTGCAGTGAGCTGAGATCCAGCCACTGCACTCCAGCCTGGGCGACAGAGCGAGACTCTGTCTCAAAAAAAAAAAAAAAAAAAAAAAAAGAAGATAGACCCAAACACCAAATTTATTAATTTATTAGAGTAGGCTTATGCTATGCATTACTCAACAATATGCATACAAAATTAAAAGCAAGCCATGGAAATTCTGAGCAATTTTACTTAATTTTAGCTTGAGAATATGTATGCATATATTTTATTAGCCTAATTCATTTTATTAAAGAGCATAAAATATATTTTATATTCTAAATTTTAAGACAAAGATATCATTAGATTTTATTGATTTTCCAAATAAGTTCATTTCTGTATAATTAACTCATAATAAGTATACCTTAACTTCATAATATCTTGAACTCTTCAACTGCAATTTATACACCCTGCAACTAACAGAGTTATTATGCTTTCAAATGCTGTCTATGCCATTCTTTGAAGGTGTGGCTTGGTAATATATTATGTATGTCTTACGTAACTTAGTAAAAAATGCATAATTGTGGATTAAGGATGCTCAATTCTCATCATTTAAGCTAACAGATATAAGATTTTCCCACTTTTTAAATGCATATTTCCATTTTACCATTGGGGCTATCCATGGCTAAATTATAAATGGATGCTATCATGGAATAGTTTAAGCAATGCAGTGGATAAAGCAGCTCTGAGGGCATTCAGGCATGCATTGAGAAAAGATGGTTGAGAGGCTCTTTCGCCTTAACCTTACAGAAGGAGTTTCTTCCCTGCCCTTCTAAGCAGAGCCTACTACTGCTGGACCAGGGGTATTTACGGCTTTGCTTTCCATGAGGCATTAAGAGCCCTCCTACCAGATGAAGACATACAAGCGTGCTAGAGAAGGAATTGTGCACTGGAGCAGTTGTTTACAACATGACTTGAGCTAATTAAAAATTAGAATACAGTTACAATTCTAATGCTGTTTAATTAAGCACCAAATCATAAACTCTTCCTAAAAAACATGTGCCTCTGATAATACTTATAGAAAAATGCTTACTCTAAACCTACCACATTCCTATGTACAGAAAAACAACAAGCATGTCATTTTTGACTTTAAAATTGTTTTTCAAAGTTCAACATGATTGAGACATATTTCTTAAAATTAAACTGATTTAAACTGCAAAGTTTATGAAGTCAGAATCCTATGTGGCAATTACCTTTCTTATACTTTCCAAAATTGAGGTTGACCTCCTTATGAAATATATGGGTATAAGGTTTCTTTTTCCCTTTAAAGGATGCATTGAATTTCATTTGAATCCATCTAGTAATGTTACCATTTAGTTACTTCCCCCAAATAGTAAAATCCCAATATTTGAATACAACATATTCTTCTCATCTTTTTTATTAAGCAAAATTTTTAATCCTAAGTGCTGCTCTTTTTCTTTGTTTGTATTTTACTAGCATTTTCTAGAGAAGAATGAAGATAAATGGAATTATGTTTCATTAGTGAGGGACTTCACTTATTGAAGATTATTTCCTTAATTTGCCAAAAGCTGACATTTTAAGTAAAACAATTTGCCCATTTTAATTATAGATTTTTGGATTAATAAAATACAAGGAGAAATTTTATGCAAGTGGTGAAAAGAAAATAGAATTTTGAGCAAGGGGAACATTTTTGTTGCTATATAGTTTTATGAGATACTATACATTCCAATGATTCGCATAAGTCCAGGAATTCAAGCATGGCATAGTAAGTTCAGATAAGATCCACAAGTGAATAACTAATTTTTTAAGCAAGTGCAGCTTATATTACTATTGCAATAAACACAGTTATTACCAGCAGGGCAAAGCAGTTTAGCAGCCTTTTTATTAAACTCTCTTCCCATGTTCTTATCTTTTAAAACCCATGTAAACAAATGAGAGGAATTTTCATAACAGATTGCATACATACTGTTTTTCTTTTTTTTTTTTTTAAACGGTCCCTAGCCTTGTGTTTATTCTGAAAGAAAGAGCTCAAATCCGGGGTGCTTTTGGCAATTAATGAGACTCATTCTTGATAAAGGTGCTTAGCAGTTTCATTTAAGATGCTTAATTGCAAATTATTCGAGACTAAAGAATGCATTAAGTCAGAGCTTTTGTTTTTGTGCATATATTTTTCTTTTTTGCCAGTATTGCAAAATTAATGTAAACAGAGTTTATCAAGACTTTAAGACAAAGAAACACACTTTAACTTTCTGTCATGGTATTGTTCCAATGAATATAAAAGAGTATGTGTGTATGGTGTGTGTGTATGTGTGTGTATGTGCATGTGTGTGTATTTCAGAGAGAAAACAGAGAAAGTTACGTCTCCCAAAATGCTCTCTGAAGTATTGGTGTCTGATAAAGACATTCAAATAAAATAACAGTGCAATTGCAAATATATATACACCCAACACTGGAGCACTCAAATATATAAGGCAAGTATTATTAGATCTGAAGGGAGAGATAGATTATAATACAACAATAGTAGGGGACTTCAAGACTCCACATTCAACAGTGAACAGATTATCTAACAGAATCTCAACAATGAAACATCAATATAACCCACACTGTAGACCAAATGGACCTGAAAGACATTTACAGAACATTTCATTCAACAGTTGTAGTATACACATTCTTTTCAACTGCACATGGAACATTCTCCAGAATACATCATATGTTAAGCCACAAATCAAGTCTTAAAAAAATTTAAGAAGTTGGAAATTATATCAAATATCAAAGTATGAAACTAGGAATCAACAACAGCAATGCCATATACTTTACACATACATGGAAACTAAACTGTGCTCAAAAAACAACCAATGGTTCAATTAGGAGGTACATTTTAAAAATTTATTGAGACAAATTAGAATAGAAACTTATCACATTGAAACCAATGAGACACAACAAAAGCAGTTCTAGGAGGGAAGTTCATAGCAATAAATGCCTATGTCATAAAAGAAGAAAGATTTCTAAAAACACAACCTCATGATGTGTCTTAAAGAACTAGAAAAATAGAAACAAGCTAAACCTAAAATTTGTACAAGGAAGGAAATCATAAAGCTCAGAGCAGAAATAAATTAAATGGATCCCCAAATTTCAAAAGACCCCAAAGATGAAGAATTAGATTTTTCTGAAAAGATAAACAAAATGGATAAACCTTTAGCTGGACTAACTAAGAAAAAAGAGAATGAAGATTCAAATCTCAAACAGGTAAAATCAGAAATGACAAGGGAGATGTTACAACTGATAACACACAAGTACAAAGGATTATAAAAGACTATTATAACTAACTATATGCCAAAAAATCGATAACAGAACAAATGGATGAATTCCTGAACACACGCAACCTACCAAGATTAAATTATGATATATATAGAAAATCTGAACAGACTAATAACGAGTGAGAAAATTGAATCAATAATAAAATGTCTTCCATCAAGGTAAAGACCAGAACCTGATGGCTTTACTGCTGAATTATATCAAACATTTAAAGAAGAAGTAATACCATTTTTTTCAAATTATTCCAGGAAATTAAAGAGAATAAAATGCTTCCAAACTAATTCTAAGAATCCAGCATTATCCTGAATCCAAAACCAGACAAAAATACAACAACAGAACTGTAGACTAATATCTCCAATGAGCAAAGATGCAAAAATTCTCCACGAGATGTTAGCTAACTGAATTCAACAGCACATTGAAAAGATCATTCATGATGATCAAATGGGATTCATTCTAGGGATGCAAGGATGGTTCAAGAAATGCAAATTAATAAATGTGATACCTCGCATTAACAGAAAAAAAGACAAAGGCCACATGATAATTTCAATAGACAGAGAAAAGGCATTTAATAAAACTGAATATCCTTTATGATAAAAACTCTCAACACATTAGATACAGAAGTTATGTACCTCAACATGATAAAGGCCATGTATCACAAACCCACAGTTGCCATTATACTAAATGAGAAAAAAGAAAAAGCTTTTTATTGAAGATCAGGAAAAATACAAGGATGCCTACTTTTACCACTTCTAATCAAGATAGTACTGGAAGTTCTAGCCAGAGCAATTAGGTAAGAGGAAGAAATGAAAGGCATCTAAACTGGGAAGGAGGAACTCAAACTGCCCTTTTGAAAACAAAGAACTCCACCAAAAAACTGTTAGAATAAATAAATGAATTCAGTAAATTTTCAGGATACAAAAATCAACATACAAAATTTTATATCATTTCTATATGCTCATAGTGAACTATCTGAAAAAGAAATCAAGAAAACAATTCAATTTACAATGACTACAAAAAAAGATACCTATGAATAAACCTAAAGAAATTGAAGAGGACACACACAAAAAATGGAAAGATGTTTTGTGTTGATGAATTGGAAGAATTAATATTGTTGAAATAACCATACTACCCAAAGCTACCTGTAGATTCAATGCAATCCCTTTCAAAATACCAACAAAATTCTTTATATAAATAGAAACAAAATACCTTAAAATTTACATGAAACAACAAAGGACTCCAAATAGCCAAAGCAATCTCGAGTAAAAAGCTGGAGGCATCAGCATCACACTACCTGACTTTAAAATATGCTACACTACAAAGCTATAGTAACCAAAACAGCATGGTACTGGCATAAAAACAGAGGCATAAACCAATGGAATGGAATTGAGAGCCAAGAAATAAATTCTCACACCTATATCCAACAGATTTTCAATAAAGGTGCTAAGAGAACACACATGGCGGGGAAAGATAGTCTCTTCAATAAGGGGCGCTGGGAAATCAATTATTGACATGCAGAAGAATGAGATCCAATCCCTACCTCTCACCATATACAAAAATCAACTGAAAATGGATGAAAATTTAAATGTAAAACCCAAAATAATGAAACTACTACAGGAAAATGCTTCACAATGTTGAGCCAGAGAAGGATCTTTTAAGACCTCAAAAGCACAGGCAACAGTAAAAATAGACAAATGGAAATACATCAAACTTAAAAACTTTTGCACAGCAAGGGAAACAATTAACAGAGTAATGAGACAACCTACATAATGGGAGTAACTGTTTACAAACTATATATCTGACATGGAATTAATGTTTAGAATATGGAAGAAACTTAGCATCAAAAAAAAAAATACATAACCTGATTTTAAATTTGTTTAAAAAAACCCTTAAAAGGCATTTCTCAAATAAAGAAATACAAATGGCAAACAGGTATTAATATATTAAAATGCTCAACATTACTAATCATCAGGGAAATGCAAATCAAGACTGCAATGATATACTACCTCAATCTAGTTAGAATTCCTATTAGAAAAAAAAAAAAAAAAAAAGATGAAAGAAAACAACTGTTGGTAGAAATGTGGAGAAAAAGGAACACATACACACTGTTGATGAAACTGTGAAGCAGTATAGCCATTATGGAAACCAGTACCAAAGTTCCTCAAAAAATTAGGAATAGAACTACCATACAATCTGGCAATCCCATATATATATATGGGTATATATTCAAAGGAAATGAAATCAGTATATTGAAGAGTTATCTTCATTTCCATGTTTATTGTAGCACTGTATACAACAGCCAAGATACGGAATCGACTTAAGTGTTCAATGATGGGTGAGTGGATAAAGACAATGTAGTATATATACACTATGGAATGCTATTTAGCCATAAAAATAAAACTCTGTTATTTGTGACAATACGGATGAACATGGAGGACATCAGGTAACATGAAATAAGCTAAACAAGTAAATACAAAGACCACATAATCTCACTTATATATGGCACGTAAAAAAAGTTTATATCATAGAAGTAAAGATTTGAATAGTAGTTACCAGAGACTGGGGAGAGAAGGGAGAATGGGAGAATGGGGAGATGTTGGTCAATGTGTACAAAGCTAAAATTAGATGGAAAGAATAATTTCTGGTGTTCTATTGTACAGTAGGGCAACTAAGGTTAACAGTACAGTATTGTACTTCACAAAATAACTATAATATAGGTTTTTGAATGTTCTCACCACAAATAAATGATAAATGCATGAGGTAATGAATACACTAATTACCCTGACTCAATTATTATGTAACATACACATGTAGGGAAACATCAGATTGTACCCATAAATATGTATAATTACAATGTGTCATTTAAAAATTTAAAAAAATTAAGAAGTCTTTCACTAAAGATATTTTTTAGTTACCTATCTCCCCTCATTATCTAAATCACTAAGAAAAGAAACAAACATCTTTGAGTTTACTGGCACACTGGCACAAACACTCGTTATTTAAATATGTTTGAGTATTTGGGAAAAAAGGGAATGGCACTGGCATTCCAAGAAGTTAATTTGCTACATGCTTTATGGCGTAAGCACCATTTCTGAGAGAAGAGGAAAGATGATTAGTCCTTAAAATGTGGCATAAATGTAAGCTGTCAAATTACTAAATGCATCCAGACAAAGACTGCCTTCCAAAAGATGGACAAAAGAATGAACTAAAGTAATGAGATGTGACTGACATTTCATACTGAGATTCATCATGTTGTCACTTTAACAATCAAAAGTTAACTCTCTTGAGTATATGTTGGTAATTGTGCGATTGCTGGTCAATTAGCTTCTACAATTTATCTTAGAATAAACAAGAGATGTGGAGGTATTCTGTCCAGCTCCACCTTTAGCATATTTGCAACCCTGACTGACCTTATTAAACATAGGCGAACCATCTCTAATTGCAGGCTTTTAGCTTGGAAGTTGAATGGTCAGAAATAATGGCGCTTGACCCATTAATTGACTATTATAATTTGAGCTTATCCATAAATACAGTAAAAGCAACATTTTCCACAGTTTAACCTATTCACCCACTGCTGTAACACAGTCACAGTTATTCATGAAAAAGAAAAAAAAATACCTAAAATAGTTTCAAGGTGATTCAAATATTAACTAGGAGTTTGAACAAAAGTTTCTCAGTTAAGGACACTGTCACCTTTAAATAAGCCTGTCTACAGTATTTTGGGTACTGCTAATATACTCTAACAAACAAGCATGATATAAAAAATAATGTCAAAGAAAAAATACAATATTTAAAGAGACTGAATCATCTTTCTCTTTATTGCATTATAACCTTGTATATGAATTCAACCAATCCTTCAAGTATAATTTACTTTTTTTTCCAAATATAAAGCACTCAGAAATGTTTTTCCTTTGTTAGGTTAATATCCTCATAGTTGATATCCTTTCGGATAGTATAGGGCTTTGCTCCTGATTTGCCAATGAAGGTAGGCAGTCAGTGCAATTATAGTTCAGTGACACTTTTGTGGTATGGAGAGATGTAGCTATTATTTTATTTAATACCTGGAAAAATTAATTATCTATGTCACTAAAAGGGTTTCCAAATCATTTCCAAATGTAGACACTATTTTTCTGTAAGCCTCATCTTTTCATTTCTGACTATTTCGGTGCTTCTACCATGTGAATTAAAAAAGCTGTTAAAGATAAAAAGATCCTCAAATATGCACCGAACTTCTATCATGTGCTTTGCACTATACTTTAGCTCCTTCGGAAAATAAAGAAAAATATGAGATAATTATGTGAAATATTCAAGGCTCAAGAGGCAAAATCAGTTATAAAGAAATATTTTAATAAATATTTTCATATTTTAAAAATATTTAAAATATTCTAATAAACTCTCTAATACATGCATTTTACTTTTATTCTTTATTTGGTGAATTTCTTTATAAACACAAATTAGTATGAAAATACACCCTAAATTGCAATAATATATTCACAGTGATTCATGAAATAAAGGAAATGATTTTTGTTATACCTAGTTTTCTTAGTTTTATTGTATACCAAATGATTCCACAATGTAGTAGCTTGAAACAACCCATTATCTTGTATCCATAGATTCCGTAGGTCAGGAACTCCAACAGGGCATAAAGGGAATGTTTTATCTATGCTCCCTGGTAGCAGGGGTTTCAGCCAGAAAGAGTCTAACATTGTGAGTAACTCAGTGGCTGAAGCTAGAAAGATCTGAAGTTCATTCACTTACATGTCTGGCACCTGGGCTGGAATAACAGGGACACCAAGACTGCTGTTCAGAAGACCTGCATGTAGTACTTTTATATGGCTTGGCTTCTTCACAGCCTGGTGTCCTAAGAGTAGTAAGACTTCTGACATAGCAGTTCAGGGCTCCAGTTGTGAATATTACAGGAATCAACGCAGAAGGCGCATTACCTGTTTTGATCCAGCCACAAAAGTCACACATCATTTTTACTACACTCTATTGTTTGAAACAGTCAAAAGCACACCTGAATTAAAGGGACTGGGACACAGCCTTTGCCTATCTGTAGATGTGTTAAAGTATTTGGGAACCATGGTTTAAGATTGCCACACACCCATGCTCCTGCAAATGATTACTCATAGCGCCCTCTTGCAGTCACAATAAATTATATGGTCACCCTATGTATGACTAAGACACTTCTAGAAAACTGATATTTTGATAATTAATTTTTAAAAATATATGCTTTCAGAGGTGTTTATGGTATATTTGTTTTTAACAAGAGGTTTATTATTCTCAAAAAATGGTACTGCAAAGTAATATCTGTATTTATATCCATATTGCTATCTATCCATCTAACTCTCTATCCATCATCCATCATTTATCAATTTAGTGTTCACTATTTTCCTTGAATTGATTATTTCACTTAGTAAAAGTTTTTTTTTTTAATTATTATACTTTAAGTTCTGGGATACATGTGCAGAACGTGCACATAGGTATACATGTGCCATGTTGTTACATAGGTATACATGTGCCATGGTGGTTTTTTGCACACATCAACCCGTCATCAACATTAGGTATTTATCCTAATGCTATCCCTCCCCTTTCTCCCAACCCCCCACCAGGCCCCAGTGTGTGATGTTCCCCTCCCTGTGCCCATATATTCTCATTGTTCATCTCCCAATTATGAGTGAGAACATGCAGTGTTTCTGTTCCCATGTTAGTTTTCTGAGAACGATGGTTTCCAGTTTCATCCATGTCCCTGAAAAGGACATGAACTCATCCTTTTTGATGGCTACATAGTATTCCATAGTGTATATGAGCCACGTTTACTTTATTCAGTCTATCATTGATGGGCATTTGAGTTGATTCCAAGTCTTTGATATTGCAAGTCGTGCTGCAATAAACATGTGTGTGCATGTGTCTTTATAGTAGAATAATTTATAATCCTTTGGGTATATACCCAGTAATGGGATGGCTGGGTCAAATGGTATTACTAGTTCTAGATTCTTGAAGAATCGTCACACTGTCTTCCACAATGGTTGAATTAATATGCATTCCCACCAAAAGTGTAAAAGCATTCCTATTTCCCCACATCCTCTCCAGCATCTGTTGTTTCCTGACTTTTTAATGATCACTATTCCAACTGGTGTGAGATGGTATCTCATTGTGTTTCTAATTTGCATTTCTCTAATGACCAGTGATGATGAGATATTTTTCATATGTTTGGTGCATAAATGTCATCTTTTGAAAAGTGTCTGTTCATATCCTTTGCCCACTTTTTGATGGGGTTGGTTTTTTTCTTATAAATTTGTTTAAGATTTTTGTAGATTCTGGACATTAGCCCTTTGTCAGATGGATAGATTGCAATATTTTTCTTCCATTCTGTAGGTTGCCTGTTCACTCTGATGATAGTTTCTTTTGCTGTGCCAAAGTTCTTTAGTTTAATTAGATCCCATTTGTCAATTTTGGCTTTTGTTGCCATTGCTTTTGGTGTTTTAGTCCTGAAGTCTTTGCCCATGCCTATGTCCTGAATGGTATTGCCTAGGTTTTCTTCTAAGGTTTTTATGGTTTTAGGTCTTAAGTTTAAGTCTTTAATCTATCTTGAGTTAATTTTTGTATTAGGTGTAAGGAAGGGGTCCAGTTTCAGTTTTCTGCATATGGCTAGCTAGTTTTCCCAACACCATTTATTAAATAGGGAATCCTTTCCCCATTGCTTGTTTTTGTCAGGTTTGTCAAAGATCAGATGGTTGTAGATGTGTGGTGTTATTTCTGAGGTCTCTGTTCTGTTCCACTGGTCTATATATGTGTTTTGGTACCAGTATCATGCTGTTTTGGTTACTGTAGCCTTGCAATACAGTTGAAGTCAGGTAGCATGATGCCTCTCAATTTACTCTTTTTGCTTAGGATTTCTTGGCTATATGGGCTCTTTTGTGGTTCCATATGAAAGTAAAAGTTGTTAAACATTATCTTCATATACACAGATAAGAAATATACCACATTTTCATCAACTAAATTATTCAGACAATCTGAACAGTTAGTACAAAACACAAATCACCTATGCAGTTATTCAACTCAAACTTGCTAAGAGCATCAGCTATGTGCTCCAATCAAAGCATTGAGCTATCAGGTAGGGAAAAAGAATTTTCTGTTGTATTAAGTGCTATTACGACTCACACACATAGCTTTTATGAGCCTTTTATCTTTATTGTTCTCCAGAGTCATCAAGTAGTAAATGCTGTTTGTGTTCCTCAGAATGTTGTAAGTTCTAACCAGGACTTCCATAATTCTTGCAAGGTGGCACACTACATTTGACTCAAAGGAAACTTATTCTCAGCTTGGCAGTCACACACAATTAACCTGAATATAACTTATACAGGTTTAACTTCTGTTTTATTTCTGACTGATAGGATTCACAATTGTTATGCTAACAAAATGCACAAGAAATTAAACATTTGAAATGATACCTGAAAATGTTTGCCAACCATATATATATATATATAATGTCTGTAATAAGGAAAAGGGCAGACATTTGTTTAATAACTACAATGTCACCTAGCCCTTGGTATTCATTTTCTACTAAAACACCCACCCTCACCTCAATGTTTGTTCACTTACAGTACTATCTGTAACTATATCTACTCTCTCTCACCAGTTTAATACTTTTACATTTCCTTTATTATTACCTTCCATTATATCCTAGCGTTTCACTTTGCTTATTTAATTACAATTGGATAAATAGAAAATAAATAGCATGGCATCTTCAGTCATATAAAAACATAAAACACACAAATTGTCCCTTGAATACTCCTAATTCCATGTATGCTTGTTATTTGCTCACTATATAAGTTTGTAGATTTTTATCTTGGTTCAAATTTTTCCCTCTATATGGAAGTGCCCTTTGGTATTTCTTGGTTTTCAAGAGAGGAAAATTAATCACTACAAATTCATAAGCTAGAATTATAATTTTAGTAAGTCACAAGTTAGTATTGTTGCCTTCAGTCAAAGCTGCAGTTCAGGATCATTTTGTGTGAGCAGAGGATTAGATCCTGGGCTCTGAGGTAATATAATCAACTAAGTAACATCTTGTCAAAAGCAATGGCTTCCTTTGTGTTGTCATCTCTATGTATCAATACCCCAACTGCTATAACAAATCAGAAGCATGTGTATTGGGAATATATAGACAATCTTTGGAAATATTTTTTTACTTAGACACTTCCTCATGTGCTTTACTCATCATCCACATATTCTTTTTAGTAACTCCTCAGTTACTTCTTATTATACACAGAATAAAATCCAGCCTCTGCCATTATAAGCCTAAAAAGCCATGTGTGTGTTGTTATTGTTGTTATAGTTTGTTTTGCTTGTTGATATTTTTAATTAGTTTTACCATTGATCTCCATGAATTGACTACAATCTCCACAAAAACTAGGACTTTTCAGAGTTGATTATTGTCTTATCCCTCGTCCTAAATTAGTACCTGCTTTGTGAAAAGAAAGAAAGATTATTTACATTAAGTTAATCATCAATGTGTAGGCCAATTCAAGAGAAGATCAAGGCTCTGTTACCTTTAGGGACTGCTCATCTGTCAGAAGCAAAAACATATTAATTTGTTTGTTTTTTGGAGTGTACAATGGAAAAAGCTGATCATGTAAGGCACATAAAGCTTATGGGTGGCTGAAAAGACACTGGGCCAGATTTTCAAAGGAATTAAGTATAAGAATGTGTGTGCTCAGTGAGGTTAAAAACATGGCTAGCGTTATGGTTATAAAATCAATCTTGTGCTAATGTTCCCAAGAATCAAACAATAGCTATTTAAGGGCACTTCTTGCAGATATTTGCTAGCATATGATAATAAATTGAGCTTTGATGACTGTATTTGCAAAAAATTTATTTAGGCAATCAATGTTATAATATGAAAAAAAGTGATATCACACATTAAGAAGATGGAGCTAAGCTTAAAGCTAACACACACAAAAAATTTAGCTAGTTCTGATGCATGCATGAGATTGAAGTGAGAGAAACGGAAAAAAAATAAAATAAAATAAGAGGCCAGGCATGGTGGCTCACACCTGTAATCCCAGCACTTTGGGAGGCTGAGGCGGGCGGATCACAAGGTCAGGAAATCGAGACCATCCTGGCTAACAGGAGAAACCCTGTCTCTACTAAAAATACAAAAAATTAGCCAGGCATAGTGGTGTGTGCCTGTAGTCTCAGCTACTTGGAAGGCTGAAGCAGGAGAATAGCTTGAACCTGCGAGGCGGAGGTTGCAGTTGGCTTAAATGGTGCCACTGCACTCTAGGCTGGGCGACAGAGTGAGACTCTGTCTCAAAAAAAAAAAAAAAAGAAAAGAAAAAGAAAAAACTTGAAGTCTAGCTCAAGAGCCCAAGAGACTATCTCTTAGAGTGGTTATGTTCACAGAATAGGAAAACCAGTGCAAGAAAGCACCAACTTTATACAGAAGATAATTAATTTGGCTTAGAATTATTGATTCTAGGGGAAATATTCAGGTGGCAATATTCCATTGAGAACTGAAAATATTTGACTGCTCTTGGATGTTGGGCTAAAGATATACATAGCTGTCATAGCAAAATTCAAAAGATGCACTCCCCTACACTTCCCTATAAGATTCCTGTTATTTAATGAAATGGTGATCTAGGTATGGTAGTAAAGAGTTTTGAAGACAGAATGAAGGTTGCTGCTCAGTTTCATCTTGAGATACGAGGAATATTCTGGATTACCCCAGTAGACCTAGCATAATTACATGAGCTACTAAAAGCAGAAGTCAGAAGAGTTAGAGAAATTTAACTGAAGAGAGAGGCAGAGGAGAGCTGAGGCACAAGGGGAGGTCAGAAAGATTTGAGCCATTAGAATGACTAAATCTACTGTTGCTGACTTTGAATATGAATGAAGAAGACCATATTACAAGGAATGAGAAAGGCCTCTAAAAGATGAAAGTGACCCTACCCAACAGCTAGTACGGAAATGAGAACCTCAGTCCTACAATTGCATGGAACTGAATTCTGACAACAAACTAAATACGCTTAGAAGCTGTTTTATCCCAGAGCTTCCAGGAAAAAAACAATGATGCTGACACATTGATTTTGTGAAGTCAAGAGCAAAGAACAAGCTGATCCACATTATGCTTAGATTCCTGACCTACAGAACTCTGAGACAATAAAATTGTGTTGTTTTAATCCCCTAAATTTGTAGTAATTTATTAAGGCAGCAATAGGAAATTAATAAGATTGTTAACACAGAACTAATTCAATGAAGATCACTGAAGTGATAATGTAACTGAAGCACATAGAAAAGAGAGAAGAATTTATTGCTTAAAATTAAGTTTTTCTGGGTGCAATGGCTCACGCCTGTAATCCCATCTGTTTGGGAGGCTGAGGTGGGGAGAATCACCCAAGGAGTTCCAAGCTGCAGTGAGCCACATTTGTGCCACTGCACTTCAGCTTAGGTAACAGAGATCCTGTCTCTAAAATAATAATCATAATAAGGTTTGGAATAAAGTGAGAAGATGATGGAAGAGAGTGGGGTCAGTAAAGCCAAACCAAGCAAGATGCAGGCTAGGGAATGCATGGGCAATCAGTGAACAAAAGGGCATTTGACAATTATAGGAACTCTTCAGGGTCATCAAATAGAGTTAAAACTGCAGTGAATGATCAATAAGTTCAATTCTACAGAAAAGTCAGATAAATAAGATTGAAGAAAAGATCACTATTTGAGGAAATCATTGGAGGTGGAGATCATATTTCAGGAATAAGAAGGGGGTGGCGAGAAAATGGTTCTGACAAGTGTAGAATGCTTTGGAGTTTAGATGTGAATTTTATAAAACGGTGAGTTTGAAAAAGCAACGACTTAAGTAAAAACCGAAATAAACATAATTTTAGTACAAAAGATGACCATTCTTAAATAAATTTTAATTATTAAATAAATTAATTAAATTAAATTATTAAATGTTTTTAATTATTTAAATTAAATTATTAAATGTTTTTTAATTATTTAAATTATTTTAATTATTAAATGTTTACATTATGCTTTTTATTAGCACATTAGGTGAAAGTGAAACCTGTTAATTCTTACGTGCTCACATATGTACAGGAGGAAGCATAACAGAGGGAACAGATACTGGGACTAACCTGGACTTTTAAACATGAGCAAGTTCCTTAAGGTCCCTATGTCTCAGCTTTCTCAGCAAATATATAACACTAATGATATGTGCTTCATAAGCTTGTCATGACAATTACATGAGAACAGATGTGCAAGTCCCTTAGCATAGATTCAACAATCTAAGTCAACTGCAAAAGTCTCAAACTGAATACCGCTTAAGGAAAGTCTTAATGTCTGCCCCAGAAGGAATGTGAGAATAGGGAATATTAAAGCAGTCTACAACTGGATAGAAAGAAAATATTCCATCTGGATAGCTCCCCTACTCTTCTAATATTACCTAATAAATAAATGGGGATACTCCTCCTGAAGCACCGTGTCATAACCACCAGCTATGCTGATCCATATTTACATTCATTCTTTTTCTTTCCTTCTTTTTGGTTATGTGAGCAAGCTTTCTCTTCATAAAGGGTTGCCTTGAGTGACTGCATAGTTTCATATATATAATTTCAATGGGTTCCATTTGCATCAAAATCTAAGTAAATGGCCTTCCCTGGAGTTGTGCTGCTATATCCTGCCAAATTGCCTTCACATGTCACATGACAACACTACTCTTACATTATGGTATACTTCAAATTAGTTAAAATTCAGTCCTAGGCACCTGAATTAAACTTGAGAGACTCTGGTTTCTTGATAAGATGTAATAAAAAGCTTTTTCATTAGTTTGTAATTTACACAATTTAAATCTCCTTGAATTAGTTTAAAAAAAAAAAAAAACTACACTCAGGGAAAGCCTCTTTTAGAAACCATCATTGTGGAGCCCACAGATGGACAAATATGAGCACGTACCTAAATGAAACTCATATCATCATATGATAAGGTCTACATTGTGAATATATCAATGACTATATTTCAAAATGTTGAGTAGTTATAAAAATATGTATTTCCTGAAAGACGTTAACTTGTTGTTATATACTATCAAAAAAACCTGCATAACATTGTGATAACTCTGTAACACATTTAAAATTAAATAGTGATGATATATTTCAAGTATTTTCTTTAAAAGATTATTTATTTGATTTCAGATATTCTCTGTCTAAATTATCTACTCAGGTTTTCATTCTGTAGGATATCATTTAGGGTTTACTATTAAAATATCACCTTTTGATTAAGAAAGAGTTTCCAGGTCAGGTGCGGTGGCTCACACCTGTAATCCCAGCACTTTGGGAGGCCAAGACGGGCGGCTCACGAGGTCAGGAGATGGAGACCATCCTGGCTAACATGGTGAAACCCTGTCTCTACTAAAAATAAACAAATAAAAATAAATTAGCCAGGTGTGGTGGTGGGAGCCTGTAGTCCCAGCTACTCGGAGGCTGAGGCAGGAGAATGGCATGAACCTGGGAGGTGGAGCTTGGTCCAGTGAACTGAGATCGCTCCACTGCACTCCAGCCTGGGCAACAGAGCAAGACACTGTCAAAAAAA
>NC_045441.1:102615765-102638191 GCF_002776525.5 Piliocolobus tephrosceles
AAAAAAAAAAAAAAAGAAAAGAAAAGAAAAGAAAGAAAGAAAAGAAAGAAAGAAAAGAAAGAAAGAAAGAAAGAAAGAAAGAAAGAAAGAAAGAAAGAAAGAAAGAAAGAAAGAAAGAAAGAAAGAAAGAAAGAGTTTTGAGTAAGAGGAAGTTTATGCTATTGTTTTGTTTTCTTTTTAGGTTATCTTTTATTGAATATATATACACTAAATTAGATTATCCAAAATATGTGCACTATATTGTACCAATTTAAGCTATAATTAACCCTATATGAAAGAAACTGCTTTTGCAAAAATTATAATGGTGAGAAAAATCTGACATAGAAGATTATGACCAGGAAATAAATCTGACCTAACTGACTCCATCTTGCTTTTAACTCCAAGCTCCCCTTGTTCATTTCTCAGCAGTGGCCAATGTAATTATAGGAGGAATTTAGTTTATTGTTTAACTTTGAAACAAAGATGGTAATAACTTCTTCCTGAAACAAAAACCCTCCTACCCTGGAGACCAGACTGCCTTTGTAAAACTAATAAACTAGCCACAAGATTAGAAATTATGGCTCAGGAGTCACATAGCCAGAGGTCACAACATTTATAATCGCCCCAATTGCTCTTATAGATAAAATTCCTGTTGTAAAATGTAAGATGGGTGTTTGAAGTATTTTTCAGACCCTGCATTCTGATGGACCAGCTGGCACCACCCAGATTGGTAAACTGGGTTATCTGGTGTTTGGTCCTTACCCAGGAACTAACTCAGGACAAGGAGACAAGCTCTGACACTCTATGATTTCATCCCCAACCCAACCAATCGGCATTTCCCATTCCCTAGTCCCCTGCCTGCCAAACTGCTCTTAAAAAAACCCTAGCCTCCTAATTTTCAGGGAGAGTGATTTGAGTATAAAACTCAGGTCTTCTGTTTAGCCAGCTCTGTGTTTATTAAACCCTTTCACAATTGCAAGAACACTGTCTCAGTAAATTGGTTTTATCTGTGCAATGGATAAGAACTCATCAAAACATGAATTTTATGTAAGCAATTATGAATGTCCATTGCCTATTTTAGTAACTATGATTGTTTGTATGCCATTGAACCTTCTGGCATTCTGCTGTTTCTAGAATTTTAACAACTCATATTACAAATTTTGGGGGGGGTGAGGGTAAGAATATGTTAGTTCAATATTGCTTTATCTTACTGTTTAAGGCATCAAAATCCAGAGAGAAACTTTATAGATTCTCCATAGTTTCTACAATGACATGAACTGATTAATTAAAGTCTCTATATTTCATTGTTTTTATCTATACATGTAATTATTGTACTGCACTGATAAAAGGAGGAAATAATTCACTATATTTTAAAGTAACTGGCATGTAATAAAACTGCAATAAGCATTAGGCGTTTAATAATAGTAACAGTTACTTTTATTTAAAAATTGACAAAATCTAATATAAACTCAGCTCAGCTCTCATCCTAAAAAAGCAATGTGCTAAGTTCATTGTAAAAAATCAAAAAACAGAAAAATAACAAAAGCAACATTTTATTCTGTGTAACCAGGTGCATATGCTAGACTGACCTGACATACATGTGCCACTTCCCCATAGCAAACACACAGGAGTGTTGGAAAAAACATAAAAGTAAAAGTATTTACATGTATAACTGCCACTGAAGAAAGCAAGCTCATTGTTAGGTGCTTTGAAAAAATAAACAATTTAAAGCCGATGTCATGAATGGAATTTCCATCATGAAATCCACTTTGTAAAGTCAACAGCATCAAAGGATTGCTCTCTACATGAAAGTAAGACAAAAATAATTATGTACTTGAACAAAAGCATCGCAAAAAATACTGTCACCTTCACAGGGTTCTAAGAGTAAAAGAGTAACTCATGAGATGATAAACATAAGAAGGTATCAGTTATGATGTGAGAAAGCAGCAACAACTCTAAGTAAAGGCTAAACATAAAGTTTGTTCTAGAAACAGCAAAACCAATAGGGCATGAGAAGAGGCAAATGTAAATTTATAAAATAATTTCACAATCCCAAAACATAGTATTCTTACAGAAAACAAATCATTCTTAAAATGACCTGACAATTTAAAATTTAACAACAGAAAAGTATCAGACCATCATAAGAGAGAACAGATGCATTTAAGAACAATTAGCATGATAATAATATGTATAAACATTTTAAAAGACAGTTTAAAATAAGTATGCTTAAAATGCTTACATAATAAAATCTCATTTATAAAAATAATGCCAGATTACAGAGTATGAAACAGAAAGAAAAGACAGATTAGAAAGAACCCAATTATAGCTCTGGAAATTATAGATGTACAGAGACACATGCTTATTGTCATTAAAATTTTGAAGAAAAATGCATGATAGGTTGTAAAATAGATTAGATAAGCAAAAACAGAATTACTGAGTTATTTTCTCTAGCATCTGTTAGGATAATAAAATTTTATAGGATCTTTTGTCTCCCTTTCCTAAGTCCAATCCTGCAAAGAAAAAAAAAAAGGAAAAGAAAAGAAAATCTAGAGGAAATTTGAGGAGTTCTATTTTAACATAAAAACTATAAGAAACACTTAAAATAATTAAAAGTAGATGGGTTGTGCTCATGTGGAGAGAATATAATAGTGTAAAGGAGAATTTAGTATCAATAAAAATATAATGCAAAATTAAAAATATATTAGATGAAGATAGTCTATTTGCTAAAAAAAGAACAATTTTAAGAAGTTATAATAATTTTAAATACATATGCAACTAACATTACAGCCTTGAATTATTTAAAAATACTGATATATTGAAACAGACAAACCAATAATTTTAAATGGAAAATTTACATTAATCTGGAAATCTGATACATTAAGAAGAAAAATTAGTAAACAACATAGAAATAACAAAATCAATAAGCAATAAAGAAATAGAAAGCAAATACCATGAGCACTAATATAATTATGCATACATGTATTTTATGGTGTTTATACATATGTTATGAACTATATATGTACATATAAACACATACATTCACAAAAGTCATGATGAATAAAGGCAATCAAAGGATCCAAAATAATTTTAATAAAGCAGCATTATGCAGAATGTTATAAAAATGAAACAAATGATAAAAACAAAACTGAAGAAAGTAAAAAGTCCTTGAAATTTAAAAGCTATACATTAACCTATTTGTACAAAAATAATGAAAGAAATAAGAAATATTTTAAACTGAGTCACAGTAAAATGACTAACACACTAAATTTGTGAGTCAGAGTTAAAGAAATGCATGGAGAAAACTTCATACTTTCTAATAGATTTATCAGAATATAAAGAATGAAACATGAACTTACTGTTCAATTTAAGAATCTAGAAAAAAGCCGGGCACTGTGACTCACGCCTGTAATCCTAGCAATTTGGGAGGCCAAGGCAGGTTGATCACTTGAGGTCAGGAGTTTGATACCAGCCTGATCAACTTGGTGAAACCCCATCATGACTATAAATACAAAATTAACTGGGCGTAGTGGCACATGCCTGTAATCCCCGCTACTTGGGAAGCTGAGGCAAGAGAATTGTTTGAACCTGGGAGGCAAAGATTGCAGTGAGCTGAGATAGCTCCATTGCACTCTAGTCCGGGAAACAAGAGCAAAACTCTGTCTCAAAATAAATAAATAAATAAATAAATAAATAAATAAATAAATAAATAAACAAACAAATAACAACAACAAAGAATCTAGAAGGAGAGCAACAAAAACAAAAAATAAAAGTAAGAAGAAAAGGGAAAAGGAGAAAGAGGAAGAGGGCAGAGATAGAGAAAGAAATAAAAACTTCTAGCCAGATATACATAAAACCTCAGACTTGTACCTCAGTTCCTTCTACCCAGCACATCATGCCCTGCTTTCATAAAAAACAGAACTACAAGACATATTCAAAAACAAAAAAGAGACAGAGCAAGCATCTGACTCAGACTCAGGTATGACAATTATTTTGAAATTATCAAACCATGAAAAGAAAAATGTTAGTTAACATTCAATAGTGTGATATTTTTCCCAAAATTCACAAGCTGAAATTTCTACCTCCAAGGTTGTAGTATTCAGAGATGGGGACTTTGGTAGATAGATTGTGAAGTTTGAGTCCTCAAAAAGTGGAATCAGTGCCCTTAACAAAGAGGCCCAAGAGAGACCCTTTGCCCCTTCTGCCATGTGAGGTTAGAGTGAGAAGATGACTATGAGAAGGCAGGACCTCATCAGACAGTCAATCTGCCTATACTTTGATCTTGGACTCCCCAACCTCCAGAACTGTAAGAAATACATTTCTACTCTTTATAAGCCTCTCAGCCTATGATGTTTTGTTATAGCAACCCAAATGGTCTAAGAAAGAATAAATGAAGGTAAGATAAAATATTTTATTTTTCTTATTCTTAGTTGATAAGAAAAACAAAATTGATCTGTGTCTGTTCTTTCACCAGGATCACACTATCTTCAATATTGCTACTGAATTGTAAGACTTGAAGCAGGTAGTATCAGTCCTTTGAATTTGTTCTCCTTTAATACTATGCTGGCTATTTAGGTTCTTTTTCTTTTCCATATATGCTTTAGAATCACTTTGTCAACATGCACAAAATAGTAACTCAATTACTTTCTTATATTCCAGCAATGAATTGGAATTTGGAATTAAAAGCACAATACCCTTTACATTAGCTTCAGTAAAATAAAATAATAGGTATAAATTTAAGAAATATATACAACATATATCTGAGAAAAAAACTACAAAACTTTGATGTAAGAAATCAAAGATCAAAGTAAATGGAGAAATAGATATATAAATAGGAAAATTTGGTGTTGTCAACATGTCAGTTCTTCACAACTTGATCTATAAGTTTAACACAATCCCAATGAAAACCCAAGCAGGTTATTTTGTGCACATTGAAAACCTGATTCTAAAGAAAATGTAAAAAACCAAAAGACTCTAAGGAACCAGCATAATATTAAAGGAGAACAAATTCAAAGACTGATATTACCTACTTCAAGTCTTACAATTCAGTAGCAATACTGAAAATAGTGTGATACTGGTTTAAGAATAGACACACAAATCAATAGAACGATTAGGGAACCCAGAAGAAGACTCCCACAAATTAGTCACTAATCTTTTACAAAAGAGC
Source organism: Piliocolobus tephrosceles (assembly GCF_002776525.5). Taxonomy (NCBI): domain Eukaryota; kingdom Metazoa; phylum Chordata; class Mammalia; order Primates; family Cercopithecidae; genus Piliocolobus; species Piliocolobus tephrosceles. The sequence continues at coordinate 102,620,909 of NC_045441.1, forward strand.
AAAGACAATTCAATGGAGAAAGGATAGTTGCTATGATTGAACTGTGTCCGACCTAAATGTGTATGTTGAAGCCCTAACTGCCCATATGACTCTATTTGTGATAAGACCTTTAAGGAGGCAATTAAAGTTACATAAGGTCATAAAGGTAGAGCTCTGGTAGGATGAGATTCCTTTTCTTATAAGAAAAGACACCAGAGAGCTTGCATGCTCTCTCTCTTTCTCTCTCTCTGCCTCTCAGAATGTGCAGAGGTCATGTGAACACACGGCAAGAGCTGGTAACTTATAGGAAATGACGCCTGACCTGAAACCAACCATGCTGGCACCGTGAACTTGGAATTCCAGCCTCTAGAACTATGAGGAAAACAAACATCTCTTGTTTAAGCTACCCAGTATGTGGTATTTTGTTATGGCAGCCCTAGCTGACTAAGACAGTAGTCTTTTCAGTGAATCAATGAATAATGCTGGGAAAACTGAGAATCCATAAACACACACACACACACACACACACACAAGATTCTAAATACAAACCTTACAAATTTCACAGAAATTAATTCCAAAGGGATTATAGACCTAATGTCAAATGGAAACCTATAAAATTCCTATAAGATAACATAGGAGAAAACATAGATGACTTAGAGTTTGTTGAAGATGTTTTAAACATAACACCAAAAGCACAATCTATGAAAAGTTGGACCTCATTAAATTAAAAACTCCCTGTTCTACAAAGACACTATTAAGAGAATAAAAAGATAACTCATAGGCAGAAAGAAAACCTTTGCAGAACAAATATTTGATAAAAGACTGGTATCCAAAACATACAAATATTTTTTAAAAAATCAACAATAAGAGAATAAACAATCCAATTTAAAAATGTAGAAAAGATCTGCACAAACATCTCACCAAAAATATATACTAATGGCAAATAAGCACATGAAAAGACATTCAACATCATGTGCCATTAAGGAACTGAAATTGAACTAACGATGACCACTATCTACCTATTAAAATAGCTACAATCTAAAACACTGGCAACAACAAACACTGGCAACAGCAAACACTAGCAAGTAGGTGAAGCAGCAGCTCTTACTTATTGCTGTCAATAGTGCACAATACTGCTACATAGAAACACATTTTGACAGTTTCTTATAAAACTAAACGTATTCTTTTCATATGATCTCACAATCATACTCCTTGTTATTTATTTAAATGAGTTCAAAACTTTATGTTCACACAAAGATCTGAAAATGATTGTTTACAGCAGCTTTATTCATAATTGGCAAAACTCAGAAGAAACCCAAATATCCTTCAATAGGTGAACAGATAAATGGTGGTTAAATCACATAATGAAATATTGTCAGTGATAAAAAGAAATGTGCTACGTGTATTGCTACAAGAAAGAAGCCAATCTAAAAATGCTACCTACTGTATGACTGCGAATGTGTACAGCATTCAGGAACAGGCAACTACAAAGACATGAAAAGATTAGTGGCTAGCAGGAGTTCTGGCTGGCGAGAGTGAGAGGCATGAGTAGGTGATTTCTAGGGCAATGATACTCTTCCGCATGAGACAGTAATAATGAATAAATGTCATTACACACTTGTCAAAACCTATAGAATGTGTAACACAAAAATGATACCTCATGTAAACTATGAACTTTAGCTAATAACAAGGTATGTATATTTACTCATTAATTGTAACAAACATATCACACTAATGAAAAAATATTAATAATATAAGAAACTTTGTGTGTTAGGGGGAGAGAACTGAGGTTATATAAGAATTATTTATATATTTTGTTAAATTCTTCTGTAAACTTTAAATATATTGTCTATTAATTAAAAGAATTAATTTGAACTTAAGAATGGCTCATATAAAATGAAGATTATATTGTACCATTAATTTAGGAATAAAATAAACTTTATTCTCTGCATATGATATCAAAAAAGTACAATGATATCCTCAATGAAGAGGTTAAACAGGTTACGAGGTATAGATTTAAACAGACTTAGTAAATAGTAAAATAGGCGAGAAAGTTACTCAGTACTCAGAATGAAGCACAAATATATGAAGAGATGTAAGAGCTGAAGGGTAGAATATTAAAGATCATTCTATGCTTAGTTACACTCACATATAGAGAGTATCAATAATATAGAAGTGAGATATTGTTGCCAAGATAATGGTAGGCATTTTCTAATATGGAGGCTCTGATTACTGATAGTGGAAGATCATACTAAAAATAAGAGAAAGATAAAACAAAGGAGCTACACTGAAATAAACTGAAAGCAAGATCACATTAGCAAGAATAAATGCCAAAGATAATTGAATAATTTTTAAAACATTGAGAGATAATAAATTACAGTCAGCCTAAACATTCTATAACTAAAATGATCACTTATGGTTCCAGGATGAATTAATGATATTTTAAAAGATACAAGAAAATGGCCAGTTGCAGTGACTCATGCCTATAATCCCAGCACTTTGGGAGGCCAAGGCAGGCGGATCATGAGGTGATGGAGACCATCCTGTCTAACGCGATGAAACCCTGTCTCTACTAAAAATACAAAAAAAAAAAAAAAAAAATTAGCCAGGTGTGGGGGCAGGTGCCTGTAGTCCCAGCCACTTGGGAGGCTGAGGCAGGAGAATGGTGTGAACGCAGGAGGCGGAGCTTGCAGTGAGCCGAGATCGCGCCACTGCACTCCAGCCTGGGCGACAAAGCAAGACTCCGTCTCAAAATAAATACATTAATTAAATAATTTACAAAAGATACAAGGAATGAATTAACTACTCAGAATCTTCTGCTGCTAGAATTAAATGCAATGTTTCCGTCAAAACAAATTAAACTAGTAAAGCTAAATAAGATTCACCATGACTTAATTTGAGAGAACGAGTTGTTAAAAAATGAGAAACCTAAACTTCCGAAAATGTTGACATGAAAAACTAGACTGGTGGTATCAGAGTTCAAAGACATTGACTACACTTAGACTTTGTCATGTCAAGGAAACATGTTAAAAATGTAACTAGAATTACTAAAAAGTAAAAATAAAATTTTAGCCAATGCACAAATAACAGGAAAAACCAAAGAGCATAACTGATCAAATAGAAATCAAAAAAGAGAAAGAAAAAAGACACAAAGAAAAGGCATTTTAAAAATCACAGAATAAGAGACTGGGAATAAGTCTAAATATACCCATAAACATAGTAAGTGTGGTAGATTACATTATTGCTCAAAATATTTTCTTCCCCTTCCCACTGACATTGGCCTTGGCCATATTATTTGATGAATAACACAAAGGATTAAATTGTCAAGTCAAACTCAAATAAGCCAGACATCATACCCAGTATTAAGTTCTACTAGTAATTTCAAAGATACAAACATTAAAGGGACTCAGGTAAAGCAGAGAGAAGTCAAGGACATGCTGAGCAGCTCCCTAGGTGCTTCTTTCCCATATCAGACATGTGTTCCTGGTCAAGAATACCTAAGTCTCTAAACGAGGTACGTAAGTTATTACTCCAGACATCAGGGAGTATTTTGTTTACGAAACATCTCCCATTTATCACTAGCTGGTTATTATATTTTCCAGGGATATTTTCCTCCTAAATCTATAGATTCTGGTTTTATTTTCTATAAACCATCCTTAATGAAGGACATCCCATTACAAACTTTCCCTAGATAAGGACTCCACTCCTAGTAAATATTGTCCATGTATTTACCCAGAGGTCTAGTTATGATGTTGTCAAGGAGATATGACTGGGTACCTCCACTTGGTAAACAGTAATTAATCACAGACTAGACATTTTAGCACCTTCCTTAATATTTATGCTATTTTTTGTGAGATTATATTTTCCTATTTCACTGAATTCAGAACTGTCAATGTGCCTTGCTTTGGCCAATAAAATGGGGATGAAAGTGAGGCATATCTGAGCAAAGTTTAAAGATCCAGCTTGTGATATGCTTTTTTCCCACTCTGCTAAGACTATAGCAATGTCCCACGTAAAGGTTACTCTACCTTCCTTGGTCTCAAGTGAAAAAGACATGACAGACACTTAGAGTGTGCGAGAATTTAATTCTGCTCTAAGTCACTAAGCAGGTTGTTTGTCACTGCATCTGATTAGAAAGAGTGAACCAGAGAAAAATCTTAGCATGCTGGAGCCTATGGGGGAAGACTGAGAGAAAGCCTTCTTGGTCACAAAAACTCCAAAAATATTATTTTATCTCATGTAATGTTAATCTTTTTTCTGAATTATGCTATAATGCATCTTGGTTATACTCAGAATGTCAGCAAACTAGTATATTGATAGTATCATAAAGATAATAGTAGAGCCTGAAAATGATTTGTTGGGCAATAAATATTTATTATAAAGCCATTGTTATTTTAATAAGATGATTAATACCAAATATTTAAGCTCTTGCATGTGAATCTATACAAATCCATAGAAACAAATCAATATGTATTAAAACTGATAAAATTCCCATAAACACAAAAAGATGGCTCTTGAATGTTCAATCCATTTATTTTTTTCTTTACTTATATAACCTTATTTTTAAAGTTTGATGGTATAATTTGTATTTCTATTTCATTTATAATAATATTATAATAATATAATATTAGAAGTTTTAATATATTTTAGAAATAACTATGTTTTAGATGTATTAATTTTAAATATATATTTAAAACATATAGATTAAATATACATACATTTAGATCTATAGATTTTAAAATATATATTTTGTTATATTAATAAAGTAGTATGATATATAGTTATATATTATATTTATATACACATTTATTTCAAGTTTTATTTTAGACACAGGGGGTACTTGTTGCATAGTTATATTGTACCCAGGTAGCGAGTATAGTCCCCAATACATAGTTTTTTGATCCATTCCCCCCTGCATTCCTCTCCTCTCTAGTAGTCCACAGTGTCCATTGTTCTCATGTTTATGTCCATGTCCATGGGTGCTCAATGTATAGCTCCCACTTAAAAGTCAGAAGATGTAGTGTTTGATTTTCTGTTCCTGCATTAATTAGCTTAGGATTATGGCCTCCAGTTGCATCCATGTTGCTGAACAGGTTATAATTTCACTCTCTTTTTTTTGTTGTTGTTTGCATAGTATGCTATGGTATAAATGTACACATTTACTTTACCCAGTCCTCTATTGATGGGCACCTAGGTTGGTTCCATGTCTTTGCTATGGTGAATAGTGTGGTGATAAACATATGAATGTATGTGTCTTTTTAGTACAAATATCTATTTCCCTTTGGGTATATACACAGTGATGGGATTGCTGGATTGAATGGGAACTCTGAATGGTAGTTCTCTGAGAAATCTCCAAAGTGCTTTCCACAGTCCTGAACTAATTTACATTCCCACCAACAGTGTATAGGTGTTCCCTTTTCTTTGCAGCTTTGCCAGTATCTGTTGCTTTTTGATGTTTTAATAATAGTCATTCTGACTGGTGTGAAATGTTGTCTTGTGGTTTTGATTTGCATTTCTCTAATGATTAGTGAAGATAAAGATGTTTTCAACAGTGTTTGCCATTTATTTTCTCTTTTTTAAAATTATACTTTAAGTTCTGGGTTACATGAGCAGAACGTGCAGTTTTGTTACACAGGTATATACGTGCCATGGTGGTTTGCTGCACCCATCAACCCGTCACCTACATTAAGTACTTCTCCTAATGCTATCGCTCCCCTAGCCCCCAACCCCTCAACTATGTCTTCTTTTGAGAAGTGTCTGTTCATGTCCTTTGTCCATTTTTTAATGGGGTTATTTGTTTTCTGTTTGTTCATTTATTAAGTTTCTTATAGATTCTGAATGTTATATATACCTTTGTGAGATACATAGTAAATATTTTCTGCCATTCTCTAGGTTTTCTGTTTACTTCAATGGTATCTTTTCCTGTGTAGAAGCTCCTCAGTTTAATTATCCCCTGCTTGTCAAATTTTGCTTTTGGAGACTTAGCCAATTTTTTTTTTTTTTTTTTTTTTTGCCCAAGTCCATATTAATAGTAGCGTTTCCTAGGCTTTCTTCTAGGACATTTATAGCTTGAGGTCTTATATTTAAATATTTAATCCATCTCAAATTAACACTTCTATATGGTGAAAGGTGGAGGACCCAGTTTCATTCTTCTGCATATGACTAGCCAGCTATCCCAGCACCATTTATTGAATAGGGAATCCTTGCCCCTCTGCTTGTTTTTGTTAGCCTTATCAAAGATCAGATGTTTACAAGTGTGAAGATTTATTTCTGAGTTTCTTATTCTATTTCATTAGTCTATGGGTCTGTTTTTGTACCAGTACTGTGCTGTTTTGGTTACTATTGCCTTATAATAAAGTTTGAAGTTGGGTATTGTGATGCCTCCAGCTTTGTTCTTTTTGCTTAGAATTGCTTAGACTATTTGAGCTCTAAGTCCCATATGAAACTTAGAATAACTTTTTTCTAATTCTGTCAAGAATGACATTGGTAGTTTGATAAAAGTAGTGTTGCATCTGTAAACCGCTTTGGGCAGTATGGCTACTTTAATAATGTTGATTCTTCCAATACATGAGCCATGCTATGTTTTTCTACTTATTTGAGTCAACTCTGATTTCTTTCAGCAGCGTTTTTTAGTTCTCCTTGTAGAGATCTTTCACCTCCTTGGGTGGCTATATTCCTAGGTATTTCATTTTCTTTGTTGTTATTGTCAATGGGATTGTGTTTTTGACTTGCCTCTCATCCTGGGCATTACTGGTATATAGAAATGCTACTGATTTTTGTTCATTAATTTGTATCCTGAAACCTTACTAAAATTGTTTATCAGCTCTAGGAGTCTGTTGGTAGATAATTTAGGGTTTTATAGGTATAGAATTATATTATCAGTGAACAGAGATAGTTTGATTGTTTCTTTTCTCTTTGGATGCTTTTTATTTCTTCCTTTTGCCTGACTGCCCTGGCTAGGACTTCCAGTACTATGTTGAATAAGAGTGGTGAAAGTGGGCATCCTTTCTTGTTCCAGTTCTCAAAGGGAACTTTTGCCTGTTTAGCATGATGTTGGCTATGGGTTTGTCATAGATGGTTCATTATTTTGAGGTATATTCCTTTTTTGCCTTATTTTTTGAAGGTTTTCATTATGAAGAAATGTTGGATTTTATTGGAAGCTTTTTCTGCATCTATTGAGTGATCATATGGTTTTATTTTTAATTCTGTTTAAGGGGTTAATCACAATTATTGATTTGTGTATGGAACCAGCCTTCCATCCCACAAATAAAGCCTAGTTAATCATGGTATATTAACTTTCTGATGTGCTGCTATATTCAATTTGCTAGCATTTTATTGAGGATTTTTGCATCTATGTTCATCAGGGATATTGACATGAAGTTTTCCTTTTTGTGTTGTGTCTCTGCCAGATTTTGGTATGTGGCTGATGCTAGTCTCATAGAATGAGTTAAGGAGGAGGCCCTCCTCCTCAACTTTTTTGGAATCGGTTCAGTAGGATTGGGTACCAGTTCTTATTTGTAAATCTGATAAAATTCAGCTATGAATCCATCTGGTCCAGGGAATTTTTGTTGTTGTTGGTAGGTGTTTTATTACTGAATCAATTTCAGAGCTCGATATTGGTCTATTCGGAGTTTCAACCTCTTATTGATTCAATATGGGGAGGCTGTGTGTTTCCAGGAATTTATCCATTTCCTCTGTATTTTCTAATTTGCGTGCACAGAGTTGTTCATAGTATTTTCTGAGGATCTTTGTATTTATGTGGGATAAGTTGTAATATTATATTTATAATTTCTGATTTACTTTTTTTATTTTCTCTTTTTTCTTTATTAATCTAGCTAGCAGTCTATCAATCTTGTTTTTTGCAAAGAACAAACTATTGGTTTCATTCATTTTTTAATGGATTTCTGCATCTCAATTTCATTGAGTTCTTCTAAAATTCTAGTTATTTATTTTCTTCTGCTAGTATTGGGGTTGTTTTATTCTTTTTATTCTAATTCTTTTGTTTTGTTTTGTTTTGTTTTTTGAGACGGAGTCTCGCTCTGTCACCCAGGCTGGAGTGCAGTGACCTGATCTCAGCTCACTGCAAGCTCCGCCTCCCGGGTTTATGCCATTCTCCTGCCTCAGCCTCCTGAGTAGCTGGGACTACAGGCGCCCACCACCTCGCCCAGCTAGTTTTTTGTATTTTTTAGTAGAGATGGGGTTTCACCGTGTTAGCCAGGATGGTCTCTATCTCCTGACCTCGTGATCTGCCCGTCTCGGCCTCCCAAAGTGCTGGGATTACAGGCTTGAGCCACCGAGCCCGGCCTCTAATTCTTTTAAGTGCAAAGTTAGATTGCTTATTTGAGATCTTTCTAACTTCTCGATAAAGGGTTTTATGCTATAAACTTTGCTCTTAACACCACGTTAGCTACATCTCAGATTTGTGTAAGTCATGTCTGCATTTTCATTAATTTCAGTTTTTAAGTTTCTACCTTAATTTTGAGTTTACCCATGAGTTATTCAGGAGCAGGTTGTTTGATTTCCATAAATGTGTGCAGTTTTGAGAGTTCTTCTTGAAACTGATTTCTATTTTAATTGCACTGTGGTCCAAGAGTATACTTGGTATGATTTTAGTTTTTCTGAATCTATTGATACTTGCTTTTTGACCAATCAATATATTCTATGCACCAATGAGAAGGATGTATATTCCGTGATTATTGGGTGGTCTGTAGGTGTCTATTATGTCCAATTGATCAAGTGTTGAGTTTAAGTCTAGAATTTCTTTTAAACCTATTTCTTTGCTTTGGAGACAAATGGGCACCAACAGTGAACAACTATTCTTTCATACTAAACTCTTTGGTTTTCCATGGGAAATGTTCTGATGTATCTATTCAAGTTGAAAGGAGATCTTTTTGATTTCTTATATGAAATCTTGACTCCACATGACCACTCTCGTGAAAAGGATGGGCCTTGACATGTATTTATATTACAGATGTAATTTTTTTCCAAAATCTAACCATCTTCTTTAAGGCAAGTTTATGCTACCATCGCAAGAATACAACTATGTGTAGAAAATAATTGCAAAAATGAAAATGGAGTTTTTCCTCTTAAAATTAAGCTTGACTTAACTTAGCCATAAAAAAACCAAAATACTATTGTCTAAGAATAAATGCTTTTTTTCATACATAATTATATGAAAAAAAGAGTTGGTGTCTATTCTTCACAATTATCAATAAGTGAGGCCTATATTATTTTTCTGATTTGTCTGCTTTCTTTAAATGATGGCATCTACCTTATAGCCCAGACAGCTTTTCCAGCTGCAGCTGTCACATCTGCCTTATAGCCAGAAGGAAGAAAAGACAGAAGAAGGACATTTCTCCTCCTTTTATTTCCTGGAAGTTAAATGCACCTTTTCTTCTGTTTATATACCATTGATCAGAACAAATAGAAAATCTAGTTGAAAGGGAGGCTGGAAATACAGATTCTATACTGTGTAACCACACATACAGCTATGCTTAGGGAGATCAATTGCTGAATAAAAAGAAAAGAATATGTGAAGAGAAAACACTGGCTCATTTGACTTTGAGAATTTGGACCATTTCTTTGTCCAAATAATCTCACCAGAAAAAAAATCTACTAAAATTATTTTGAATGTTAAAAGAGACTCTCATAAATTTACAGCACTTTTTGATAATGTTAAGTCCTATATGGCTTTAATTTTACAATTAATTTGTAATAAGTATGTCTTATTGACATCTCAGTGTCTATTGGTACATTCAATAGTAAGCAAGTTAAGAAAATGTCTTCTTTACTTACCATACATTCAATAATAATGAATACACTTTCAACATTATTCACAAATTGCAGTAACTTAATGATGAATTATCATAACACATTCCTTACCTTGGCTAACGTTTACCAAACTTTTCTTTCAAACTTGTGCAATTTAGGATATTATTAGTTCTGGTAACAAACATAAAGTGATGAAGGGATTCAAACCACACAGAAATGTCAGCAATAACTAAAATACTATCATTATTACAGTGCCACAATATCTCCTGGTGCCTATACAAGAATCCCAGGTTGCCTAGTTAATAAACTTGCTCGTCTTTTATGGTGTCAGAATTCAGTAAAAATATTTCTTTTCACCCAAAAAATTATCACGTTTTAATAAACACATTTAGACGTGTCTAGCTTTATAGTGTGCCATGTCTCATCTCTCGCTTTTTAGCTGTGCACACCCATGAAGACTTGGCATGCCACCAAAGTGGCTTGGAAAACCTTCTGAGAACCACTAGCACCAAAAACATACAATCTCATCTGTTCTTGTGGCTAAATTTGAAAGTGGTAATACTCTATAGACATATTTTTGGTTTTTCAATATGAATGTATTTTTTATTATTCTTATTTCTTAAATTATTTACCATCTCTCTTATTATATAAGCAGTTAGCCTGTTAGTATGTTTATACATATTTTAATTTGATTGTATAAGACGTGTGGCATACCTGGTGCTATATCACATATTACCTGTATGAAGCAGACACTGATAGAACTCTGATTAAGCCTTTGCATGCTGCCATTTCTATGTCTACCTGAGGGCTTCTGAATCCTATTATCTGCGTTTCTACTTCTCAGGTTTTTTGTTTGTTTGTTTTGTTTTGTTTTGTTTTTTCTGAAGCTATGGAAGACTAATCTATCCCAGCATACAACAGACCAGGAGTCCTGTATCCCCTGGAAACAGTCTTTAACTGGTGATCGATGGTAATGTCTCAGCTCTCTTGATCTTTTGTTGGGATAATTTTGAAGCACGTGTGTTATACCGTCCTCCAGTGTTTCCCTGTAAGAATGAACTCCAGTCACCCATGTTGATTGCTGGCTAGGTCACTCACACAGTATTGGCTGCCACCCTTTCCCTGTGTCATTTTCTTGCTTTTCCCAGAAACTCTGAAAAAAAAAAAATGCTGCTTACATTCGTAAGTTTTACTCGAAATTTTCTCCTTAGTTTGAGGAAACCACATTAAGCCAATATGATAAATGTCTCCCTGAATTTTCCTTTGCATATATAATTTTCCTTTCTTTGTCTTAATATAATATCTCACGTTCTCTTGTTTGAATTGTTTCAGTAACTTCTCACCTGATCTCAACTCTGATTCACAGTCGCTGGTTTTCTTCCTAAATCCCAAGGTTGAGCTTGAATCAAACCTATTAAAAATTTTTCATTGCCTACTCTCTAATGGTCCAATATGCAAAAGCTTCCAAAATTTTGCCTGGATATTTGCTTTCAACCTTGCTTTTCACTTTATCACCCAACTCTACTCTAGTGAGAGCAGAGAGGTGGCTGCCTGTAAACACAGCATCCCATGCACTCTCAAGCTTCACTACTTCTACTCAAGCTGGTTCCTCTGCCTAAAACTGTGTTGTTCAATATAGTAACCATTCAATTTTAAGTAAATAAGCTTTAGAATTCAGTTTTAAAGTTTCAAGTTTTTCATAGTCACAAGTGGCTCATGGCTATTCTATCAGACACTACAGATAAGTAACATTTCTCTCATAGCAGAAAGTTCTATCAGACACCACTGGTCTGGAGCAACCTTGCTTTTATATTTAATGTTTAAAATATTTCTTTTTTCCCTTCTCAGTTGCGTCTCAAAAGCTAACATTTTTGTGAGAAATTCTCCCAAAGTAGAATTCACTTTGTCATGTGACTTTACTGATGTATTTATCTTTGCTTCATTCAATCACATGGCAGATGTCATGTATTTTACTTAAGAATATTTGTGCATATAAACCTGTTCCCACTTAGGCAGATATCTTAAACACAGGATTAGTGCATTCTCATCTTGGTATTTCTGGAGACACTTAACACAGTGCTTTACTTATCAACAACTACTTTTTTAATTATTGTGAACCAATCAAATCAATCTAAACTCTCCAGAAATTATATATAAAGATTTCTTTCAAACTACTTCTTTCCAAATTCTGTATTTTTGCCATCACTATTTAGAATCTAGTCTTGTCTGTTAAGTTTTGAAAGCCTATCTAATTTCTTTTTCCAGTGGAAAATAACTTTTATTGAGACCCCATCAGCTGCAAAATCTGTTCCTGGCATTAAGCTCCTTCTTGCTTTGCAATCTGGTCTTTTTTAGCGGTTCCACGAACACTGTCTTCTCCTCCATGGTCTGGAAGTGGCCACAGCCAAACCTGGAAACAGTGTTGATGAACTTAAGGTCAGTCTTCTCCAGAGCAGGATGCTTGGTCTGCACCATCAAAGGCTTGCGGAGGTGAGCACTCACTTCTTGATTCCCAGCACACAGCCTTTCAGCATGACAAAGTCATTGGTCACTTCATTATAGTGGACAAAGCTACCCAGAGGGTTGATGCTCTTGTCAGACAAGTCGTCATCAGTGGAGGCATTGTTCTTGATCCATTTTTCATCCTTCATAAGGTAGCCCTGGCCAATTTTATAGATCTTCTTGCTATTCTCGTGCAGTGATTGTAGCCTTTCTGCCCAGCACATGCCACAGAGAAGGCCACACAGACAGGATGCCATGTCCCAATACAAGCAGCCTTACACAGCCTTTGGTGGGTCTTATGGGGCAGCTTCTTTGTGTACCAATGACTGGTGACCCCTTTTGTAGCTTTTGCACTTGGTCACCTCAATGACATCAATTACCCTGTCCTTCCCAAACAATTGGTTCACAGGTACCTGCTGCTCTAGCCTCTCCAGGGCCCAGTCCAGTTTCTCAGCCATAGTGCCTCAGTTTGCCTGGATCTCCATCAGGGGTGCCTTCTTCTGGCACAGAGGAAGCAGGCACATCTGAGTATGGGCAATGACAGAGATGACTTGGCAGTACATTTTCATGCTGTTGAATTCCTTCTCCAGCTGCTTGTTGCCATCCTCATTCTGCCATTTCTTACAGTAGTTGGTAAAGGTCATCTTTATAGATTATGCCAGTCCTTATAGAAGCACCTTTGCACTCATGGCTGATGTGCTCAGCAAAGACAGTCTTGAAGGTCTGGAGGCCTTGAGGGGTTTGCATATAGCCACAATGCCCACAACTACCATGGGCAGTGTCTCCACAATGGTCACAGCCTCTACCACTTCCTTCTTGTTCACCTTGGATCCTGGGCTGTCAGCTTCTCACATGATGTAGGCCATGCCAGCCTTGTATCCCAGGAAGGCTGTGAGGTGGAATGGCTTGGAAGGTTCATCCTTAGGGAAGCTCTTCACCTTCCCATGAAGCCTGCTGCTGTGCTTCTGAGGCAGGAAGCCTAGAGACCTGTGCCAGGGAACAGTGAACTTCCAGTGAGACAGCACACTGTCACATCCCGCTGGCCATAATTGTAAATCATAATTGTATCATCTGTCTTGATTAATTTTGTCAGTTGTAGATATAACTGACAAAATGCAAATACATGGTTTATTTTATTTCTCAGAGCACTAATTTTTTATTGCTCTCCTGGCATCTAAATATACTGACGTAAGCTTCCAGTTGCTTTTTGGGATTATAAAATCCTAGAAAATAGATGCCATATCTATCTAATTAAATTTGCCTATATTCTTGCATAGAATTTTGCTTATTGATTGCTTCATTTTGATGTTTGTTGCCACTTGCAGTACCTATCTGCGGAGAAAATCCATACATGCAAGTGGATCTGGGAGGCTTACATCGCTCTTCAATATTAGAACTATATTCTGGTTGAACTACTCTTCCATTTATTTAAACATTAATAGATGTTTTGAATCGAGTTGGCCAAAAGTAACCCTAGATTCTTTCACTGGAGATTTAAATCTTCCTTGATGTGATTCACAGACATTCTTTATGTATTGCTTCTTAACCTGTTGCACACCTAAATAACAGTACTATTATCTCTCTCAAATTTTATGATTTTCTATGTATGGATTATAAGGAGAACTCACTAAGCTGATGTTTATTTTTGCAGAGAGATCGTATGGACTCTAAATGATCACCAAATTCTCTTAAAAATTCTTTCAAACTATGAAAGAATATAGTTTAAAGGAACCCAAGATATCTTTTATAAATGTGTTCATTAATTCAGACCACATATTTTGAATACATTTTAACTTTGAGGTATCAAACAATAGTTTCATTTTCTTCTGAATAAAGATACCTAAAAACCACAGTCAAATATAGGATGAGCTTTTATTTCTTTCTTTTTTTTTTTTTTTTTTTTTTTGAGACGGAGTCTCGCTCTGTCGCCCAGGCTGGAGTGCAGTGGCCCGATCTCGGCTCACTGCAAGCTCCGCCTCCCGGGTTCACGCCATTCTCCTGCCTCAGCCTCCCGAGTAGCTGGGACTACAGGCGCCCGCCATCTCACCCGGCTAGTTTTTTGTATTTTTAGTAGAGACGGGGTTTCACCGTGTAGATCAGGATGGTCTCGATCTCCTGACCTCGTGATCCGCCCGTCTCGGCCTCCCAAAGTGCTGGGATTACAGGCTTGAGCCACCGCGCCCGGCATGAGCTTTTATTTCTAAAGTGTTTGCTGAACTATGACACTCAAGAGTATACCAAATTTTCTTAATTAGAGTGAATAAACAAAGTTTGAACATAAATCATTTCCAAATATTGACACCCATTGTTACATTTCTCAAATTCAAAACAAAAGTATGTCAGGAATTAAAGTTCAATAAATAATATCTAATCATTAGTTATTGAATGTTTAAAATCATATGATTCCACACATTTTGTTATTCATGTCTACTAACTTTAGATTTTTAAAGTTTAAAATAGAAAATGTAATCTTACTTTCTTTAAGCTTTAATTAAGGACAGAATATTCAGAAGTGTCTAACACCTGCTTTATAATAAGTACCGCATTATTTCAAATGCCAGATGGACCAATTAAAATATTCTTTCAGATGATGTAAAATCTTATGATGTAGGTTGTTTTTTTAATCCAAATTTAAATATGCACTATAAGAATGTAAAATTATCTAAGTACATGTTAACGAAATAACTTCATTTTTACCATGAAGGGAATGCAAAGGACTAAGTCTTTTTTTTTTTTTTTTCCACTCCTCTATGATGACCTCCCCATTCTTATCTTTTAATTCCACTAATGCTTTACTACCTGAGTTCTTGTTTCCCCATGATTATTACTGCTAGAAACAGCTAATATTTTACATGGAAAATGAACAGAAATTAAAATTGATTAAAGATAAAAGGTATAGAGAAATATAGCAAAAATTTGTGTATACTTTATAAAACCTATAACTTCAGCCAGCTCATATGTTTATACTAACTAATTAGTTATCATTCATTTCATTCATGTAGTAGGAACCCTATTAGTAGCTCCCATCAAGATCATCCATCTAGTATATATTTTCCACACCCCGAAGGTGTAAGTTTGGTGGAACTTCCTCAAAAGCATTATTCACAGTCCCTAACACCTTTTTTATACCCATTATTTGTAAATAGCTGATTATGCATAAAGTGATTGGGTTCCCTATATCTGCTCACTGATTCAGAAAATAATTTCACAATTTTATTATCATCAGGCAAAGATAATAGCTTTATCCTCTGTTTTGGTGATTTGTTTATATCTAGTTCATAACATTTAGTGCCTTCCTTTCCATTTTCTTGTTATACACCTTTCTTCTCCAATAACCTCTAAAATCCTCTGGGGTTGAGGCCTGGTGTCATCCATCTTGTATCTCTGATGCCTGGCACCATGCCTAGAACACTAAACGTTTCCAAGCATGTGGCTGTGGGCTATGGCATATGTGGCTCTTAGTCTCATCAGTATGTAAGGCTCCCATCTTTTCATACCGACAAATACAATTACCAGCATCACTGGGGGGCAACCTCGGTATGAAGCAACCAGAGCTACTGCCTAAGCCCATGGCTTGGGGAAATTCACACTACTATTCAGCAGTGACCCAGAAAGACCAAATATTGGTTGATTCATGTTTAAACAAAGCCTTTTGACTTCTGTATACAACAGAAGCAGCCTGTCAGATGAGATGTTATCATGTTAACACAGCACTGTGTAGCCCCTGTGTTCTGTTTCTTCTTTCTACACAAAACTTTTCATTGAGGTTCTTTAAACACACACTGTTTGCCTTTATTTGGTTTGAATACATCTATCCACCTATATATTCAAAACAACCTGAGATCACAACCTGAGGGCTATAAATATCATGTTTGTAGACTCATAGGTATCTAAGTTCATCTTGAAAGCATCCGGTATGTTTTAAAGTCTTTGAAGTCTGGAGAGCTTGGGAGACTACAGTTGAACAATTGTTCATAGCCTTCCTGACATTAGGAACACAATGGTCAAATCTTATGTCTAATAGTCTAAAGCTACAGCCAAATAGGATGCTCAATGACACATTTTGTTACAGGAGCCAGTAATCTCCCAACAAGATGGGAGAAAAGGAGATCAGTTTTTAAGTGAGATCTTAATCAGGAAGTTAGCTTTTCCCATGAAAGATTCAGGACAGATTGGAGAATGCACAGTGCAGTTTACAGACCATAACGCTGAGTTCTAATAAGAGAGAAAAGAAGAAACTCCATTTTCTTCTAAATATAGAGACAAATAATTCTAAATAATAGTAAGTCAATCAGACAGGAAGAATTTTTCTATCAGTTGGAAATAAGAAAGGGATATGTGCCAAAATATGGATAAAATTTCGGGACTCAGAATGAACACTAAGAAACTGTATAAACAAAAATAAACTTTGCATAAAATAAGTGTGTGTGTGTGAGAGAGAGAGGGGGAGAGAGAGAGAGAGAGAGAATGCCAGAATATCACTTGGTATATACTTGTTCCCACAGAAATAGAAGAGCAATATGAACCAGGTAAGAATAAAGGCTACTTATTTAAAAACATTTCAAGAGTTCATTAGTGTTGAGGCATAGAAGTTTATATATCATTTATCATTAAGAGCGTAGGCCAGGTGCAGTGGGTCGTGCCTGTAATCCCAGCACTTTGGGAGGCCGAGGCAGGTGGATCATGAGGTCAGAAAATTGATACCATCCTGGCTAACACAGTGAAACCCGGTCTCTACTAAAAATACAAAAAAAAAAAAAAAAATAGCTGTGCGTGGTGGCACATACCTGTAGTTCCAGCTACTTGGGAGACCGAGGTAGGATAATCACTTGAACCCAGGAGGTGGAGGTTGTAGTGAGCCAAGATTGCCCCACTGCACTCCAGCCTGGGTGACAGAGCAAGATGAAAGAAAGAAAGAAAAGAAAGAAAAGAAAGAAAGAAAGAAAGAAAGAAAGAAAGAAAGAAAGAAAGAAAGAAAGAAAGAAAGGAAGGAAGGAAGGAAGGAAGGAAGGAAGGAAGGAAGGAAGGAAG
>NC_045441.1:102639775-102832550 GCF_002776525.5 Piliocolobus tephrosceles
AGAAAGAAAGAAAAGAAAAGCAAGCAAGCAAACAGGGAAGGAAGGAAGGAAGAGAGAGAGAAAGAAAGAAAGAAAGAAAGAAAGAAAGAAAGAAAGAAAGAAAGAAAGAAAGAAAGAAAGAAAGAAAGAAGAAAGGAAAGAAAGAAGGAAAGAAAGGAGAAAGGAGAAAGAGAAAGAAAGAAAGAGTTTATGTATATGTATATACACACACACTCAATTTGTTTTCTTTTATGAAAATTTGTTTTGTGATTATCAACCTAAATTCCCATCAATGGTAGACTGGATAAAGAACATGTGGTACTTAAACACCAAGCAATACTACACAGCCATAAAAAAGAATGAGATCATGCCCTTTGCAGCAGCATAGTTGGAGCTCAGAGGCCATTATCCTAAGCAAACTAATGCAGTAACAGAAAACCAAATACTGCATGTTCTCACTTGTAAGTGGGAGCTAAACAGTGAATGATCATGGACACAAAGATGGGAACAGCAGACACCAGGGCCTACCTAAGGGTGGAGGGAAGGAGGAGGGTGAGGATAGAAAAACTACCCATTGGGTACCATGCTTATTACCTGGGTGATAAAACAATCTGTACACCAAGCCCCCATGACATGCAATTTGCCTATATAACAAATCTGCACAGGTACCCCTGAGTCAAAAATAATAGTTAAAAAATTTTTTTAAAAATGTGTTGCTCTTGACTTATAACCCTCGACTAAAGAAGCCCTTCAATAATTTTTATAGAAAATGTTTCATACTGAGTGGACTTTCCCTGACTAATGCAGGTGGGAAAAGTGAACAAATCCGGATGCAGCAGTCTTGAGAATCTTGTTTTACTAGAACATAATTATTGGGAGTACTCTACATTATAGCATATCCTGTGCAATAGGAAGCACCTTAAAAACATGTAGCACCTTATTTCTATAGGTGGCAGTGTGAGGCAGATACACTTAAGAGTGAAGTTTAGATGCCTGCTCTTCTTCATTCATCAATGACCTGGTTTATTTCAGCAAATCTGTTAAGTCTCAAAAAGTTTTGTTAAAATATAACCTGATAAGCAAATAGAACTTAAATTTCCATTGAAAGTGATGTTCCTCGATATTGTATGTACTAGAATATGTGGTCTGTGAGGCTCTTTCCAGGTCTAAATTTTCATAGTATATGATTATTATATTTATATGTATGTAGGTGTGTGTGTGTGTGTGTATATATACGTGTGTTTGTGTGTGTGTGTGTGTACATAGTAGTTTCAAAATTACCCCGAGACAGAAGCTCCAGCAATAATGGCAATTCTCTTAGTGACCTGGAAAGAGGCCACTCTAAGGACTTGTACTGACAATCACAATGCCAAGAATCATCAGCATAACTTTTAAAATCAATTTTATTTCTTGAAGCTAGAATCAATGCCTCAAAAAACATCTTAATTTATTCTTTCAAATTCACATGAGGGAATTTAGAAACTATTCCCCCTACTGAAATTAGTCCATATAAAAGAAAAAAAAAACCCTAATCTTTCTGGTATAGAATTATTTTCCATAAGATTAGGATTTATATTGATAGAAATTCTAGGAAATTTCTTCCTTATGTGTTATTCTTGCATCTTACAGGCCCATTCAGTAAACCATTTTTCTTTTAAATTTATCAACCCTACTGTCTGACAGCCTAAAGTTTTCCTTTTTTATGTATTTTAATGTATTTATTAGCAGGCATATATTTAGCATCAACTATGGACAAGGCTCTGTTCTAATGAAAACGATAGCTATACATACATTTAATACATAGCGCTTTCCTAAAGGAGCTTAAAACATGTTTATTGTGCTAAATTATATAAAACAATGCAATAATATGTGCAATGTATATATCAGCAATGTATTAATGCATACATATATATAATACTACAATCACAAAAATCTGTGTTTTAAGCACCAAATAAATAGAATAATCATGAATCCAACATAGTATGTGAGATTTTTTCACCATAAAGTGAAGTGGTTAGGAAAAGCTTTATAAGCTATGTGGGAATTCAATTGTGTGTTGTATTAGTCTGTTCTCACACTGCTATAAAGATCCTACCTGAGACTGGGTGATTTATCAACAAAGGAAGTTTAATTGACTCACAGTTCTGCAAGGCTCAAGAGGTCTCAGGAAACTTACAATTATGGTGGAAGGGGAAGCAGGCACGTCTTACATGGCAGCAGGCCAGATACAGAATGAGAGCAAGAGCAGGGAAAACTGTCTTATAAAACCATCAGCTCTCACGAGAACTCACTCACCATCAAGAGAACAGCATGGGGGAAACTGCCTCCATGATCCAGTCACCTCCCACCTCGTTCCTCCCTGGACATGTGGACATTATGGGGATTATAATTTGAGATGAGATTTGGGTAAGGACACAGAGCCAAATCATATCATGTGTTAAAAGTCAAGAAACTTCAAATAAATTTAGAACTGTAGTAGATCTAAAAAATAGCATAATAAATAGGCTAACATATAGTGTGTCTAAGATGCTTTGAAGTGACAAGCATAGACTAGACTTGTGGGAAAGGGAAGAACTGAAAGATCCACTTGGTGAGGTAAGTTAAACTCAGATTCTGAAGTTTTTTATTTCCAGATAAGGAATCTTTGACTGTATTGTTTTATATAAAATTAGAAGCCATGGTAGGTTTTTCCCAAAATAAATTATTTTGATACAATTTTATGAGGTTTAGTCATAGATGAATTCATGTCAGAGTATTAGAGAGAAAGAAACTGGAGATAAAACACTTGCTCAGGGACTTTTTTCAAACTCTGCACCAGATGTGATTTAGAGCCTGACCTATGTAGTATTGGAACAGGAGGGAATGAACGCTTTCAAAAGATGGCTTTCTGAAGAATGGGCAGATCTTGATAAAGGATTTGTTGTGATGGGGCATAAAGCATAGAATAATTCACGTTTAATCCTGGGTAATTGAAAGGTGCTTGTATCATTAATAGAGAAAATGATATTTGTTTTGAGAAGTAAGGGTATCTCCATTATACAAGTTGAATTTGGGATAATAGTGGATCATCCAAATGGATATGATTATTGAAATATGAAGACATAAAACTTGAGATATATATGTATAATGATGCCTGAACAAACAGGAAGGAAATTTGCTAATGAGAGATCATTTGTGATGATCAAGATTGCAGGCTCCATGAAAGAGTAAAAAACAAAGCAGACCTGGGGCAATAAGAAGGGAGAGGGAGGAATGTAGATCACGTGCATTTAAGAAACTTAACAATGAAGAGAAGGAGAAATAATAATAAATATGGGTAAGCCAAGAAAAGTTTTCTTTGTTTTTCACAAAATTCTCTATATGTAGCCAAGTTGTTATTCATGAATGAAGACAAAATTCATTCTCATATATGCAATGCCTTAGAATATCTGTCACACAGATACTTTGCTGAATATATCGCTTGAAATTTCAGAACAAATAAAGATTACCTGAAATCCAGGTTTTAAGAATACAGAAACACCAGGAAAAAAAAACACTCATAAGTACTGAAACTTTTTAAACATATAGAAATATGTGTAAGAAAATATATATGTGTGTATGTATGTAAGTGTGTATATAGATATTAATATGTTTTACATATAAATATTTGTGGGTATGTCATATCAATATCTTCAGGGCTTTTAAGAGAGATATGAAAAATTAATAAAAATTTAAATGACATCTATCACCATGTGAGTATAAGAAGTAATATAAATTTTCAAAAGATACTCATCAAAATATTCCTGAAATGTAAATGTGGGACTCTTTGGACCTAAGGACCCATTCGACCTGGCTTCCTAGGTTAACCTGCCTGCCCTTAAAGGAAGTTCTTCTAGAGAGAGTTGTCAGGTTCTTAGCAGAAGAGCCAGTTCCTTTGAGTGAATGTCATGTTTCACTGAAGTAAAAGAATGAAGACAAAATCGAAAAATCTGAAGTGTGGACTACAGTTTACTCTAATTAGACATTCAACTAGAGCCCTAAAAAAAAGTAGGATCTCAGTTAATAACTTTTAAATAGAATTAAAGAACTGGGCCTAAGGTAGTCACACTTTATAGCATTTTTGTAAATGTATCATGAAATCCATTCTTTCTTTTTAATAATTAATTAAAACTTTAAAATTCTCTTTATAAGGGTTTTATTGGGTGATGTAGCTACACCACAGGAAATATTTATTCAGAGAATTTAATAGCATAAAATTAATTTCCATTGATATGATTTTGATTTAAAATTTAAGAACATCTGAACAGTAGGTTTCTGAAAAGGTGTTAAAGGCCTTCTGGCTGTTTCTTTCATCAACTTTTGTTTTGCTTTTACTATCCTACCTCATATCTAGCAGGCATGCTATAACATGTCCAGGAGTTTGAAATATAAATGATTGCAGCTGTCAGTGCCTCCTGCCTCAATTCTTGAGTTTCTTTATGAATATAAAGTGCTGTGTTTTCCCCTAGCAAGTTATTTCTAAAGGAAGCATGATGGCTCTTTCATGTAAATTAATTTCTACAGCTGTAACTTTTACGCTTAGCCTGGGGCTCTTCTTTGTGACTTTTGCATTTATTTAAAACATAGCATTTTGAAAATTATAATGTATTTTTATTGAGTTTAAGCTTTATTGGAGACAGCTTGAAATTATTACTGGATCTGCATTTTAAAAACAACTAATAAACATGTCCCTCTTAAATAATTGCTTGGTGACTATTTTGCCACTCTGGCATTCTTCATTTGAACAGGCTGCTTTCAGTGCAGACTTCATCTATTTGCCCTTGTCCTCACCACTTTTTTTTTTTTTTTTTTTAGTTAGCCTAAGGAAACTTTTGTTCAAACACATGATTTAGCCCAAATTAAGAAATGCTATATTTTGAGTATTTTGGAAATTTAGGCTTTCCAAAATTGCTGTGATCAGCCAAGATACTTTATTCTGGCAAACTAAACATTTTAAAACTATAATTAAAACAGTTTTTTCTGAGTTATCGAATTATTCTCAAAATTTTTGTCAATGCTAGTCACTTTGAAAAAAACTATACTCTGGTTTTACTAAGTGTAGAAACTGCTACAGTCATTTTATACTCTTTATCTTCTTGATATAATCTTAAATTCTACCTAAAGACATCAAACCTTGTTTTATTATTGATTTTCTGAAGTCTCTTTGGAAGGAATTTTTTTTTAAGACAGCCAAATAATAGATATCATTGGGAAATCTCTCTTTAGAATTAATATTCATCAACACTGTAGAAATGACAATTTTAAAGAGAGTGATTATTCTTTTTATTAAAGTAAACAATTATTTTTTGACATTCCACATATGATAAAAACTTTACTAATAACAGGAAAAAAATAGATTACATAGGAGTATGGTGTTTAAAAAAGAATACTTTTGGGCAGTTTACATCACATCATGAAGTATAACTGGGCATCTCAAAGTCAGAGGGAACAAGGTTCAAATCCTAAGTCCTCTACTTATGAGCTGTGTGACATTGGATGACTTCACTAACATCTCTCTACTTCAGTTTTACCATAGAAAAAATGGGAGCTATAACAGTAGCTACCTGGAAAGGCTGTGGAGAAGATGAAATGACAAGGTGAGTATAAAGTGGCTGGGGTAGTACCTGGCAAAGTAAGAAAGCTGCTACAAATAGTTGTGGAATTACTACCTACATTGATTTCTTTCAGGTAGTGTTTTCAAATACACATAAACATACACCAGATGTATTTACACAATAGTTTTCTATTGAGTATTCTGCACGTGTATATCTCTCTGTATGAATTAATTAATGGTAAACAAATACGAGGTCTGACTTTTGGAAAACTCAACTCTGGAAAAAAAAACCTTCTTATTAACATTGAACATTTGGGTAGGTATAATTGATATTTCATTGTTAACTGGCAAATCCCCTATTACTTACAGATTCAAGCATTTCTGTTTACATTAGTTGGCCACTTGGATTTGTTATTCTGTGTAGTGCATATTTATATCCTTTATGTCTATTGTGCTGCTTGTTTTCCCCACCTTTTTAAAAGTTTAACAATGTGTACAAGCTTTTTGTATTACACACATAATAACCCTCTATCTGTTTTCTGTGGAGTGAGCAATGTCCCACAAATCTGTGATTAGTCTACCGACTTTGGTAATTTTTTTTTGTTTTTATTTTTATTTTTTGCTTCATAGAAGTTCCTAGTTAGAAGCTCCTAGCTATAGGGTGAGCTATGTATTAATATCCTTGTCTATAAAACAAAGATGATAATAACTACCTTACGGCAATTGTTACAAGAATTTATATAAGTAATGCACTTTTTAAAAATGAATAACTGACACATTGTAAGTGCTCTTATGACTTCCTAAAGAAGATGTCATCAAATGTGTTTTTCTTTTCTCATTACATTTTAAATTTTCAGTTCTAAACCCAGAATCATCTTATCTCTATATTGTATATCAAATTTCCTACATGTTCTTGCAAAATTGCCAATGTCTGTTTTTTATTTTACATTTTATAGTACTTTTTAATTCTCAGACACGAGTATTTTTCAAGATTTCTAGTTGTTCTAACACTCTTTATGAAATAATCTCTTGTTTTCCTACTCAGCTGAAATGCTTGCCTTGTCATTTAGTAAATTTGTATGTTCTGGGATGTATTTCTGAATTTTCCTTTCTGTATCTCTAATCCGAAGCCAATAGTCTCTTGATTTCATTACAGTGGCTTTACAGTTTTTTGTGATATTTTCTGTTGTTATATCTCTCTTCTATATTGTTTATTTGAGAAACTTTCTTAGTTATTTTTGGCAATTTATAATTTTATATAATTTGCATACAATTTGCCCAGTTTTATTTCAAAATCTAATTTGTATCCTAACTGAAATGGCATGATATATGTATATTTATTTTTTAAATGGCTTCTGATTTTTACTAGATTCATTTTCATCATTTATCTATATAATCATATGTTATTTACATCTTTCAATCTGGTGATATAATGGATTATACAGATTTCCTGATACTGAAATACCCTTGTGTAACTGAACAGTCTAGCCTGAAAATACAATTTAAAACTTTTTTTCTTTTTTCCCTAGTCTCAAGATGTAACCTTAAAGCTTAAAGCAGAAACCTTTTTTTCTTTTCCTTAGTCTTAAAATATAGCCTTGAAATGTACTTTCTTCGAAACACCATTTCCCTCCCTTTGTCACCATACACTCCCTTACACTATGAACATCTGTCTAACTGTATGCTTCTATGTAATTATATGCCTACTTAGAAGTTCCAGGAACTAATCTTGAAACAGACCAAGCATAGAAACCCAGCTACAAAAATCCAGAGATTACTTCAAGACAGTTAGTCAACAACCCAGCCATTGATGAGATTACAGCAGCCCACACTCCAGGTGGACCATGGCTTGAGATAACCACCAGAACAAGACACTCCCACCTTGTACTCAGCAGTCTGCCAGCATGCCTCCCATTGCAAGTTCCCCTTTTTAAGCTCTCCTTCCCAGCCTAAAGTGTGAATTGGTTGCTTTGGAAGAGAATCTGGCTGTTTCTCCATTACTAGTGTTGGTTAATAAAGTCACTTTCTTTCTACCATACCTCACTGTTGTCACTGGATTCTGTAAGTGGTGAGTAGCCAGGCCTGCATTTAGTTACAATATTTATTGTTTATATTTATTTTCTTACATTATGATAGACATATATATCTTGGAAAACATCTACTTTAAAAAGATTATTTAGGTTGCCATATAGTTAATCAACATTTAACTATTGATACTCAATAGTTACATAGACATCATAAAATAGTCCTACTCTGTTGGTAAAAGAGGCTCTAAATGTATCCAGAGAATCAATTTTATTCATGTATTATGCAGCTCCTTTGTCTTCTCACTTATGTTTTTCTCTAGCAGTCACATCCAAATGCAAAAGAAGCATATTGAAGTCTCCTAGGATAATTGTAGTTTCATCAAGTCCTTGCATTTCTTATAGGTTTTGTCCTGTTATTTTCCTGCTAAATTGTGTGTGACTTGCAGAATTTGGATGTATATATATTTCTATCTTTTATCATAATCTAGTGCTTTCTAGAATTCTGTTTAGTTCTATTAACCTTGAAAACTACCTTCTCTGGTAGTAACACATCAACTCCCACATTCTTCCTATATGAATGTATCTGGAAACTCTTTGTTAACTTGGTTTCAGTCTCAGTCTGTAGCACTTTACCTTAAATATGTTTCATGTAAACAGCTTATAGTTAGTTTTTCTTTGTCTTTACTAACCCATTGTGTCTTTTATATTTTTTAGTAATCTGAAAGTTCATCTAGCTGTAGTCTGGATGCAGTGATGATCCACAGTCAGTGAGTTCAAAGTGCTAAAACTTTCTTGGCACATGGTAGGAAGAAGGGGAAAACATTCATATATGTGTGTGTATACACACACATATGCGTGTGCATATATATATATACGCACACGCCCCAACCATCTTTATATCTAAAAACTCAGCCAGAAAACATTGGACATTGGATATTTTTTCATTTTGAAAAAGTCTTGTATTTGTACAAATACATTCTTTTACAGAATCATTAAGTCTATCAAATAATCCTGTAATATGGGAAAAAACAAGTGTGCATCAGATAATTGAAATAAATCAGCCTGAAGTTTATCATAAATACTTGAAGAGTTATTAGAGATATTCATTTTTTATTGACATTGATTTTCCTCCTTAGCCGCATATGTACATTGTGTATATCTCTCTATAACCTATTTTTAATTTTGTTATATTATTCTTGACTGAAGGAACCTCACTCCTAGCTCTGTATTAACACTCTGTATAATATTTTATTGACCTCATTTTTGTTATCAATTTTTGCTTATTTCATCTATTTTATTTCATAAGCCTTAACTTGTCTTAAAACTTTGAGAGAAAACAGGAATTGATGTATAAACCTTTGCATATATATTTATATACATGAAAAGACATGAAAGCTTGATAGAGAATTCAGCTGGATTTTTCATGTATCCTTCCATAAAATTATATTTAATGAAAGATGGAAATTTTTTTTTTTTTTGAGACGGAGTCTCGCCCAGGCTGGAGTGCAGTGGCCAATCTCAGCTCACTGCAAGCTCCGCCTCCCGGGTTTACGCCATTCTCCTGCCTCAGCCTCCAGAGTAGCTGGAACTACAGGTGCCCGCCACCTCGCCCGGCTAGTTTTTTGTATTTTTTAGTAGAGATGGGGTTTCACCGTATTAGCCAGGATGATCTCAATCTCCTGACCTCGTGATCTGCCCGTCTTGGCCTCCCAAAGTGCTGGGATTACAGGCTTGAGCCACCGCGCCCGGCCGTAAGATGGAAATTTTAATTGAAAATGGAATATAAGAATCAAGAATATCTTTAAAAGGTAGTTATCAGGGAAGGGTGAAAATACTAAATCTAAATCTGAGATAATAATTTAATAACTGGGACAAGATACAATGCAGTGTGGATTATTTAATAATAGAATCAATCTGGTGGTTATGACTGAATTTCATTTAGATCTGAATTCTATTATATTTAGTTTTAAATTATATTTTAGAAGCATAGAAAGGACATTTCTATCATATATTTTATATTATATATCATATTATATATCATATATTATATATTATATATAACATTAATATAAAATTATATAATATAAAATTATATATATTAAATTAATGTTAAAATTATATATAATTTTATATTATAAATATAAAATTTTATATTATAAATATAAAATTATATATAATATATCAATATAAAAAACATCATACATCATATATCATATATTAAATGATACATATAATCACCTATTTCAGTAGTTTTCAATCTTTATATGTACACACATACACACGTACACACATACATTGCTAGACAGAGAGTTTAAATTGTCTAGTAAAATTTCTACTATAGCTTTGAAAATTGCTCTCATTAAAGGAAAACAAAATTGTATAAGAAGAAACAAATTCCCTAGACCCTTCCTCAGAAATGTGAACTCAGTAGATTGCCTGTTGCAGCCCAGGAATCCACATTTTAAGAACTCTGATAACTTGGATGCAGCTGAGTGCCACTATACTTTGATAAATATCATATTGTTTCAATCACCTGATGAGCTCAGTTTCATTTTATTCTAATATTAGATATTTGTTTTTAGCTCTGTAGTAGAGATAAAAATAGTGTAAATGTCTCATCCTGTGAAGGTGAAACAAGAAACAATATATTTAATTAGCATAATAGCAAGCACATAGTATGTGTACACTATGTATTAGCTTCTGTTTTAATCGATCATTTTCAATTATGGCAATGTTAACATTACACTATCGTTATTAGTTAGGCACTTGTTCCCCTTTGAACTATAGTTGCCCTGAGTGACAAGAATGCTTCTTTTCTGCGTATGTACCTCTAGAATCTGGCTTAATGTCCGACATGTTAGCTGTTCTCAGTTTATTTGTGTTAAATAAATTAACAAACTGAAGTGTGTACACAGAAAAACCACTGAAGCTAGCAGGAGAGCTCAGAGCACACTAGAAGGAAAAAGAGTTATAAAAGAGCCAGGTGATAATTTGACATAACAATGTGAGAAGATGAACATCCTGAGGCAATGCTTCCCTTATCTCCTTTCATAATCTGGTTGAGTCCCTGGCTGTCTCCTCTGGGGAATAACAGCAACCTCATCTGCTCATACTTGGACCCCATTCACTTTGCAGTTCCATCCTTGCCTCTGTTACCACCCACTTAGACTACCCCTACTCCCTACCTTTGCTACTCATTGGATTTTGTAGCCCTCTACTGAAATAATTATATGGTATTAAACCAAAGGTATTACCATTGTTCTTTAAACTGAGTTCCTAATAAAAGCACGTTAGTGGAAAATTTCTGTAAGAAAAACATGTTACTAGAAATGTTTCTATAATTTTATATCCTGCTTGTTTTTTTCTAAGAATATCCTCTATGATACTTTCTTAAGAGTATAAGCACAATTGAAACATTTATTAAAATGCATTAGAATAACAAAAGCAGCTATTGAAACAACACTACATTTCCTGATCTATAGAAAAATATTTAAAAGTATTGCATTCATAAGCCCTATTTTAAAGCTAAACACAACCAATTTTAAATATTTCCATTAAATAACCTTAAATTCAAAGAGATAACTATAGATTAAAACATACATTTTAAAATAATTATGGTTTGAGGTGACAATGAAGAGTTTACTAAGAATTAGGGTTTGCTTCTAAAAACGTTACTACTAATAAAATATCAGATAATTTGGGTATATTAAATAAGTTGCCACTTAATTATTGCTTTACTGCACTCAGTGATAAATTGAAAGAATTATTGCAACTTCCCAAAGAAAGTAAATTATCCTCAAGTGCATATTATAGTTTAAGAGTATAAGATTTAATACATATTAAAAATGATTTACTTTGGGATGCCGAGACGGGCAGATCACAAGGTCAGGAGATCGAGACTATCCTGGCTAACACGGTGAAACCCCATCTCTACTAAAAAAAAAAAAAATACAAAAAACTAGCTGGGCGAGTGGCGGGCGCCTGTAGTCCCAGCTACTCAGGAGGCTGAGGCAGGAGAATGGCATAAACCCAGGAGGCAGAGCTTGCAGTGAGCTGAGATCCGGCCACTGCACTCCAGCCTGGGTGACAGAGCGAGACTCCGTCTCAAAAATAAAATAAAATAAAATAAATAAATAAATAATGATTTATTATAATTCTCCTCTTCCTTTCCATGATGATAGCTGCTTGAAGAAGGTAAACTCAATAATCTCTCCTATAGAAATGATATTTTCTAGCTTCTTGCTATATGCATATTTTTGTTGTCATGTTTTTCACTTTAATTTACTCCAACTGACACTACTTGATGTTAATATTTAGTCAGCAAGAATTTTCTCAATGTGTATTTTTAGAGGTTATGATAAATTAAGGCACTGAACATATACATGCATGTCAGTTTTCTTGTCAGATTCAGCTTCTAGATCAGCTCCCAGGTATTAACACAAACAGAGTTGATGGGGGCATCATATTGGTGATACTGTGATACAATGTGGTAACACATTAGCTATGCTGTGAAACTGCATAACAGATGCAAAGCAAGATAAGAGGCTCTGAATTTTAAGTTAAATATTACTTTCAAATCATCTGAAGATGACTTAAATTATGAACAGTACAAAATTATATTTGGAGCAGAATACATTCATTAAACAAATGTTTATCAAACATCTACTAGGTGCCCAGCCCTATCCACAATGCTCATAAATCGAAGTTGAAATATCACTGTCTCTCTTCTCAACAGAGCTCACTGTCTAGTGACTACCAGGGAATCATACTGTGGGCATAAATACTAACTCAGGAGTCGGCAAGGTGGACAGGCAAGGTTTTTCATCTACCTTGGGAAATCAAGGAGAGTTTTCTAATAGAGGTAGTATTTAGACTGATGTTTGGAGACTGAGTGTAATATCAGGTAAATTGAAGTGTGCATGGCTTGGAACTGTTAAAGGCATACAAGAAAATGAATGATATGCACAGAGGTTAGAGGGATGTGCCAGTTAAAGAGGATGTCAGGAGTTTGCTAGTGGTTCAAAACAGTTGAACTTCATGCTGTGTGTAAGATAGCAGTGAGATGTGAAGCTAAATAATTAGGGTCAAAGTACAGAGGGCCTTTACATGTCAAACAAAGAAGTTTGTCTTTTATTCTGTAAATGGTGGGGACACATAAAGGAATTTTATAAAAAATAAAAATAGATAACATTTATTAAGCACTTACAAGATGCAGGCACTACACTAAGCTGTAGGTATGCATTCCCCATTTTTCCTATAAAATGAGCTATAAAATAGGTATTAAATTATGTCAGAAAACTAGAACCTAGAAAAAAAGATACTGGCCCAAAGCCACTTCATTTATTAGCAGATCTGAGCCTGAACCTTAATTTTTTAAATTCTAAGTTCTCTTAACCACTGGTATTTTCTGACCCAAAGGAAAGTCAAACAACCCATTAACATGTGAATTGCCACTGTGGCAGCAAGTTTGTAGAAGGACTTCCGGAGTATAGGAACACAGACAAGAATGTCATCCAGGAAGCTTCTTCAGAAGTAGAGGTGATGACTAATATGTGTTTCAATCAGAGATGGAAGAGAAATAAAAATATTTAAGATACAGATTTAAAAAAAGAATACATTAATCCGGGAGGACCCTGACAAAAAGCAGAAAGCATATGGCACATTCAGACTCCATAACAGAAAGCTTAATAAAGGCATTCTTTACAAAGATATAGACATAGTTTAGGAAAATCACCCAAGGGTTTGGAACCCAGAGCTTGCAAAAATAGGGGTGGATTGCTACCCATAAGTCCTGAAGAGCGAGGGGATGCTGCCAATACTGGAACTCGGGAAAGCAGCAGAGAGAGGGCTGCACCAGGAACATTGGCATTCGGTAAAGGGACACAATCAACTCAGTGATCTCTCAGGAAGAGAAGAAAAATTCCATTCTTCTTCTATATGCTGCCTGGGACTCCTCTAGAAGAACCTAACCTGAAGCCAAGAAGCAAGGATTATCACTGATTCAATCTGCAAGCATTAGCCTCTCTGGCACAGGGCAGGGTGAAGGAAGGCAGAGTAGAGAAATAGAGAGGCAAATAGAAAATATCCAGTTCAAGCTAGAATATGAAGGTTAAGATGATTGGGAGAAGATAAGGAAAGGAGGGAAATAATAAAGCTACGAAACTGTTAAAGAACTGGTTTGAGGTTTGATAGTAATAAATAAAATGAGTTAAGATAAATTTTTTTTTTCTGTGTTGGGCTTATTTCACTTAGCATAATGTCCTTCCATGTTGTCACAAATGGCAGGATCTCCTTTTTTTTAAAAAAAAAAAATGAGTAATATTCCATTGTTTATGTATATATAATATAATTTATCCATTCATCTACTAGTAAACACAGGTTGATTCTATATTACTGTGAATAATGCTGCAATGAACATGGGACCACAGATATTTCTATGAGGTGCTGATATTATTTCTTTTGGGCATAGAACCAGAAGGGTTGCTGGGTTATACAATAGTTCTGATTTTTTCTTTTTTTGAGAAGCCTCCATTCTGTTCTCCATAGTGGGCATACCAGTTTACATTCCCACCAACGATGTTCAAAGTTCTCTTTCCTCCACACTCTCAACAACACTTGTTACCTCTTGACTTTTTTTATAACAACCATCCTAACAGGTGTGAGGTAATATCTCATTCTAGTTTTGATTTGCATTTCTCTGACAATTAGTGATATTGAGTAGTTTTCATGTATTTGTTGGTCATTTTTGAGTCTTTTTGGAAAAAGTGTCTATTTGTGTCCTTTGCCTACTTAACTGGGGTATTTGTTTTTTGTGGGGATTTTTGTTTCTTTGTTTTTTGCTGTTGAGTTGTTGGAGTTCCTTATATATTTTGGATATTAACCACTTATCAGAGTTTTTGGCAAAGATTTTCTGTCACTCAGGAAGCTGTCTCATCATTTTGTTGTTTGCTATTTTGTTGTTTGTTTCCTTTGCTGTGCAGAAGCTATTCAGTTTGATATAGTTCCGGTTATTACTTTTTCTGTGTGTTGTCTGAGTTTTTGACACAATATCAAAAAACCATTGCCAAGGCCAATATCAAGGACTTTTTCCTTATGTTTTCCTTTAGGAGTTTTGCTGGTTCAATTCTTATGTCTAAGTCATAATCATTTTGAGTTGATTTTTGTGCATGATGTAAGGTAACGGTCCACTTTCATTATTTTGCTCATGGATATTTAGTTTTCCCAACAGCATTTATTGAAGAGACTGTTTTTTCCTACGATGTCTTCTTGATATCCTTGCCAAAGATCTGTTGATTGTATATGCTTGAGTTTATTTCTGGGCTCACTATTCTATTCCATTGGCCTGTGTCTATTTTTATGCCAGTGTCATACTCTGCTGATGACTATAACTTTGTAATTTATTTTGAAATCAGAAATTGTAATGCTTTCAATTACAATTTTTCTTTGTCAAGATTAGCTATTCAGGATCATTTGTGGTTCTATACAAATTTTAGAATTTTTTTCTATTTCTGTAAAAAATGCCATTGTAATTTTCATAAGGATTGCATTGAATCTGTATATCACTTTCAGTAGTAAGGCAGTAACATGGTTGAACCTGGAGGTCATTAGGCTAAGTGAAACAAGCCAGACAGAGAAAGTAAAATACTACACGATCTTATCTGTGGAATCTAAAAAATTGTTGAATATGGTGAAATAGAGTAGAATGGTGGTTGCCAGAGGCATAGAGTTGGTAGGAAATGAGAAGGAGGTCAAAGAGTACAGACTTGCCGTTATGTAAGATGAATAAATATAGCAATCTAATATGTATCCTGAGGGGTATCATTAATAATACCATATTTTATACTGAAATTTTTCTAAGAGAGTAGATTTTAGGTGGTCTTACCACACATACAAAAAAAAAGGCAACTATGGAAGTATATAGAGTTTACTTTTCTTGACTGTAGTAAGCATGTCTATGTGTATATATATTTATCAAAACATATTCTATACCTTAAATATATACAATAAAGATACATTTTTGAGATGGAAATAAAACTAATTAACAGAAGATTGGTAATACATGACCATTTGTAAAATACTTTCAAATAAGTCATCTCATTTGATCTTCATAATGATGTAAAATATGGCTTGTATTTTATTATTGATTATTTAATGTTATTTCACTAATTATTTAGAAATATTACTCTTCCAAGATAACTCATCTGCCAAGTCAACTGATTTCAAGATCCTTGCCCTTCCCAAGCTTCTGTCAGTCTTTCTCTGGGAAGATAAGTAAACCCATAGATGTTTAGCCATTTTACTGCCTACCTCTTCCTTCCAATACAATAATTTAAAGTTTATCCCAGATATTATTTTACCTTTTATAAATAGAATAAAATAGATAGAAATGATTGTTTGGAGAATATTCCCTCAATATTACTCTTGAGGGAAATATACTTGGTCTTGAATCTTATATTAGTAATGCGAAATCCTATATATAGAAAATAATTCTTCAGTAATTGGTACATCCCATAGCAGGAGTAAATACTACATCTGAAGCCCTACTATTCTAATAGCTTCTATGGAATTCTAAAGTGATGTTTCTGCCATCCATTGATACAGACATTACAGCTTTGGAAAAGAATTAAATATTTTTTGTAACAAAATGGAACATGAATATACATAGTATTAAAACCGATTTTTTACTTTTCACATAACTTATTTTATGGAATTATAACAATTAATTTTATTAAAATAACATTCTTACATCTGTTCCTTTTACAAACATGCCCAGATGAATATAAAAAATAAAACAATAAGCTCTGTTAAGGTAAGGACAATAGCTCTAATTTACGTCAGAAAATACTCTTTGGATAAATAATGGGTGATCAGTAAAAGGTGATGATGGGTCTATATTGGTTAGTTCATATTTACACTGTCTCCCCAATGTGCCAGTCACTTTACTTCACAAGATACATGGATACTTGTCTAGGACCAAGCTTTCTGCAAGTTTTCATTTGAGTACAATCATGCATTTAGGGGAGAGTATGTGTGAAGATACATGCACACGCACACACTCACACACACACATACAGGCACACATACAGAGAGAGAGAGACTTTGTTGTTCTATATCCATCAGGAAGCTAAGTATTTTAACCAGTGGGGATTTGAAATGAGAATTATTACCATCAACATCAGAGGTCTTAAAGAGGAAAAAAATGTTATTTTTTGTGTTTACTATACAAAAATATTTAATCGTAGGTAGCAGCTATGTACTAGGACTGAGGGAAAAAATAGGAAGAGGAATATTTACCATAAATTAGAAGCTTGGTGCCCAGAAACCTGGTACTTAGACCACAGATGAGTCTGCTCAATTACTGCCGCTGCCTCTGAGGAGCCCTGATGACACTGATGCTGAGATACTGATGGAAGCCCCTGGCTGGGGCCATAGCTGCTACTAAAGTGATGTTGATGGTGCCTGGAAAACAGGTAGAAAACACTCTCTTCCTTCATCCTGCCTTCCAGTGTCCCTCTAATATGTCCTATTGGTATAACTGTACAAACTATCAGGTGGCCAAAGAGTTGGAGAAGTGAAGTTTGTAGACTGCCAGCCCCACTACCACAAAACAGAAGATGGAAGAGCATATTTGGAGTTAAGAGACAATAGGTAAATAATTGGCACAGTCACCCTTTTGGCTACCCAGCATTCACATGCATTCTTCCACACACGTTAGAACTTCCACACAAGAGAAACAAATTCTTATCTCTAACAAGACACAGTTACATTTAGTGCAAAGTCACTCTCACTCTTGCCCCAAGATGAAGAAATACAAAGCCTCATCATAACTGTCTCTAGGGAATAAATTATTTTTCAGATTCATTCACTGTCCTATCTTTTTATTCTGTAACATAAAGCCAAATTGTAAAATTAACTACTAATAACAATTTTTATACTAAATAACAGAGAAACAAAGGGACAAAACATTAATATATAAAAAATATATTATATATGTATATGTAATCAAAAATATATATCAAATATGTATTTGATATATGTCAAAATTATATAAAAATATTTACATATACGTGCACATATGGAATGGCTATATCAAACTATTTAACATATGCTTTCCCTCACATACTGAACATTTTTTTTGTGTGGTAAGAACTTTTAAAATCTATTATCTTGGCAATTGTCAAATATTACAATATATTGCTATTAACTGTAGTCATGACTTACAATAGGCCTATTGAACTATTCCCCTTGTCTAACTGAACTTTGGTTAAGATTCGTTAATATCATAGATTTATTTTGTTACATCATATATATTATATATACACACATTTTTAATGATTATTGAAGAAAATATGCAGACCTGTTACAGAAACAGAAAATTCTGTTTCTGTAATTGGTCACAAATCTATAGGTTTTCTTTTTACATTCATGTTTTTCCTTATTTATTCTATGTTCCTATTGCCTTCCTCTGGCACCACAATTGTTTAGGTTTCTTTAGTGGGTGGTCTGATTCAAGCTTTTCTAACAAGAGGAGCTAAATACTGAGTGGTCTTGACTTTAGTAGGGTTGCATTTGCTTTCATTAATTTTGACATTTGAATATAGAAAAACTAAAGAGAATCTCAGAAGACTTAGTCCCAGATATCTACCTTCATTCTAGATCAGTCATTGAATTTCCTCTTGGTAAT
Source organism: Piliocolobus tephrosceles (assembly GCF_002776525.5). Classification (NCBI taxonomy): domain Eukaryota; kingdom Metazoa; phylum Chordata; class Mammalia; order Primates; family Cercopithecidae; genus Piliocolobus; species Piliocolobus tephrosceles. Next base: position 102,658,038 of record NC_045441.1, read on the forward strand.
CTGAATTTACCACGACGCCTAGTAGAATTTCTTCCTTGTCTATTGACTCAATGGTAGGAGAAGTCCAAAATGGCTGTTGGCTTTCTCAATTTCCAATTCAGAGAAAATATTTTTATGTACCTATGAAAGCATTCTTCTCTTGAACTGAGTCAAGGTCCTTATTTTAAACTGATGTTTAAACTAACAGAACCCCAAATTGCAAGACGAGGAATCAACAATGCTATGAGTGATGTTCTAGCTTCTAGCCTTTGATTCCTATGCCACTGCATTATAGCTAGTTGAAGCTAGGTACTGCATCTGTTAGAGAATGTCCCAGATTTTATAAAGAATATATTTTACAGAGTTAAAAAGTACTTGTTCAATCACCACAACACCTTATAATTGATTTGATGTTTTGCATTCTCAATTGCCAAAATGATTCATTATTTTGGTGATATGTACATGAAGCCTTAAACAGTTGCCTAGGCTTTCTTACATACTTACTACACACAGTAACCCTACTGCCAGATTTTTGCTGTGTTCAGATACAATGGAAAGAACAATCTTGAATAACTTTTTCTCCCCAGCCCTTGTAGAATAGAGGTATAAGATTAGATACATAGTCTTAGCTCTCAGAGATGTATGTACCTATAAGCATCCACAGTGAATGTACCTGTGCATTGTCAGTTTTTGCTTTCTTTTTCTCATTCTCTGCTGTGAATTCTCTCCATTTCTTTCCCTTTAACAACAACAAACAAAACTTCAATTTCTCTTTATCCCCTCATCTCTGGTTTCCACTTTACACCTGCCAGTTAACAGTCAATGATACTCATAAGCTTGGCCAATCTTTTAAAAAATGGTAGTAGGCCAGGTATGGTGGCTTACACCTGTAATCCTAGCACTTTGGGAGGTCAAGTAGCTGGGCTTGGTGAAGCACGCCTGTAATCTCAGGTACTCAGGAGGCTAAGGCAGGAGAATCACTTGAACCCTGAAGGGAAAGATTGCAGCGAGCCGAGATGGCACCACTGAGCTCCAGCCTGAGCAGCAGAGTAAAACTCTGTTTCAAAAAGAAAAAAAAAAAGTTTTGTTGGGAGCAAGCCCCCCAAAATCTGGCCATAAACTGGCCCCAAAACTAGCCATACAAACAATATCTGCAGCACTGTGACATGTCCATAATGGCCCTAACACCCAAGTTGGAAGGTTGTGGGTTTACGGGAATGAGGGCGAGGAATACCTGGCCCACCCAGGCTGGAAAACCGCTTAAAGGCATTCTTAAGCCACAAACGATAGCATGAGCGATTTATGCCTCAAGGGCATGTTCCTGCTGCAGTTAACTAGCCCAACCTATTCCTTTAATTTGGTCCATCCCTTCCTTTCCCATAAGGGATACTTTTAGTTAATTTAATATCTGTAGAAACAATGCTAATGACTGGTTTGCTGTTAATAAATATGTGGGTAAATCTCTGTTCAGGGCTGTCAGCTCTGAAGGCTGTGTAAGATGCCTGATTTCCCACTTCACACCTCTATATTTCTGTGTGTGTGTCTTTAATTCCTCTAGCACCACTGGGTTAGGGTCTCCCCAACCGAGCTGGTCTTGGCAACTAGCGTTCATTTGTAGGGGCTCAAATCCAGGTCGAAGGGTCGCCAGAGTGACGGTTGGATCGGAAATCTAGCTGGAGGACACCCGAGTACTCTTAAAGCAATCCCCATGGTGAGTAAGAAGGGGAGCTCAGAAGCATCAGGGTAACAATAGGACGAGTATGGGTTTGGTTCGTTTCACCTTGGAACTTTTTCACACTGATGACGAGAAGGAACAAGAGTATAGCGAAGTAACAGAAGAGGTTACAGAGCATGTTTATTTGCCAGCTGAAGCTTAAGGGGCAAAGGAAGGAGAGGTTCATCCTTACCCTTCTGCACCCTCTCATTATTTTGAAGAAAATGACCCCCCAGATCTTTCTTTTCCAGAGGACACTGGGCGAAAAGTAGTTGCCCCAGTGCCTCAAGCGACTACTCTTAGTTCTATTCAGGCAGGAATTCAGCAAGCTAGACAAGAGGGTGATTTAGAGGCTTGGCAGTTCCCTGTTAGAATACACCCCGCAGATCAACAGGGAAATATTATAGCTACATTTGAGCCTTTTCCTTTTAAATTACTCAAAGAATTAAAATAAGCAATAAATCAGTACAGACCAGGTTCTCCTTTTGTAATGGGACTGCTAAAGAATGCTACTGTTTCCAGTCGGAAGATTCCTACTGACTGGGATGCTCTTACTCCAGCTTATCTAACTCCTGCTCAGTTCGTACAATTTAAAACTTGGTGGGCAGATGAAGCTTCCATTCAGGCTGCTCGCAATACCCAGGCCCAACCTCAAATTAATATAACTGCAGACCAACTTTTGGGGGTTGGCGGCTGCGCTGGTTTAGATGCACAACTGGTCATGCAGATGATGCCATAGAACAGCTTAGAGGAGTGTGTTAGAGCTTGGGGAAAAAATCACTTCAGGTGGGGAACAATACCCTTCCTTTAGTGCTGTAAAACAGGGACCAAGGGAAACATATGTTGATTTTGTAGCTTGGTTACAGGAGTCTCTTAAAAAGATGATTGCAGATTTGACTGCTCAGGATATAGTGTTGCAGTTATTAGCTTTAGACAATGCTAATCCCGATTGCCAGGCCGCTCTGTGACCTATCAGAGGGAAAGCACATTTAGTTGATTATATCAAGGCCTGTGATGGTTATCGGAGGTAATCTGCATAAAGCTACCTTGTTGGCACAGGCAATGGCAGGACCAAGAGTGGATAAAGGAAATACCCATTTCCTGGGACTTGTTTTAACTGTGGGAAGCATGATAATACTTAAAAAGAATGTAGAAAATGTCAGCGAGTCAGGCCACCAGACAGGGGAAAAAAGAAAACTGTTGAACCTGAAACATGTCCAAAATGTAAGAAAGGAAAACACTGGGCTAGTCAGTATCACTCTAAGTTTGATAAAGATGGGAACATTTCGGGAAACGACCGTGTTCTAAACCGGGGCATTTCCAGCTCAGGCCATTTCCTCACCCCTGTACAATGTCTGTCCCCCGCCACAGCCAGTAGTGCCACAGTAGATTTATGCTGCACAAAAGCTGTGAGCCTTCTACCTGGGGAACTCCTGCAAAAGGTCCCAACATGAGTCTGTGGACCCTTGCCAGCAGGGACAATAGGATTACTTTTAGGAAGGTCTAGTTTTGAGTTTAAAAGGTGTACAAATACATACAGGAGTCATTGATTCCGATTACAATGGGGAAATTCAAATTGTTATATCTACTTCTGTTCCCTGGAAAGCAGAGCCAGGAGAGTGCATAGCATAGCTCCTGATTGTGCCGTATGTGGGAATGGGAAAAAGTGAAATTAAACGAACAGGAGGATTTGGAAGCACAAATAAACAAGGCAAAGCAGCTCATTGGGTAAATCAAATTAGTGATAAACATCCTACCTGTGAAATAACTATTCAAGGAAAGAAATTTAAAGGTTTGGTAGATATAGGAGCGGACATTTCAATCATTATTCTACAGCACGTGGCCAATTCAACCCACTCAATTTAACATAGATGGAGTTGGTAAAGCTGCTGAAGTTTATCAGAGTAGTTATATTTTGCATGGTGAGGGGCCCAATGGACAACCTGGGACTATTCAACCAATTATAACTTCTGTACCTATACACTCATGGGGAAGAGACTTATTACAACAATGGGGAGCACAAGTTCTAATTCCAGAACAATTATATAGCCCTCAAAATCAACATACAATGCATGAAATGGGGTATGTGCCTGGTATGGGACTGGAAAAGAATTTGCAACGTTTGAAAGAACCGCTTTAAGCGGAAAAACAAAGTTCCCAGCAAAGATTAGGAAATAATTTTTGATGGTGGCCATTGTTAAGCCTCCAGAAACTATACCTTTAAAATTGTTAACAGATAAGCCAATTTGGATAGAAAAATGGCCGCTAAGTAAAGAAAAACTTGAGGCTTTAGAGAAATTAGTTGCTGAACAGTTAGAAAATGGGCACACAGCTCCAACATTTTCCCCTTGGAATTCTCCAGTTTTCATAATTATGAAAAAATCAAGTAAATGGAAAATGTTAACCGACTAAAGTCAGTTATACAACCTATGGGAGCATTACAGCCAGGATTGCCTTCTTCTGCTGTAATTCCAAAAAATTGGCCTTTAATAGTCATATATTTAAAAGATTGTTTCTTTACTATCCCTTTAGCTGAGCAAGACTGTGAACGGTTTGCATTTACAATTCCTGCAGTAAACAACCTGCAGCCTGCTAAGCGTTTTCATTGTTTTACAGATGGGTCTAGTAATGGTAAAGCTTCTTATTTTGGCTCAAAAAGTAAAGTTTTCCAGACGCCCTATACTTCAGCTCAAAAAGCGGAGCTTGTAGATGTAATTGAGATATTGACTGCTTTTGATATGCCTATTAATGTGATTTCTGATTCTTCATATGTGCTTCATTCCACACAGTTAATTGAAAATGCTGTTACGATTTCATACAGATGAACAACTGATGACAAAAACAAAAAAGGAGGAAAAATAGAGATTACAGGACAGCCCATACACAAGTGACTCTAGCATTATTAACTTTAAATTTTTTGAGCCTGCCCAAAGGCTAGATGTTATCAGCAGCTGAACAGCATCTACAGAAACAGCTGCAAAGACAGAAACAGAACAACTGATTTGGTGGAGAGATCTAATAACAAAAAGTGGGGAAATAGGTAGAATAATAACTTGGGATAGAGGTTATGCTTATATTTCTCCAGGCCAAAATCAACAACCGATTTGGATACCATCAAGACACCTGAAACCTTACCATGAGCCAGATGTCAAGGAAGAGACTCCTGGAGGATCCCGAGGACCCCCCGGTTGCAGCCATGTCGAGACTGATGCTGAGGAGGACCCCAGCTGTCACGAGCAACACCCGTGGAACACAGCCATCCACCTGGGGACAGATCAAGAAGTTGTCACAGATGGCAGAAGAAAACCCGAGGAAAGCAGGACAACCAGTCACAATAAATAATTTAATGGTAGCTATGATAGTGGCTATCACCACTGCCGTGAGTATTCCTTCAATAAGGGCTGGCAATAATGCCTGGATGCAATCACTCTATGACACAGTTACACATGCTTTCTGATCTCAGTATTTACCATAATAAATCAACTCCTATAATTGAGGCATATCGCCCTCAAAAACCTGTTTGTAAACAGGATTGGACCCAGTTAGAAAAAACGAACATACTTGCTTAGGAAGATTGCATTGCAGAATAGGCAGAGGTGCTGCAAAATGATTCCTATAGAAGCATTATTAATTGGTCCCCTAAGGAGATGTTTAGCTTGAATTGCACCTCTCAGTCTGTGTGCCATGGTCACACTACATTCAGATGGTCTGAACAAAATGGTCAGATGGTAGAAATAATAAGAAGTATGACAAAAGTTCCTATTATCTGGAACCATGGCGGTATAGTGGCACCTCAACCTCCAATGATATGGCCCACTCTAGGAGCTAAACATAAGGATTTGTGGAAACTATTAAATGCTCTTAATAAGATCAAAATTTGGGAAAGAATAAAAAAGCATCTAGAAGGACACTCTACAAACTTGTCTTTGGATACAGCAAAATTAAAACAACAAATATTTAAAGCATTCCAGGCACACCTGATCTTAATGCCAGGAACTGGAGTGCTTAAAGGAGCTGCAGACAAATTAGCAGCTAGTAACCCATGTAAATGGATAAAAAACACTTGGAAACTCTGTGATTTCAATGATGACTATGCTTTTAATCTATGTTGTTTGTCTTTGTATAGTCTGCAGATGCGGATCCCTACTCCTGTGAGAAGTAGCTCACTGTGACAAAGCTGCCCTTGCTTTTATCTCTTTGCAGATCACAGAAGGGAGACATGTTGGGAGCAAGCCCCCCAAAAATCTGGCCATAAACTGGCTGCAAAACTGGCCATAAACAAAATCTCTGCAGCACTGTGACATGTTCATAATGGCCCTAACACCCAAGCTGGAAGGTTGTGGGTTGACAGGAATGTGGGCAAGGAACACCTGGCCTGCCTAGGGCTGAAAACTGCTAAAAGGCATTCTTAAGCCACAAACAATAGCATGAGTAATTTATGCCTCAAGGGCATGTTCCTGCTGCAGTTAACTAGCCTAACCTGTTCCTTTAATTCGGCCCATTCCTTAGTTTCCCATAAGGGACACTTTTAGTTAATTTAATATCTATAGAAACAATGCTAATGACTGGTTTGCTGTTAATAAATATGTGGGTAAATCTCTGTTCAGGGCTCTCAGCTCTGAAGGCTGTGAGACCCCTGATTTCCCACTCCACACTCTATATTTCTGTGTGTGTCTTTAATTCCTCTAGCGCCGCTGGGTTAGGGTCTCCCCAACCAAGCTGGTCTCGGCAAGTTTTGTAACTAATACATTGTTGCTAAATTTTACATTAATAATCATAGTCTCTCCATATATAATGAAGTTTTTTTTATGACACTTTCCCTACATTTTACTGACAACAGAATTTTGAACAACCTTTTTTGTGTGAAATTATGCTACCTTGGAATGTTATATGTAAGGACAACTTCTCGCTGTCGACTTTAGCTAATTACATCTAATGATGTATTGCATAAGCCTAGTGATCCATCAAACTATCTAGGAAGCTCACAGATAAATAGGCTTCTGTTAAATATATATTGTAAAAGACAATTTTGTACTATTGTCTATTATAATCCATGATATGATAGAAAAACACCAAAGGTAAAGAGGGGGTTACTTCACTAAATGATGAAGCTTTAGGTTTACAATTTTCTTTAGGAAACATTCAGTCTATGTGCGTTGCTATTTTTTTAAATGCATGTTGCTTTTAATTATTTCTTCAAACTCCAGAGAGGTAAATTTAAATCTTATATCTGATGAATCCTATGGACAAGCCTATAGCCAAGTTATTTTATCTTCCCAACCTTCTATTTCTTTCTTTGTAGTTTTTTGTTTGTTTGCTTGTTTTTGGTTAAAAAAGGAATAGTCACACTAGTTAAGTAATAAGCAATGGGGGATAGATTTCCATACTGTGTGTGACCACCAAAGCAACTATGTTGGAATCTTTTCCATTCCACACATCATTACTACTCTCTGAGGATCAAGGAGCTCAGTTTGGACATGGAGTATATGTGAACACTGAACAATTCAGACTTGAGCTCAGCAAAGTACTGACACATAGGCCCACCTGATATACTGGTGACTCTAGAATGTCCCAGCCTGAGAATGAGGACAGCTCAATCAGGTTCAAAGAGCAAGGGCTGCTATTTAGACAGCTGACTGGTTTCTAAGAACTCCTAGACACCTCTTGTAGGTGATTCCCTCTATTGCGCTTAATAACACTCCAATTATTTACATCCGTTTCCCAATACTATCTTCTCTAAAGTTATGCTGTTTTTCTTTCCCTCTCTGTTGAGCAAAAAGCACACAGACAAATGTTTATAGCTATGTGGAATTAATAGAAAATAGAGGGTACTGGAGAAAAGTGTACAAGTAGAAAAGTAGCCATGTACTAACCATCACTCTCATTCCTGTTTTCAAAAAGAGAAGTATGCCTCAGTGAGATTCATCTGTAATAGTCATACCATGAAAAAGAATCCTGGTGTGGGATTCTAACTATATTAATGTTCTACATATTGATAAGCACAAGTGAAGGGAACACCTGGAAGACTATGTAATAACAGAATTTTCCTGGTTGAGGAACTGTCCTCATTTGAAAGGTGGAGCCTCTGAAACAAGCAACTAGAATCTGCCAGTGCTTCCACTGAGCTAACTCAAACCTGCTGAGGTGGATTTTTAGTAAGATTCTAAAAGAGAAAGAAAATGAACTTCCAGGGTTCTTCATACTTATTTCTCCTAACTATTCCAGTATTTCAACCCTCATTTTCTATAGGTTGAGGGAGGGGATGGGAAAATGAGGGTTGTCATCATGTTCTCTATGGAATTTTATTTTCAATTTTCTTTACCAACATCATTGTGTACTACTTTTTGGTTCTTAAGAGCCCAATTCGAATTTTTTAAAAACATGAGCACCAATGGTTCTTTTTCATTGTATTCTGAGATAACAACCCCTCTGGAGACAAGTCTGGAAGAGGGTAGAAATTCTGTAAATAAGCAAAACATGAAGATAAATATGTCAAGGTCTTATCTTGCTATGTCTATTTCACAAGGTTTATTATTTTTGTGAGAATTAATGAGATAAAGTATGTAAATCATTTATCATAACATCTGTTTAGCACAAAGAGATTGATTTATTGAGCTACATTTGGATAGCTATTAGTGGAAGTTAGGTTTGTCACAAAATGTCCAGTATACAGAAGTTGAAAATGAAGAGAATAGCACAGCTAAGGCTCATTTGGTCATGATTATCTACTTAAACTCAATCACTTGAAGATGATTGGTTGATTTGGGGTCCATCTATTAATTACCAAATGAGACTGGCTTTGTTCATTTAGTCTCTAATAAATGCCATCTGTTGTCACTGAAATGTACAGAATGTATGGGACCGAACATAGAAAAATTCATAAACCATTTAAAACTGTGTATTAGCAATAAATAAGACTGATATGTAAAGTAAATCAAAATCTAATTTATAATAATACATACATCTAATAACAACCTCCCTGATTTTTAAGGATTATAATTAGGATATATTCATTGTCCTTAAAAAATCCTAAATATTAGATATATTTAGCCCCATTTCTGGGAAAAACAATTAAGGGTGAGAGACTATAACTGGCCTAACTCCACCTAAGTAATAAGTGTGCATGCTGAAACTTAAGTCTAGATCCATTTCATTCTCTAACTTAATTTTGTTAGACCAAACTGCTCAAATCATCCACTTCTCTTTTATCCAGAATAAGTTAGTTAAACAAAATTTCAATGGCTATATGTACAGTATATATATTTTCTGAGATTTATTGTAGAATGTCTTATACTTAGAGTTTTTCTAATGGAGAAAATCAAGCGGGACAATAATGGCATGAGAATACTGAGGGATATTTATCTTAATTATTTCTCAGTGCTTTTGGCTAATAAGTAAGCAAAGTCTTTCTCGTCTAAACTAAGATTTAAGCATCAGGTTATTATTTAAAAATAGCAAAATGATATCTGAGTCTTAAAGAAAATTAATGAAGCTCCCTAATTATCTGACTTATTACTCAGTTTCAACATGGCATGACAAAATCTGAGTCAAATTTAGGCTAATGTCTATTGATTACTAGGATGGCAACACTGGGTTATTCTTCTTTTCCTTTTGAGCTATAAATCCAAATATGTTAGATGGCCTATAATTTTCACACTGAATAAGTCTTACATTCAAAATCTTCTCTTAATTTTTACTTTCATAAGTAGCCACAGAACACCTGTGAGGTTACTAATAATAAAACGTTTTTCACTGGGATTATTCTAATAGTTTCTTACGGCATACAACCTAACACTGCCACTGCACATATGGAATAGATAGAAATAAATGCCTGCAAATATGGTCTTTGTATATTGATATTTTCAAAGAAAGAACCCTTGTTTCTGTCAAATTGACACATATTACACAAGTATTAAACCATTTACATTGCCTGTGTTACAATAAGTTTCTATCCTGAGTCCTTCAGTCTAAGCTTTAAAGACAGTAGTCTGATTCAGTATAATAAATAACTATATATAACTATATAGATGATAGACAGATAGATAGATGATAAATAAAATGCATAATTATATATCATACCTAGATATAAACCCATATGCACATTTGAGATACTGCATTCCACAGCCTTATGTCATTTCATCATCACCATCATCATCCAATTATAAAGCGCTCACAACATACAAATTGTAGAAATGATTATTGTTTTTCTTAATTTTTGTTAAAGTTTGTTTTTATTTTTGTTTAATGTAAGAAGAGTTCAACAGTCCCTTTTGGAATATAGCACTACAAATTCAACGTGAATCTTGTCACTTTCTATGCATATATATTCCTCTTTTACCCGTGCTCATTATTTCCAGATGAAGGTGCCTAGAATATATGCCCCAAACTCTAATTCCTCCATTAGTAAAATAAAGATGATAATAATAGCTATGTAATATATAACAAGGGTGAGCGAGCCTTTACACTCAGCCCACCAAAATACATGGAAACAACTTTAATCGTAAGATTAACTTCATTGGTGTTCAAAGCTGGGGAAGTACACACACAATATGCTTCAGGAGAAAGGCAATCGAGAAGACTTAACTCAGTAGGAACGGTGGGTTTCTGTTCCACCAATCTTTGTATAGTTATTAGAATTGTCTAAAGAAAATTCCAATTGGTAAAAGATAGTTACAAAGAACTCATCTAATCCAAGCTGTAACTATTCTCATAATCAGGGAGCAAACTAATAGCATTAAACATCCTAACAAAGATAACAAAATGAAAATTGTCTTCTCATGATAAAATAATAGGCTAAAATAAAAGAAATTCTAATTCCAAATCTGTGCCAAAGAAGCATAGTATTTTTTTTCTAGTTCATACATTCATTCATCTATGCCTTCATCTAACAAATATTTATTTAGTATCTAAGTTTGTTTGGAATTGTCTTAGGTGAGAGAGAAGGGGAAAAAAGATCTCTGGATTAAGGGAGCTGATATTCCAGGAGGGGGTCCAGTCGGGAGACAAATAATTGCATGCCAGAGAGTGATACATGATAGGGGAAAAATAACCCAGGGAGGGATCAGAGAAGTGGGGTGATGGGGGTGGGAGATTCCTCCCTGAACATGAAACCTTCTAGAAATGGGATTGTGGGAGATGAAGATGACCTGGGAATCCTTGTCTTCTTGAGATGACTGATAGAAAGATGAGTAAACAATGAATCATGTTAGTTTTGATGACTGCAAGGTTGTAATTCTGGTAAAACTGTGAATATTGGGGTAAAGGAGCAGGAGTAAGGGCCATATCAAATTGTGCAGAAGTCTGAGCACCTCCCTATCTTTCCAAAGTTGATGTAGAGGCTCAGAGAGAGAGACAACAGTCACTTCTGGATGGTTAGAAAAATCTTAATAATCAAATACGTGGATAGATAAGAAGAAGGTTAAAAACTACTACTTGACGTTATACAAATCAACAATACTTGAGAACAGAGGAGTGTTTAGAAATGTTACAATTAAGAGGCTGGCAGGAGAATAATCATTGTTAAAACTTTTACTTTGAAGGATGAGTATAGTTTGGATTTAAGTCAGAAATAATGCAAGAAATTTACGGGCATACTTTAAAGTAATAAACTCTTTTTAAGGAATGTGAGTTTAGTGAACATGCAACCTATTATATAAAAATAGAGTGAGTTGGGGTTTCTCTCAGGATTTTTACAATGTCTAACAAATCTCAACACAAAGAATATAAAATGTGTACCTAAAAGAGCAAATGAAAATTCATATCTCCAATCTACATGTTCTTTTCTATTCTTAGAGAGAAAAAGTACATTAAACAAGGCTCCCACTCCTCCCTGTCACTACTGTTTATTAACACTACATGAGCTTGGGCTAATTTCTTATAAGCTGGAGGAGGTAATCACAGAATCTGGATTTAATATTTATGCTGATTTGCAGCTACCATTGAGAGAGGTTTTTTTTAAAGACTTTAGAAGGATCAGACTGACAATATGCAATTTCCTGATTAAAAACAAGTAAGTAAACATATTTCAAATCTACTTCGCTGTTGACATTATTCACAAAAAGAAACATTTTAGCGTGATCCAAGAAATAAACCAAATAAACCAAGCAATATATTTACTAAGAACCCTGTACACCAATGGACAAGAAAACCACAAAACAAATAAGCAAACAAAATTAACAGAAATACACACAAAGCCACACACAAACATACCTCCAAAACACCCCTTCTTTTTCTAGACTTATATATTTTATATCCTGTGGACAATACTCTTCCAAGTTCTAGTTAATGAATTGAAATTTTGATTTTATGATATGATTTGGCATAAACTAAAATAAATCAAAGTTCTGAAAGAGTATATCAATGTTTCAAATCTTCCAAGATAATATTGGCATTTATTGTACTTCTCCACTGCACATATCATAAAGTTGTTTTTTAGATAATGAATTACAGCCCCATATAAAATATGTTAGATTTTCACACAGAGAGCATTCCACTACTGTGATTCAGTCAGAACATATTTCATCTGTTGTAGTCAAAAAAGAAATGACAGATTGTTAAAAGAGGATGAACTTTTGATTAATAGAAATGCACACATGGCTACAGAAAAATGATTTGTTGAGAATTCTAAACAAAACGAACAGCAAAAATATTAAAAGATACAAGAAATGTCAGGTTATAATAGTCTGCACCCATTCAAACATGATGATTATAATTTATAATTTTACAAATATTCAAAAACTTTAATAATTGAGAAAGTTTAAGAAATAATAGTGAAACTAAGTATTAAAAATGCCAATTTTTTTTCATCATGATTGTCCTCTCCTTTCTGAATTTTGTGTAAGTTATTATCTGGCTTCTCTTTATAATTTCACTGTACCTGTGTGTGCTCCTAAACAATGTATCATTTAGTTTAGCCTGATTTTTAAAAATGAAATCATACAGTGTATATACTTCTGGTACTTTTATTTTAATCAACATTATTTTTTTGAGATCCATCCAGGTCTTGTACAGTTCAATCATTTTCAGTGTCATACAGCACTCAATTGTAAGAATGTATTGCAATTTATTCTTAGTTTTACTGTCAATAGATATGAGTTGTTTGATTTTTTTTTTTGGCTTTTAATTTTCTTTTTACTTATAGTGATGCTATAAACATGTCTACATTTTCTGACATGTGCAAAAGCTTTTCTAGAGTATCTATGGAGTGGAATTTTGGACTTGTAGGGTGTGTGCATATTTAAATTTATCAGGTAATACAAATTTGTTTCCTGTAGTGTTGCTAGCAAACTGTACTCCTACCTTCAGTGTATGTGAATCTTTCTTTCTTTACATCCTCACCACCATTTAACAATGAAAAACATTATTTTTACAATCTGATGAGGTAAAGTCAAACCTTTTATTATTAAATAGCATCGTTACTATCAATGAGCCCAGGCATCTATTTATTTTATGAGACTTTCGTGTTTCCTTAGTGACTTGACTATTTGTGCCTATGTCAATTTCCTATTGTCATTTGCCTTTTACTGACTGATTAGTAGAAATATTTTATATATTTGGAGTACAATACTTTGTCAGTTATTACCATTTCAAGCAACTTATCCCAGATAGAGTTTTGTTTCATAACTTTCTTTATGGTATATTTTGATGAGCAGTTGTTTTTCAAATTGTTTTGAAATTAAGCTTTATATGTTGAGTTAGCTTTATTTTAAAATACAGTTAAAGAAATGAAGCTAAGAGAATATTTGTATCCTTCAACCAATTTCCCCCAATGGCAACAACTTGAAAAACTGTAATGCAGTTTTCACATACAGTCAGCATACTGACATTTTTATGGTTAAAATACAAAGCACTTTCAGCTATACAAGAATCTCTCCCTTTTATAGCCATATCTACTTCCTTTTCCAACACCCTTAATCCCTGGCAATGACTACTATGTTATCCAGCTCTATGATTTTGTCATTTCAAGAACGTTATATAAATAAAATCAAATAATGTATAATTTTTTGAGATTGCCTTTTCACACTTAGCTTAGTTCTCTAGAGATTCATCTAGGCTTGTTTGTACAACCATAGGTTATTACTTTTTATTACCAAGTGATATTTTATGATATGAGTGAACCAAAGTCCATTCACACATTAATGTTTCCACATTTTGGCTATTATGAGGGAAATTGCAGTAAACATTTCTCTACAAGTTTTTGTGGAAGCCTAAGTGTTCATATCCCTGATATAAATACCCAGGCTTACAGCTGCTCAGTTATATAGTAGTTGAATATTTAGTTTTTAAAGAAGCTGCCAAAATGCTACCCAAAGTGTCTATACACGTTTACATTTCCACAAACAAGGTTTGAGTAATCCATTTTCTCCACATCTTCACAAGTATTTGGTTTTGTTACTATATATTGTTTTAAATTTCAGTCATTTTAATACATAGATAGTGATCTGTCATTGTGGTTTTAATTTACATTTCCCTAGCGGTTAATGACATTGAGAATCTTCCCTTCTTTTATTTGCCATTTGAAATGTTTCTTCACTGAAATGTCTCTTTTATCTTTTGTCCATATCTAACTGAAATTTTTACAGTTGAGTTTTTTTTTTTAAAAAAAAAAAAAAAACAGCTTCAGTTAACATGTAATTGTTGTAAAATAAAACTCCATATATTTAATGTATTCAATTTAGTGGATTTGAACATATGCATACACCCATGAAACCATCACCACAATAAAGGCAATACACATCCCTCACTTCCAAAATTTTTATCATGCATCTTTTTTTTTGGTTGTTTGTGTGTGTGTGTGTGTGTGTGTACGTGTAAAAATATTTGAAATCTACTTGCTTCACACATTTTTAAGTGTACAATACAGCAATGTTAAAGTACTGGCTATACAATGTACTACAGATCTCTAGAATGTATTCATCTTACATAACTAAAACTTTACACCCATTGAACAACTCCCCATTTCTCCCTCCCCTTTAGCCCTTTCTAACTATTCTAACCTCTGCTTCTCTGAGTTTGACAATTTTAGATGACTCATATAAATGGGATCATGCAGTATTTGACTTTCTGTGGATAGCATATCACTAATATAATATCCTCCAGGTTCATCCACTCTATTGCAAATGGCAGGATTTTCATCTTTCTAAGGCAGAATAATATTCCATTGTATGCATATACTATATTTATTTTGTTCATTTGCCCATGGACATTTTGTTGTTTTCATATCTTGGCTATTGTGAATAATGTTGCTATGAATGTGGGAGCACAGATATCTCTTCAAGATACTGACTCCATTTCCTTTGGATATGGAATTGTCAAATCATATAGTAGTTTTGTTTTTAATTTTTTGAGGAACCACCACACTGTTTTACGTAGTAGATGCACCATTTTATATTCCCACCATGTACAAGGGTGTCAATTTTTTTCACATCCTCACCATCACTTATCTTTTGACACACATATTTGCTATTGAGTGTTGCAGTCCTTTATGTATTTTAGATATAACCCCTTATCAGATATATGAACTTACAATATTTTCCCATTCTGTAGGTTGCCTTTTCACTTGGACTGTTTTGTTTGCTGTGCAGAAGCTTCTTCATTTGATATAATTTTACTTGTCTAGATTTGCTTTTTTTTATGCTTCTGGTGTTATGCCCAAGAAATCATTACCAAGACAAATGTCAAGAAGCACTTCCCCCATCTTTTTCTCAAAGAGTTTTATGGATTCAGGTCTTATTTTTAAGTCTTTAGTCCATTTTGAGTTGATCTGTTTGTGTGGTGTAAATTATGGGTACAATTTCATTTTTTTTTTTGTTTTTGTTTTTTTTGCATGAGGACATTCAATTTCCCAGTACCATCTATTGAAAAGAATATCCTTTCCCCATTGTGTATTCTTGGCAATTCCATCAAAGATCACTTGACTGTATACACGAGTTTACTTATTCGTTCCCTGTTTTCTTCCACTGGTCACTGTGACTGTCTTTATGTCAGTTCCATACTCTTTTAATCACTTTAGCTTTTTAGTATATTTAATTTTTTTTACTTTTAATTTTTGTGGGTACATAAAAGGTATATATATTTATGGGGTATGTGAGATATTTTGATACAGGCATATAATGTGTAATTATCACATATGGGTAAATGGGGTATCCATCACCTCAAGTACTTGTCCATTTTTGTGTTATAAACAATCTAATTACAACTCTTGGTTATTTTAAAATGTACAATAAAATATTGTTGACTGTAGTCACACTGTTGTGCTATAAACTACTAGATCTTATTCATTCTATGTGAGTATATTAATGTACTCATTAATCATTCCTACTTTTCTCCCACCTCTCTCACTCCTTCCCAGCCTCTGGTAACCATCCTTCTCTCTATCTTCACGAGTTCAATAGTTTTAATTTTTAGCTCCCACAAGTAAGTGAGAATGTATGAAGTTTGTATTTCTGTGCCTGGCTTATTTTAATTAACATAATGACCTCTAGTTCCCTCCATGTTGTTGCAAATGACAGGACCTAATTTTTTTTATTTTTTTATGGCTGAATAGTACTTCATTGTATATATGTACTATATTTTCTTTATCCATTTAACTGTTGATGGATGTTTCGGTTGCTTTCAATCTTGGCTATTGTGAACAGTACTGCAACAAGCTCAGGAGTGCAGATATATCTTCAATATGCTGATTTCCTTTCTTTTATGTATCTACCTAGCAGTGGGATGCTGGAGCATATGGCAGCAGTATTTTTAGTTTTCTGATGAACCTCCAAACTGTTCTCCATATTGTTTGTACTGATTTGCATTCCCACCAACAGGGTACAAGGACTCCTTTTATATAATATCCTCTCCAGCATTTACTATTGCCTGTCTTTTGGATAAAAGTCATTTCAATTGGAGTGAAATGCTATCTTGTTGTAGTTTTGATTTGCATTTTTTTGATGATCAATGATGTTGAGCACATTTCCATATACCTGTTTGTCATTTGTATATCTTCTTTTCAGAAGTGCCTATTCAAATCTTTGCCCAATTTAAATCAGATTATTAGATTTTCTCTTATTGATTTGTTTGAGCTCCTTATAGATTCTGTTATTAATCCCTTGCCAGACAGACAGCTTGCAAATATTTTCTCCCATTCTGTGGGCTGTCTCTTTACTTTGTTGATTGTTTCTTTCATTATACAGATACTTTTTAACTTGATGTAATCCTATTTGTCCATTTTTACTTTAGTTGACTGTGCTTGTGGGCTATTGCTCAAGAAATCTTTGCCCAGACCAATGTCCTGAAGAGTTTCTCCCAAGTTTTCTTGTAGATGTTAAATAGTTTGAGGTCTTAAATTTCAGTCCTTAATTCTTTATGATTTGATCTTTACAAGCAAGTGATAAGAGTCTAGGTTCATTCTTCTGCATATGCATATCCAGTTTTCCCAGCACCATTTATTGAAGAGACTGTCTTTTCACCACTGTATGTTCACGGCAACTTTATAAAAAATCAGTTCATTGTAGGTGTATGGATTTGTTTCTGGGTTTTCTATTCTGTTCCACTGATCTATGGGTCTGGTTTTATGCCAGCATCATGCTATTTTGGTTACTATATCTCTGTAGTATACTTTGGAGTATAATGTGATTCCTCCAGTTTTTTTGTGTGTGTGTTTTTTTTAGTTTAAAATAGTTTTGGGTATTCTGAGTCTTTTGTGATTCCATATACATTTTAGAATTGTGTTTTACTATATTTTATGAAGAATATCATTGGTATTTTAATAGAGATTGCATTGAATCTTTAGTACAGACATTTTTACAATATTTATTTTTCCAATGTATGATCATGAAATATCTTTCAATTTTTTTGTCCTTTTCTATGTTTTATAGTTTTCCTTGTAGAGATTTTTCATATCTTTGCATAAGTTAATTCCTAGGTATTTTACTTTATTTGTAGCTATTATAAAATGGAATCACTTTCTTGATTTCTTTTTCAGATTGTTCACTGTCGGCATATAGAAATGCTCCTGATTTTAGTATGCTGATTTTGTATACTGCAAATTTACTGGCTTCCTTTATCAAATATTATAGGTTTTCGTGCAGTCTCTAGGTTTTTTTTAAATTTAAGATCATGTTGTCTGCAAACAAAGATAATTTGACTTTCTCTTTCCTAATTTTCATACCTTTTATTTTTTTTCTTGTCTTCTATTACTATGTTGAATAACAGTGTTGAAAGTGGGCATCCTTGTTATGTTCCAGGTTGTAAAGGACAGGCTGTCAGTTTTTTCCCATTCAGTATGATGGGCCTGTGACACATGGCATTTATTGTGCTGAGGTATGGTGTTTCTATATCCATGTTTTTAGAGTTGTTATCATAACAGAATGTTGAATTTTAACAAATGCTTTTTCAGCATCAATTCAAATAATTATATGGTTTTTGTCTTTCATTCTGTTAATATCATGTATCACATTAATTGATTTGCATATGTTGAAACTTTCTTGCATCCCTCGAGTAAATCCCACTTGGTCATGTTGAATGAACTTTTTAATATGTTGTTGACTTCAATTTGCAAGTATTTTGTTGAAGATTTTTGCATCAATGTTCATCAGTGATATTGGTCTGTAGTTTTCTTTTTTTCATGTGTCCTTGTCTGGTTTTGTCTCAGGGTAACACTGGCCTTGTAGAATGACTTTGGAAGTGTTCCTTTCTACTTTATTTTTCAGAATAATTTGAGTAGGATTGGTATTCGTTTTCTTTAAATATTAGGTAGAATTCAGCAGTGAAGCCATCAGGTCCCAGGCTTTTCTGTGCTAGGAGACTTCTTATTACTTGTTATATTTCTCTGTTCAGGTTTTAGATTTTTTCATGGTTCAGTCTTTGTAGGTTGTGTGTGTCTAGCAATTCATACATTTCTTCTAGATTTCCCAATTTATTGGCATATAGTTTCTCAGTAGCCCCTAATGACCTTTTGAATTTCTGCTGTACTAATCGTAATACCTCCTTTATGATCTCTCAATTTATTTATTTGGGCCTTCTCTCTTTTTTATTAGTTAGTCTGGCTAAAGATTTGTCAATTTTGTTTATGCTTCCCAAAAACATCCTTTTAGTTCATTAATCTTCTGCATTGTTTTCTTCATTTCTATTTCATTCATTTCTGCATTGCTTTCTTTTTCCTTGTTTTTTCATTTCTATTTCATTTATTTATCCTCTGAATTTATAATTTCTTTTTTTTCTATGAATTTTAAATTTTGTTTACTCTTGCTGTTTTTGTCCTTTAAGATGCATTGTTAGGTTGTTTATTTGAAGTTTTTCTACTTTGTTGATACAGGCTCTTATACCTATAAACTTTCCTCTTAGTACTGCTTTTGGTGTATCTTAAAGGTTTTTGTAGGTTGTGTTTCCATTATCATTTGCTTCAAGAAATGCTTTAATTTCCTTCTTACTTACTTTATTGACCCATTCAGGAGCATATTGTTGAATTTTCATGTCTTTGTATGGTTTCCAAAATTTCTCTTCTTAATGATTTCTAGTTTTCATTGTGGTCACAGAATAAGATACTTGATATAATTTCAAGTTTTTTGAATTTTTTAAGACCTGTTTTGTGATATATCCTATGGTCTATCCTTGAGAATAGCCCATGTCCTAAGGAGAAGAATACATATTCTATAGCCATTGGATGAAATGTTCTGTGTATATCTATTAGGTCCATTTAGTCTGTAGTGCAGACTAAGTCTACTGTTTCTTTGTTAATTTTCTGTCTGGATGATCTATCCAATGCTGAAAGTGGGGTGCTGATGTCCCCACTATTATTGCATTAGAGTCTGTCTCTTTAACTCTAATAATATTTGCTTTATATATCTGGATGCTCCAGTGTTGGGTGCATGTACATTTAAAATTGTAATATCCTCTTGCTGAATTGACTACTTTATCATTATATAATGACTGTCTTTGTATCTTCTCATAGTTTATGTCTTGAAATATATTTTGGCTAAGTATAGCTACTCCTACTCTTTATTGGTTTCCATTTGCATGAAATATCTTTTTTCATCTCTTTATTTTTAGTCTATGTGCATGTTTATAGATGAAGTATGTTTCTTCTAGGCAACAGATCATTGGGTCTTTTTTAAAATCCTTTCAGCCTTCTATGTCTTTTGATTTGAGTTGAATCCGTTTGCATTCGGTGTTATTGTTGATAAAGACTTACCCATGCCATTTTTTTTTTTTTGTAAAGGTGATTTTCTCTGGTGGTAGTTCTTAATTTATTGCTTTTTATGTTTTTGTATCTGTTAGTTTTTTAATTTGAGATTACCATTAGGCTTGGGTAATATCTTGTAACCCATTATTTTAAACTGATGACAAAACTAATTACATAAACAAGTAAAAAGAAAACTAATACAATTCTATACTTTAACTTTATATCTCCACTTTTTACCTTTTGGTTTTTTATATTTATATCATATTGTACTGTCTATGTCTTGAAAAGTTGTTGTAGTTACTATTTTTGATCAGTTCATCGTTCAGTTTTTCTACTTAAGACATGAGTAGTTTATACGCAACTACAGTATTATAATATTGTATGTTTTTCTATGCATTTAGTATTACCAGAGAGTTTTTTCCCTTGAGATAATTTCATATGGCTCTTTAATATCCTTTTTTCAGGTTAAAATACTCCCATTAGCATTCCTTGTAGGACAGAACTGGTATTGCTAAAAACTCTCAACTTTTGTTTGTTTTGGAATGTCTTTTATTTTTTCTAGATGTACTATTCTAGGATAAAACTGTTCCTTTTGTTTTGTTTTTTAAGCACATTAAATTCATCATGCCACTCTCACTTGGCCTGTAAGATTTCCACTGAGAAGTTTGCTGGCAGACATATCGGAGCTCCATTGTATTTTATTTGTTTCTTTTCTCTTGTTGCTTTTAGGATCCTTTCTTTATCCTTGACCCTTGGAGGTTTGCACAATTAATGTCTTCATGTAACCTTATTCATGTTAAATCTTCTTGGTTTTCTGCAACCTTTTTGTATTTGAATATTTCCATCTTTCTCTAGATTTGGGAAGTTCTCTGTTATTATCCCTTTGAATGAACTTTCTTCCCCCATATTTCTATCTCTTCTTCAAAGTCAGTAACTCTTTTATTTGCCCTTTTGAGGCTGTTTTCCAGATCTTATAGGCATTTCTCATTCTTTTTTTTTTTTCTTTTGTCTCCTGTGATTATGTATTTTCAAATAGCCTGTCTTCAAATTCACTAATTATTTTTTGTGATTAATTAATTCTGCTATTAAGAGACTCTGATGAATTCGCCAGTATGTCATGGGCATTTTTCAACTCAAGAATGTCTACCTGATTCTTTTAAATTATTTCCATCTCTTTGCTAAATTTATCTGAAAGTATTATGAATTCTTTCTCTGTGTTATCTTGAATTTTGTTGCCTTTCAAAAAAAATCTATTTTGAATTCTCTATCTGAAAGGTCACATATCACTGTCTCTCTAGGGTTTGCTACTAGTGCCTTATTTAGTTTGTTTGGTGAGGTTATGTTTTCCTGGATGGTCTGATGCTTGTGGATGTTCATCAGTGTCTGGGCATTAAAGATTTAGGTGTTTATTGTAGTCATCACAGTCTGGGCTTGTGTCTGACAGTTCTTCTTGATAAGGCTTTCCAGGTATTTGAAGGTACTTGAGTGCTGTGATCTTATTTTTGGTCACTGTAGCTGTATTTCCATTAGGAGCCACCCAAAGCCCAGTAACACCATGGATCTTGCAGACTCGTAGAAGTAGCAACTTGGTGGTCTTTATGAGATCCTGAAGAATTCTTCAAATTACTATGCAAAGCCTCTTGTTCTCTTCTTTTACTTTCTCCCAAGCAGATGAAGTCTCTCTCTCTGTGTCTTACACAAGGCCCAGAGTGAGTACTGTCTGGGTACCACTGCTGATTATTTTGGGCCTAAGGGCTCCTTAATCAGCAAGTGATGAATTCTTTCAGTACTAGGTCCCTCCTTTCAAGACAACAGATACCCTTCTGGCCCAGGGTGTCTCTAGAAATGTTATCCAAGAATGAAAGCCTGGAACGGATGCCTCAGGACTCTGCCCAGTACCCTGTCCTCGTGTGACTGAGCTGGTATCCAAGTTAAAAGACAAAATCTTCTTTACCCTTCCTTCTCCTCTCCTCAAGCAGAAGAAAGGAGTCCCAGTTGGAGTTGCATGCTGTGTTGCTTGGGGTTAGGGGACATGTGGCACAAGCACTTCCTTGGTCACCCTGGGTGGTGTCTCACTAGGTTGGGTGCTCCCCATGCCTACTGGCTTTGAACCCAAAATGGCACCAGAAATTGACCAGGCATTGCAGTTCTTGTGACTTAAACTGCCTTTCAAGTTTATTTAGAACACCAGAGCCCTTTAACCTATGGTGCTGAGGCTTGATGGAATGCAGATTCCAATGATTCCCCTCTGGCTAAGGCTAGTCTAAATGCTCCCTCCATGAGCACTGATTAAGTTCTGCCCAGCATTGTTTTTGATGTGACTGGACAGCACTAAGGTCCAATGCAATGTCTTACAATCATTGTGCTCTCCCTTTCCCCAAATCGCAGATTCTATCTCCATGCCATGCTGACACTGCTAAGGAATGTGGGAATTCAGCAATTCAAGACTGAATTCAATATAATTCAATTCCTACTCTCTTTGGTATCTTTATCAGTGATATGAAGTTGAAACCAGGTACTGTGATTGCTTATCTGATTTTTGGTTCTTATGAAGGTGTTTTTTGTTTTTTGTTTGTTTGTTTGTTTGTTTTTTGGGTGTGTGTGTGTGTGTGTGTAGATACTTGATCAATTTGGTGTTCCCAGTGAGAGATGCTAGGTGGAGGCTTCCCTTCAGCCATCTTGCTCCATCTCCTCCCTCCAGCTTTGTAATATAGTTTGAAGTTAGGGACTGTAGTGCCTCCAGCTTTGTTCTTTCTTCTCGAGATTGCTTTAGCTCTTAGCAGTTTCTTTTTAGTTACATACGTGTTTTAGGATTGTTCTATCTCTTTTTTAAAAAATGCCATTGGGGTTAGGATGAGGATAACTCCGTATCTATGGATCACTTTGGGCAGTATGGACATTTTAATAATATTAAATCCCTCTAATCCATGATTGCAGAATGTCTTTCCATTTATTTTCTTCTTCTGTAACTTATTTAAGCAATGCTGTATGGTTTTTCAGTACACAAACCTTTTACCTCCTTCTTAAGTATTTTATTCTTAGGTTTATTTCTAAGCATTTCATTTTTTTTTGATGCTATTCTAAATGACACTGTTTTTTCTTAGTTTCCCTTTCAGATATTCATTGTTAGTGTATAGAGGCAACAACTGGTTTTTGCATGTTGGTCTCATGTCTTGCAACTTTATTGAATTTATTTAGTAGTTCTAACAGTTGTTTGTGAAATCTTAATGGTTTTCTTAATATAAGAACATGTCATCTGCAAATTCACAATTTTCCTTCTTTCTTTTAGACTTCGGTGACCTTTTATTTATTTATTATTTTTCTTGCTTAATTGTCCTGTCTGGAACTCTCATTTACTATGTTAAATAGACGTGTCAAGAGTAGGCATTCTTGTCTTACTCTTGATCTTAGAGGAAAAACTTTGAATTTTTCACCATTGAGTCTGAAGTTAGCTGTAGACTTTTCATATATGGCCTTGATTATATTGAGGTAAATTCCTTCTATACCTAGTTTGTTTAATGTTTTTATCATGAAAAGGTGTTGAATTTTGTCAAATGCATTTTCTGCATTAATTGAGATGATCGTATGATTTTCATCCTTCATTCTGTTATTGTAAGGTATTATATTTATTGACTTACATATATTAAACCATCTTTGCATTTCAGGAATAAATCCCAATTGATTATGGTCTATGATGCTTTTGATGTAATGTTAAATTCAGATTCCTAGTATTTTGTTGAGGGTTTTTGTATGAATATTCTGCAGGGACATTGACCTATAGTTTTGTCATCTTGTGGTATCTTTGTCTGGCTTTGGCATCAGGGCAATGCTGGTTTCATAAAATGTGTTTTAAAGTGTTATCTTTAATTATTTTTGAAGAGTTTAAAAAGAATTGCCATTAATTATTTAAATGTTTGGTGGAATTTAGCAGTGAAGCTATCTGGTCCTGGGATTTTCTTTGTTGGGTGGGTTTTGATTGTTCATTCAATCTTCTAATTCATTATTCATCTGTTCAAATTTTCTACTTCTTCATGATTCGTTCTTCGTATGTTGTATGTTTCTAGAAATCTATCTGTTTCTTCTAGTTTACCCAATGTGCTGGTGTAAAATTTTTGGTAGTAGTCTCAGGAGCCTTGTTATTTCTGTGGTATCAGTTGTAATGTCTCCTCTTCAAGTTCTAATGTTATTGGAATCTTCTTTCTCATTTTCTTAGTCTATCTAAAGTTTTGTCCATTTTGTTTACCTTTTCAAAAAAGCACTTCACTTTTGTTAACTAATGTTTTACTGGTCTCTATTTTATTTATTTTGGTTCTAACATTTATTATTTCTTTCCTTCTGCTAATTTTGGGCTTAGTTTTTTCTTCATCTACTAACTTCATGAAGTGGTAATGTTAGAATGCTTGAGATCTTCTTTTGTTTTTAATATAGGCATTTACCACTGTAAACTTTCCTCTTAGTATTGCTTTTGCCACATCTCTTAAGTTTTCGTATGTTGTGTTTTTATTTTCATTTGTCTGAAAATATTTTCTGATTTTCTTTTGGATTTTTTCTTTGACCCATTGGTTGTTTAGAACTGTTTAGTTTAATAACCACGTTTGTGGATTTTCCAACTGGCCTTCTGTTATTGATTTCTAGCACCATCCTTTGTGGTTGAAAAGATACTTATTATGAATTTAGTCTCCTTAAATTTGTTAGGACTAATGTAGTGACATAACATATCATTTATCCTAGACAATCTCCTGCATGCCCTTGAAATGAACATATATTCTGCTGCTATTTAGTGTAATATTCTGTATGTCACTGTTAGGTCAATTTGGCCTGTTGTATTGCTCAAGTCTAGTTTTTCCTTCTGCATTTTTCTGTATGGATGCTCTATCTCTTACTGAAACCGGGTTATTGAAGTTTCCTACTATTATTGTATTGCTCTATATGTTTCCCTTTAGTCCTGTCTATGTTTGCTTTATATGGTTATGTTGTCTGTTGTTGGGGGTGTGTGTGTGTGTGTGTGTGTATGTGTGTGTATATATGTTATAACTTCCTGTTGAATGGATCCACTTAATTATAATATAATGCCCTTCTGTCTCTTTTGACTCTTTTGACTGTTTTTGATGTAAGATTCATTTTGTCTGATGCAAATACAGTCACCCCTGCTCTCTTTTGTTTACCATTTGCATGGAATATGAGGACAAAATCTAGGTGGGTCTTATATTTTTATCATTTAACCACTTTATGTGTTTTGATTGGAGAGTTAAGTCCACTTATGTTTAATTATTGATAGGGAAGTGCTTACTATTGCCATTTTGTTGTTCTCTGTCTCATAGTTCCTTTCTTTTTCTCTTATTTTTGCTGTTTTCCATTGTGCTTGTTGATTTCTTAAATTTTTAGTGATACTCCTTTCTTTTTTGCTTTTGTGTCTCTCCTATGATATTCTCTTTGTGGTGATTATGAGGCTTATGTTATACATCCTGGGGTTATAACAGCTGATACACTACATATTTATACTTCTTCCCAATTCACATACACATACATAATTTCTTCATAACTATACTTCTTCCCAATTCACATACACATATATAATTCCTTAATCCAACTTAAATTAAATTTGTAAATTTGGTGAATTATGTATCTGTTTACTTACATTTATTCTCAGGTAAGTAACAAATTGCCTCAGAACTATTTATGTAAAATTTACCATTTTCCCCTGTAAATATAAAATGCTATCTATGATAAATAATATTTTCATGTGTTTGTAGATTAATGTTTAGGTTTTAAATTTTCTCATTGCTTTTTGCTTGTTTGCTTGTTTGTTTATCTTTGAGACAATGCCAGTCTGCCTTAATTATTCTGGCTGTATAACTCCTGATACCTGGTTGGATCTTCTGTGCCGCCTGAAGAATTATTATCTGTCTATACTGCTGTATATAGTATAGAATATATTTTAAAATCTACTGAAGTTTTTTAACTCTTGAGTTTTTATTTTTTAAATTAAGCTAAAGATATAATTGAATTTTGTGAGAACTGTATCTTATATGTGAATATGTATGTTGTTTATTTAACTCTTAAATACAATTTTATGTTTGTATATATTTTCCATCTTACAATGGATTTTTTCCCCAGGTATCTTTTTATTATTTATATTATAAATAATATTTTAATGGCATCTTCGAACTACTCATGCTTTTGTGAAATGCAGATGATTTGTATATGAATTTTATATCTAGATATCTTGCTAAACTCATAATTCTCTCTCCCTCCCTCTCTTTTTGTCACTCCCTCTCTCCTCTCTTTCTCATATACACCCACACATGTCCTAGTTGTTTTGAAGAATTCTGCTCATACTATTCTCAGTAGGATTTCTTGCTTTGATGTGGGCAAACTCACAGATTTATCTTTTGGCTTGCCAATTTGTAAATTCAAATTTAGAATCATTCTACAGATTGTTTGATATTCTATGTATAAATGGATATTCTCTATAAAAAATATAATTTTCATTATTTGACTTTTGCTTTTTAATAATACAATCTAATTACATTGATTATTGCTTTCTGATAATAATCCCTTTATTTTTCTCCTGCTTATTGCATAAATATTATCTTTCAGTATGATGAAAATAAATTTTGCAGGTTTATTGATGATATTATAAAATCTTCTGACATTATCTACTTTGTCTTTATTATAAGAAAATGAATAAAAGCTTATTAAATTCACACACAGTTATGTTTCCAACATTTTCTTGCATTTTCAATATTTCTTTATATTTTAATACCCTGGATTTTAAACCACAATGCTTTACAAACATATTTTTAATATTTGCACTTCTTATGAATACAAAATTACCTTCTTTCTCATTTAGTGCTTTTTAATATGTTTACTATTTCATGTAAAATTAACCATGTTATTTTCATTTGATTTGAATTTATTGAATAAAACTGTATAGTTCTTTTCATTTTTAAATTTCTAAGAAAGTTTTAGTTTTCACTCACATAAGCAGCACAGATTTCTAAGATTATTCTGTGACAGAGAAAAAATAAATATTTGTGTTTATTACCATAATACATATGTTTACTTGTATTTACTTTGAGCAAACCTTTTTCTAATTTTCATACTTTGTTTCACTTTTTCAAAAATTTAAAACTTTTGCTATATATTCAATGCTCTTAATGTTATGTCAATGTTTACTAGTTATTATTTTACAAATACTTCCTCCTAAAATTTTTTTAAAAGTTTTTAACATTTATTATTCTATGTAACAACTTAGGATGACAAATATATAAAGTATTTGCTATATTTTTACTTTCCACCCATTCTTGCATACATGGGTTTTGTTAAGTGTAATATATATCTTAATATCTTGCTTATCTTTAAGTAATTTACATTTAACATATTCTCATAATAGTAAAGTTAATATTACCTTTCAGATTTGTAACACATTAAAGTACCTTTAGATGCAATTTTCATTAACTATTATTTTTAATGTTTACCATGTATTCAGATACACTAGTAATTTTATATTCTTGTGTTTCTATTTTAATTAAACTGTTAGCTGACTGAGTTACTCTTTAACCATTTTGTCCAGACATATGCATGTTTAGTAAATTTTCTGAGCCCTTGAGCATTTTCAGAATGTTTTTCTCTTTTCTTTCAAATATCAAAAACATGTAGATTATTATAAAATTGGAAAAACACTAACAATTAATCTCAAAACTCTTATAGACACTATCAGCTCAGTAATAATCTACTGCAAATAGAACACCAAAAACAGCTTGATTTTTGTTTTCTTGAGGAAATTTGGGTAAGTATAGAATTATTTTCATTAACCTATTATGGGAAGTTTAAGATAATTTTTCCTGGTGTCTCTTTGCATTAACTCAACTAATGTTTAATGAGCTCTCTTTTTCTACATAGGTATACTTTTTTAAGCCTCAGGAGAAATTATTTTAAATTACTTTACCTTTGATTGTAAATTTTGTTCTGGTTGTTGCCCTTTTATAATCAGAAAAGTACTTAATTCATAGTTTGGCTTCTGTCCACTGTCACCCATATCCTTTTATAGATGACAAGGTTTTCATTTTTAAAAAATATTTTCCTGGTCTATAAAGTAAAGATATTTCACAGGCCTACAATTCATTAAAATTCTGAGTACCATAAGATATTCCCTTTGTTCTCCTAGAATATTCTTTAGAGAATCCATCTGTGTTTTTTTTTTTTTTTCTTTTCTTTCTTTCTTTCTTTCTTTCTTTCTTTCTTTCTTTCTTTCTTTCTTTCTTTCTTTCTTTCTCTTATTGGTTTATATGTAATTCAAACAATTGACATTTATGTAGGCCTGTGCTACTAGTCACATACAGCCATTTAACTAAATTTAAATTTAACTAAATTTAAATTTAAATACAGCCTTTTAACTTTAGTTAAATGGCTGTGACGAGTAACAGGTCTACATAAATTAAACTAGTTAAGTTAAATTAAAAAGTAAATTTCTCTGTTACACTAAACACATTTCACATACTTAATGACGTCTTTGAGTTACAAATCTTTGACACTGTCGATTTTGTCAGTTGGAGGCTCTGGTAAAGAATCTACCTGGAGGAACACCTTTGAGTTTTGTACCTATTGCCTTCCTGACATAGCTAATAGTTACACCATCTTTGAAAACTTTGCATCTGACAAGAGACTAATATCCAGAATCTACAAAGAACTTAAACGACTCAAACAAAGAATAGCCCCATTAAAAATTGGACAAAGGACATGAACAGACATTTTTCAAAATGTGACATACAAATGAGCAAGGAGCATATGAAAAAATGCTCAATATCACTAATCATCAGAGAAATGCAAATTGACATCACATGAGATATCATTTTACACTTGTCAAAATGGCTATTGTTAAAGTCTCAAAAATAACAGATGTTGGTGAGGATGCAGAGAAAGGGGAGGGTTTTATATACTGTTGGTGGGAATGTGAATCAGTACAACCTCTATGGAAAACAGTATGGAGATTTCTCAAAGAAGTAAAAATGGAACTTTCATTCCATTCAATATTCTCACTCTTGGGTATCTACCCAAAGGAAAAGAAATAATTATATCAAAAAGAGACCTGCATTCATGTTTTTTACAGTACTATTCACACTAGCAAAGATATGGGATCAAACTAAGTGTTCATCAGTGGATGACTGGATAAAGAAAGTGTGGCATATATATGCAATGGAGAAGTATTCAGCCAAAATGAAGAATGAAAACGCATGTTTTGCAGCAATGGGGATGGCACTGAAGGTCATTATCTTAAGTGAAATAACTTAGATACAGTAAGTCCAATAACATATGTTGTCACTTATATATGGAAGCTAAAAAAGTTGTACCCATGGGCATAGAATGTGGAATAATAGACATTGGAGATTTAGATGGGTGGGAGCATGGAAGCGGGGTGAGAAATTAGAAATTAACGTCTACAGTATATATCATTTAGGTAATTGTTACACTAAATGCCCAGACTTCAACACTATGTAATATATTCATGTAATAAAACTGTACTTACACCGCCTACATTTATACAAAAAAAGTAAGGGCCCCATTACAATTGCTACTGGGCT
Organism: Piliocolobus tephrosceles; assembly: GCF_002776525.5. Classification (NCBI taxonomy): domain Eukaryota; kingdom Metazoa; phylum Chordata; class Mammalia; order Primates; family Cercopithecidae; genus Piliocolobus; species Piliocolobus tephrosceles. The sequence continues at coordinate 102,687,481 of NC_045441.1, forward strand.
CTTGTCACCACTGAATGTATGGCCCATAGAGGCCTTATTAATAATGTTGACCCTGATATTTCTAAGTTGGTGTTGGTCAACTCAGACTGAATGATTACCAAGGAAGGAAGGGCCCCATAATCTTCCCCTGCTGAATAAAAATGGTGTATTCAGTATCATAGCTGGCTTAGCTTTAGCAGCATCTTGACCTCACATGAAAAAGTGACAGCTATGCTTTTATGATATAATATGGCCCCTACTCTATTGTCTGAAGTAAAGTCAGTGGATCAATGGGAACAAAAGCTGACTCCATTGTCACTAAGTGAAAGAAGTCACATTCCATGGGCCTGACCCTGTCTATTCCTAGCAGATCGACTATTCTTAGCAGATTGACTATACCAGATCTTTGATCTTTACTTGTGACTATCAAAAATTCAAAAAATTATCTGACATTCCTGGGAAACATTGTTCTTTCCTCCTCCTAACAAGAACCCCACGTTGGCCTGATTCATATTCTGTCTGAGTGATAGCCTAGCAGAAGGGAGTCTAGATAATCAAAAATTAATTTTAGGGCAGCCACCTTGATTGTCCTGTTGAATTCATATAATATAGTAGCAGGTCATAAGTATAATGACCTGTAGGTTAAGCACACTGCTCTTAAAGTCAAAGAGAGGGACACTTGGGCCCTCTGTGAATTTTAAAACAATATCCTTTTCCCTCAAATCTAAGTCTATTATATAAAAGCAATGGGTATGTGCAGAAGATGCTTGGAACTGTGAAGTTCCACTTCATGGAATTAGAAACAACAATTCTGGGTTATCGGTAGGAAAGCAACCACTCTGACCCTTGAGAAGGCAAGCCCTTGAGCCTTTGAGATTTAGACAGGGGAGGCACATTAATAATAGTTAGATCTGCCCTGGCTCCTTTCATACCAAGAAAAATATCTCAGTAAGGACAAAACAAACTGTTGTACATACTTTAAACAGTCTGCTGGGTCAGTTATGCTAACCAGACAACTCGAATTGCAATTTATCTACCTTTTCTTCCAATGACACCAAAAGTCTATCTCAAACAACAGGGAATGATTCCAACTTTTGTACCTCCCAAAGAAAAGTCTTGTCAACACCTCTGTAAGTCCACCATCCATGTTCTCAGTCATTACATGAAGCAAACAAATAGTACCCAATGTTGACGTAAACATACAAGACAGATTAAACTGACTGCCTTTGGTGTCTTTCCAAAATCAGGGACTAAATTCTATTCTAAGCCTTACAAGTGGTCCTGGAAGACACATTAGAGGCAGTGTCAACTTGTGCCCAATACTGACTGTTGGAGGTCCTATGCAGCAGAACCTCAACAACTGAAATATATCTTTTCTCTCCTGGGACAACATATGCATATGCATATGTGTATAGTCCTTGTGTAAAAGCTAGAGATTAACTTGATTCACTTACAAAAACATTGTGATTTGAGTCTTGGAAGTGGTGATGAGTCCTTCAAATCTCTAAGGAAACGACACCAGTAAATTATAAGGCTAATGAATTTTCTCCAAACTGAGGCTGCCCTTACTTTTCCAAGGTAGTTTTGTAGAGGGATAACAACTCCTTATTCATTTGAAGCTTTTAGCAGTTATTCCCACAATGTGAGTCATCAAATTAGAAAAAATCATATAATATTTGTTGGAATTCAGCTGAAGTAAGAAATAAAATTATCACAGAACTCGGAGGAATTCAGCTTGGCCTCAACTCACTGACTAGGGATGTTAGGGATACTGGAATTGCTACAGATTTCCTCCTTATTGGTCAATGTAGAGCCTGTGCAATTGCTGATATATCCTACTTTATATAGATGAATCACTCAGGATAAATGGAAATGCCTTTTCAGAACCTTAAGGAAGAAGACATCTGGCTCTCTAAAGTAGACTGCAATCATTTATGGGTTTGTGTGGCTGCTTGGATCTAGGACGTGAGAGGGCATGTTTCAGGTCAATACCACCGACTGACTTCATTTCATCATGTGGAGTCCTGCTGATAGTATTCTTAATTAAATGCTATTATATGTGGCAAGTTGAATAAATTTAGTTTTAACCTCTGTTGGTCACATAATCCAGTGGCCAACAGAATGATATACTCACAAAAAATATTTTACAGAAGCAGAGGCAGTACGAAAATGAATGGGTGTTGTTGGAAGACAAATATCCATGTATTTCTTGCATTTTTGCATGCTTAATTAAAAAAAGGCATAGTTTTCTTTGTTGCAGGTTATTTCAAGAGTGTATGTGCAAAAAGGGGCTGTAGTCAGTGTCTTCAGTAACAAATTACCAAAAACGGGGTGGCTTAAAACAACAGAAATTTACTGCCCCACAGTTCTGGGAACCAGAAGTCTGAAATCAGGTTGTCAGCACTTTCACAAATCCTTTTGAGGCTTTAGAGGAGAATCTGTTTTTTGTCTCTTCCAACTTCTAGTGGGCTGTAAGGCATTATTTGATTTGTGGTTGCATTACTCTAATCTCTGTCTCCAAGATCACATTTCCTCCTCCTCTTCTGACTGTGTAAAATCTCCCTCTGCCTCTATTCTATAAAGATATTTGTTATGGTGTTTATTGCCATCCAAAATTACCTGGGGTAATCACCTTATCATAAGATGCTTAATTAAATCACATCTGCAAGTAGTCTTTTTACAAAATGTGGTAACATTTACAAGTTTCAGGGATTAAGACTTGATATCCTTGTTGACTATTTTTCAACCTGCTACAGGGGCATCTTGTAGTTTTTTAAAAGATCAACTCTGATAATTTAGGTGAAACACTTAACAAACTCTGAAAGTATATAGGTATGTAATGTATAATTTAGTCTGTCAATTCCTGATATCCCATCCACTATCCTCATGGCTAATGCAATCTTCATTATATACGATTTCTTACATATAAGGTCCATGATAAATTAACAATTTATACATTTGTATTAGATGATTATAATATTAATATATGTAGTATATGTCCATCCAGTCTTCTTAAGAACTTTCTGTCAGATGTGATAAACACTTGTTAATCAACCATCTATTTGAAGTTTGGTGCTCATAGATATTTGGAAGATAAAATTGACCACACTCAAGATCCTGTCCCCCTAGTATTACTTTTCTTGTACTAGATTAGCAACCATTGTAACTCAATCTAAAGATTGTCCCTAAATACATCCACTATCTTGGATTAAATTAGGTTTCCAGTATTTTGTCCTTGACATGGTTATCTCTGTCTCTAGTTTCTATTAAAGAGAGGAGGATGTAACAGAACATTTCAAAGTTCATCTTATTCACAATAGCAAAGTCTTGGAATCAACCCAAATGTCCATCTGTGACAGACTGGATTAAGAAAATGTGGCACATATACACCATGGAATGTTATGCAGCCATAAAAAAGGATAAGTTTGCATCCTTTGTAGGGACATGGATGCAGCTGGAAACCATCATTCTTAGCAAACTATCACAAGAACAGAAAACCAAACACCGCATGTTGTCACTCATAGGTGGGAACTGAACAATGACATCACTTGGACTCGGGAAGGAGAACATCACACATCGGGGCCTATCATGGTGGGGGAGGGGGGAGGGATTGCATTGTGAGTTATACCTGATATAAATGATGAATTGATGGGTGCTGACGAGTTGATGGGTGCAGCACACCAACATGGCACAAGTATACATATGTAACAAACCTGCACGTTATGCACATGTACCCTAGAACTTAAAGTATAATAAAAAAAAAAAAAATTGGTCCTCAGTTCAGGCTTTTATTACTAAAACAAAAAACATGATGCTTTTAATGCGTTCCTGGATTCTCCTTTCCTGAAGGTTTTATAGAATTTAACATTTATTTTTCATATTTGGGAATAAGTGTTTAGTCCCTAAACTTTCTTCCCAGTTGAAAGAAAAAGAAATATATCAGTGTTGAGACCTTGCCATCTTTAGTGGTGCAGACCAGTGAAAATAAATGTAAAATAGTGTGCCACCCTGTTTATAGGAATGTTGTGCAGAGAAAAAGATAATGCTGTAAAATATTTCACATCATTTCTGGGGATTAAAATATAAAGAAAGTAATAGAAATGAAAGACATGCATGACAAACCATTTAGAATGAAATTCAAAATTTTCAACACTATTAGGGTCTATTTATACATAAGATATTTGCTGGGCTAAACAGTTGAGGACTGATAAACTTATCATTTGTGTAAAGAATTGCTCTTTTAAGAATCCTTTGTCATGACTTAAAAAAAAATCTGTAATAATAGCTCTAGTGCACTGGTTCCAGAAACACATGTACAGTCAGAATTGAGTTTTTTTTAAAAAATGATAATTTCTATGCTTCACCTCATGGAATTTGTATGTGAACTATATAACCTGGAAAGTGGCATAGTGTAGACATAATATTTGTGCTTTTTGAAAACCTCAGCAGGTCATTCTGATAAGCAGCCATGCTTAGTAACATAACAGTTGTGAACAGGGAAGTGTTCTAATCATTTAGTTCTGCTAAACTTTTCCTCAGCTATGAAAATATCAATATGGAAAAGTAATTTTTGGCTATTTTTTAAAAATTTGATTTCAATAGTTTTTGAGGAACAGGTGGTTTTTGGTGACATGCATAAGTTCTTTAGTGATGATTTCTGAGATTTTGGAGCACCCATAGCCTGAGCAGTGTACACTGTACCCAATATGTATTTTCTTATCCCTCACCCCCAACTCTTTCCCTAAAATCCTCAAAGTCCATTATATCATTCTTATGCCTTTGATTCTTATGGTTTATCTCCCACTTATAACTGAGTACACATGATATTTTGTTTCCCATTCCCAAGCTACTTCACTTAGAATAATGATCTCCAACTCCATCCAAGTTGACCAAAGGCCATTATTTTGTTCCATTTTATGGCTGAGTAGTATTCCATGGTGTGTGTGTGTGTGTGTGTGTGTGTGTGTATACATATAAAATATATACATATATATATATACCATATTTTCTCTATCCACTCGTTTGTTGATGGGAATTTAGGTTTGTTCCATATTTTTGCAATAGTTTTGCTATAACCATGTGTGTGCATGTGTCTTTTTCACACAATGACTTACTTTCCTTTGGGTAGACACCCAGTAGTGGGATTGCTGGATCGAATCCATAGATCTACTTTTGGTTCTTTAAAGAGTCTCCACACTGTTTTCCATAGCAATTATACTAGTTTACATTGCTACCAGCAGTGTAGATGTGTTTCCCTTTTCACCACATCCATGCCAACATCTGTTATTTTTTGATATTTTAATTATGGTCATTCTTGCAGGAGTAAGGTGGTATCACATTGTGGTTTTAATTTACATTTCTCTGATAGTTACTGATGTTGAGCTTCTTTTCATATGTTTGTTGGGTCTTTGTATACCTTCTTTTGAGAATTGTCTGTTCATGTCCTTTGCCCACTTTTTGATTCGATCATTGTTTTTTTTCTTGCTGATTTGCTTGAGTTCCTGGATTCTGGATATGTTGGATGCATGGTTTGTGAAGATTTTCTCCCACTCTGTGGGCTGTTTACTCTGCTGATTATCTCTTTTGCTGTGCAGAAGCATTTTAGTTTAATTAGGTCCCATTTATTAATTTTTGTTGATGTTGCATTTGTTTTCAGGTTCATAGTCATAAGGTGTTTGCCTAAGCCAGCGTCTACAAGGGTTTTTCCAATGTTATCTTCTAGAATATTTATGGTTTCAGGTCTTAGATTTAAGCCTTTTATCCATCTTGAGTTAATTTTTGTACGAGGTGAAAGATGAGTTTCGTTCTTCTACTTGTGGCTTGCCAGTTATCCCTGGACCATTTATTTAATAGGGTGTCATTTCTCCACTTTATGTTTTTGTATGCTTTGTCAAAGATCATTTGACTGTATTTGGTTTTTATTGTGGGTTCTCTATTTTCATCTATTGGTTAATTTTTTAATGAGGGAATATCTTTAATTGGAATATATTTTTATCAATCTTGGTCTGCATACACAGTATATTGAATAGTAGATAAAACATAGCCAAGAAGCAAGCAAAACCTGCTCACAGTAGATCAGCTCTGGACAGACATCCTCCAGAGATCATGGAATTATGAATTTAGTAGAATCAATCTAAATTTCTTATACTGACTAGTTCAAACTAGTGTTTTCTTTCATCTGTGCAATTGTTATGATCATTATGAGTTTGAGTAGTATATGATGTGGCCTGTTATGACGGATTTGAATCCCAATGAACCTCAAACTCAGAATGAATCTCAACCCAAGATGTGCATTAGGGCAATATACTGAATACAGTAAACCAACTAGAAGGGCTGTGAGAGTTTTGCAAAGGTAGATGGAGTCCTCCCCAAGTGCAAGTCAGCATTCTGCTAAAGATTGTATCCAAGGCAGGAGAACTGATGAAAATTACTGTAGGAAACTCTGCATCATGACTAAGCTCAAAGCATTAGACACCAACTCTGGGGACAAGAGCGCTAAGAAATCTCTCTGTGATCTCCAGGCACTTACTATCTCCACAGTAGAGGCCTGAGGAAAGGATAACGGAAAAATTTCTCTGGAGTTTCAAGGACATCTCTAAGTAGCAGGAGAATAGACATCATCTGAAAGCAGAAAACTAGGAAGCAAATTGACTGACCAAAAAGTTGACAATCTTTAAAGCAGATAGAACTCTTCCATGGTTTGCCAAGCTAGAAGATCAGCTATATAAAGACACCCTGACTCTCACTCATATGCAGATCTCAAGCCCAACTGCAGAAAAAAATCTATCACACTAGTAAAATTATTTAGGGCAATGGTAAAATAATGCAAGTAAAGCTGCAATAAACCTTAGACCCAAATCAACCTCAGATGGATTTACTCAACTTTCTAAATTAACTCTCTAACAGAAGAATAGGTAAATATTTAGTGGTAAATAATATTTTCTATTCTCTCTCTTGTTCTTTTACAAACCATATCTGTATAACAAAAAATGATAAAAATTATAAAACATGTAAAAATGCAATAAAATATGAACATTATGCGTGAGGAAGAAATGCAAACATGGCTCAGAAGTTAAATTGATCCAGTAAGGCATTTAAAATCACTATGATCAATATACTAAAGGATTTAGTTGGAAAGATAGAAAATATGTGTACATAGATGAAAATATATGCATAGAGATTGAAACAAATATTGTAAATTTTACAATGAAAAATATGTCAGAAATTATCACCACTGTCTTTCAGCATACTGAAAGGAAAAAAAAAAAAACCCTGTTAACTTGATGGAAGATGAACAGAAATTAACCAAATCCACATATTAATAGACAAAACCAAGTAGCTGAAATATGTGGAACAATATGTAATAGACTAGCAAGTGGGTAATGAGGGCTCCAGAGAAAGAGAGAGGGAACTTGGGTAAAATAATTATTTGAAAAGAAAATAATCAAAATTTCAATGAACAGGCTGAGCATGGTGGCTCATGCGTATAATCTCAAGCACTTTGGGAGGTCAAGGCGGGCAGATCACTTGAGGTCAGGAGTTCAAGACCAGTCTGGGAAACACAGCAAGACCCTGCGTCTAATAAAAATACAACAGATCAGGCAAGTATGGTGGCATATGCCTGCAATCCCAGATACTAGGGAGGCTAAGGCATGAGAATCATTTGACCCAGGAGACAGAGGTTGCAGTGAGCCGAGATCGTGCTACTGCACTCCAGCGTAGGTGACAGGGCAAAACTCTGTCTCAAAAAAGAGAAAAGATTTCAACAAATGGCACAGGAGATAAATGGCAAGAAAACAAACCACGCCTAGCAACATCATGATCAACTGGCTAAATAGAAAAAAAAAGAAAAGTTTAACAGCAGCTAGAGCACAGACACATTAAATACAATAAGAATTACAGCTGGGTTTTAGTCAGAAAATTGGAGTACAGGAGAAAATGAAATGCCACATTTAAAGTGCTCAAAGAAAAAAAAGTCAGTCTAAAATTTTATACATATTGAACACATGATTTAAAAACAAATATTAAATAAAGACATTTGCAAAAAGGCAAAGCTGAAAAAGTTAGAATCTAGCTGCCCTGCAATGCAAGAAATGCTGCAAATGGAGTTTTGGATCTGTATGAATGATCAAATTCTATATATATATATATGTATAGAATTATATATTATGTATAATATATAATATGGGATCTGTATGAATGATCAAATTATATACAAAGGCAAACATATACATATAATTTAACATGATTATATAATATATATTAAGTATATATACAGTTTTACCATTCACACATATATATGTATGTGTATGTGTGTATACACATAAACATATATATTTAACTTAAAAATATTAAATATTAATTTTTAGAACATATAACATTAATGGAAGAAAAATGCACAATTGCAAGAGCACAGAAGTAGAAGGGGGAAGAAAGCTGATTATTTCTTTTATTTATTATTTTATTATTTCTATTTATAATGATATAAATGATTATTTTATAATTAGTTGATTAAGTATTCTAATAAGTACTTATTATTTTAATAAGTACATAATATAATACGTACTTACACAGTAAGTTCTCACTTAATGTCATCAATAGATCTTTGGAAACTGACTTCAAGTGAAATCACATACAGCAAATGCTAGAGTAACATAATTTCCTTCAACACCATTTTGTTATAGTGCTGATGAAAAAATGATTTTGTTATACATTATTTCACTTAAAGTTATAGTTTCCAAGGACCTATTGAGGATATAAGTGAGAACTTACTGTATTGACCATGATAACTTAAGAAAATATAATGTAACCTCTAGAGTAACAACTACAAAAATTGCCACAAGAAGAGTAGATCAAAAGTAAAAAGAGGAGATAAAGATGGAATACTAAATACTAAAATATGTGAGATTTACTCAAAAGAATGCAGACAAGGAAAAAAATCAAGGGATCATAGAAAACATTTAAAAATGGCTGGGCGCAGTGGCTCACGCCTGTAATCCCAGCACTTTGGGAGGCTGAGGTGGGCGGATCACCAGGTCAGGAGAACGAGACCATGGTGAAACTCCATCTCTACTAAAAATACAAAAAATTAGCCGGGCACAGTAGTGGGCACCTGTAGTCCCAGCTACTCAGGAGGCTGAGGCAGGAGAATGGCGTGAACCCGGGAGGCGAAGCTCGCAGTGAGCCGAGATCGCGCCACTGTACTCCAGCCTGGGGGACACAGCAAGACTTCGTCTCAAAAAAAAAAAAAAAAAAACATTTAAAAATGAAAATACATAGCAATATGATAGGTTTAATCACAAACATATCAATAACTATATTAGTTGTAAATGAACCAAAACTTCAATTAAAAGGCAGAGATTGATAGAATGCATGAATATACAAGACCTAACTAAATGTTGACTGCAAGAAACACATTTGAAGTATAGAAAGGTATTCAAGTTGAAAGCATAAAAGTTAAAAATATTGCAAGCAAACACTAAATGTAATTAACTTTATGTGACTACTAATAGCAGACAAAATCAACTTCTAGACAAAAAATGTTATTAGAAATAAAGAAAGGTATTTCCTAGTAATAATTGGGCAAATTCATATAAACAAAATAGAGCAATCATAAACAAATATATACTTAGGAATACAGTTTCAAAGTACTTGAAGAAAAAATTCACACAGTAAGAGCATAGTAGACAAATACACAATCACACTTAAAGATCTTAATATTCTAGTGCAATATTTGATAAAAAATAAATAATCCATAAAAATATAGATTTTGATAATATTAACCAAATTGGCCTAATTAATATTTTATATACCATGCAATTGGAGAATACATACTCTTTTCATGTACAGATAAGTCATTCACCAAGACAGATGATAGATTGGGCCATAATTTGGTTGTTCAAATTTAAAATACAAATTACCGTTACAGTTACAACATCGTGCATAAAAATCTTTAACAACTATTATAGGAAAAATAGTTCCAGTGTCATAATTGTCAAATCAATACATCTGACTTGAATATGAAGGCAGTCTTGCAATTATACTGCCAAGAGGAAAAAAATTTCCAACATGCTGATCAGACTGCATTTATGAACAACTTAATTTTTATTATTTTCTAAGAGGTTACTGTTTTATTCTTTGAAAATATTTTGTAAGTTATTTTCTTCAGCTAAAATGGATCAACAACAGTAAGGGAAAATTAAAATAAGAACTATGAAATATTTTGCTCTTAAATGGATGACTATGGAAGGCACCTACCATATTCTAGGTAGAGATTATGAGACTCTATTTTCTAATCCCTGAAATCCTCTGAATTGAATGATATATTTAAATCTACAAACTCTCCTTCAGCATGTAAGAGGAGCAAATTTGAAAGATTAACTTGGAGGTAGAGTTTTAGGACACATACACACATATACACACACACACTTGTGTGTTCTTATGTGATAAACAAAAATAAAACTCTTACAACCTTTAATAATTATATAAAGGGGTGCTGCATTAGGGGGAATTGATATTTATTGAGTACCTTCTATATGTCAGACATTATCTTAGGTTTTTCCACATGTTTTCTCACCTAGGCCTTGTGGAAGTCAGAATTTTGACTCCCATGATTTTTACCCAATGGTATCAGATACATGAGTATGCTACATTACATGTCAAAGGGACTTTGCAGATATAACTAAGGCCATAGATATAACTAATCATTGCCCTTAAATAGGGATATTTTCTTTGATTATCCAGTTGTACCCAAGGTAATTACATAAGCCGTTAACACAGAGCTTTCTCATGGCTAAAAGCACAACTGAAAATCAGAGAGAGATGTCAAAAGGAAAGGTCAGCCCCAGATTGAGATAAAATATTTGCAAAACACATAACTGACAAAGCTTACATCTAAAATATAAAAAGAACTATTAAAATGTATCAGTAATAAAACCAACAACCCAATGCAAAAAATCGGCAAAATACCTTTTTTTTTTTTTTTTTTGAGACGGAGTTTTGCTCTGTCTCCAGACTGGAGTGCAGTGGCACCATCTCGGCTCCCTGCAACCTCCACCTCCCAGGTTCAAGCGATTCTCCTGTCTTAGCCTCCTGAGTAGCTGGGACTACAGGCGTGCCACCATGCCTGGCTAATTTTCTGTATTTTTAGTAGAGACGGGGTTTCACCATGTTAGCCAGGATTGTCTCAATCTCCTGACCTTGTGATCTGCCTGACTTGGCCTCCCAAAGTGCTGGGATTACAGGCATGAGCCACCGCTCCTGGCCCAAAATGTCTTAATAAATATATCACCAAATAAGATATACAGATGGCAAATAGCATATGAAAAGAAAATGCTCAACATCATATAACACTAGAGAATTGCAAATTAAAACAACAGTGAGATACTAGTATACATCTATTAGAATGGCTAAAACAAAACAAAGTAATACTGACAATATCAAATGCTGATGAGAATATGGAGCAAACAAGATTCTCGTTATTTTGGGGGAATACGAAATGGTACAACTACTTTGGAAAAGTTTGGCGGAATATGAAATGGTACAACTACTTTGGAAAAGTTTGGCAGTTTCTTACAAAGTTGGCCAGAGTCTTACCACACGGTCCAGAAATCTCCTTGGTATTTAGCCAATTGAGTTGGAAACATGTCCACCCAAAGGCCTGCACATCATTATCTATAGTTTCATCCCACAAATTTTAATATGTTTTCTATTTTCTTTTAAACTATTTTCTATTTTTCAATTTACTTTATTGTTTGACATATGAATTATTTAAAATTGTGCATTTTTATTTTCCAGATAGAGGAGATTTTAGGTTAACCTTCTGTTATTAGTCAGTAGTATAGTGTTATGATTCCAACTCTGGAAACTTTTAGGCTTGCTCTAATGTGTGATATGTGTACATTTTTAAAGATGTTTGCTGCATCTTATGAATAATTACCATGATCCAGTTGTTAGATATTTCAGTATATGTCCCTACCTTCAAATGCACTGATTTTTTTTTAAAGTCTCATACTTACATTATTATTATTATTATTGCTGATTCATGCTACTATATAGCTTAGGTGAGTTTGTTAAATTTATTACCATAATGATGGATTTGTCAATTTCTCCTGATTTTAAAACCTTTGCTTCATGTATTTTTACTGTATATAATTCTATGCTTACAGATTCATATTATTATATTTTCTTGGTCAATTTAACCTTTTATCAATATGCAGTGATTCACTTACTGCTACTAATGGTTTTTGTCTTCAAGTCTATTATGTCTCGTACTCATTTTAGTACACCAATGCATTTTATGGCTTCATTTGTTTTAGATAGGCTTCTTCTAAGTATCACATAATGGATACTTTAGAAACTCAAAGTGATAATCTCTGTTTTCCTCTGAGTATTTATTTCATTTATGTTGATTGTGATTAACTAATATATTTAGTTTTACTTTAATAACCTTGTTTTATGTTTTTATGTATCCTGCTTTTTCTGGTTTTCTTTTTGCCTTTTTTAATTTCCTTTTTTTACAAGGTGAAATTTCTTTAATCATCTCATTCAATTTCCCTTCTAATTTAGAAGTGTACACTCGTGCTTCTTTAGTGTTTTCCCAGAAATTTTCGAATGAGTATTTAACTTATTTACATTTAATTAATATATTTGTCCTTATCCCAAAATAATGCCAGGACTTCAGAAAACATTAATTCAATCTTCCCCCAAAATTAATTCATTTGGCCAGTAGTTTATGACTCTATTGATTTTTGAGTTTCCTTAGACATTACTTTTTTGTATTATGAAGTGTCTATTTAGATTTTCCAATAAGTCTACCACATTTTCCTTGTTCATAATTCCTTTATCTCAGACATCCTCCTAATACTATGTTTTCTTTTTGCATTAATACATCTTTAAGTTTTTTAATTAAGGTATGTATGCTGATAATAAACTTTTGCAATTTTGTTAATTTCCTAATAATGTATATGTTTTGCTCTTATTTTTCAGAGATAGAATTGTTTTACTCAGATTATCTTATCTTGTGACAGTTAACCTTTCTTAAAACTTCAAGAATAAATATTTCATTGTCTCTGCCTTCCATCACTGTGGAGAAGTCAAAATCATCTATCTTATCTTACAGGTAATCTATTTTCTTTCTGGCTATTTATAAAAACTAAATCTTCATCATTGGTAATTTTTATCTCATTATGAGGTACGCAGTGTGTCTTCGTTTTTCCAACTTGTGACTTTTTGAGCCTCGTAAGTCTGAACATTGGTATCTTTTTAGCAATTCTGGAAAATGTTTGGTCATTTTCTTTTCTAGTGTTGTCGTGCCTCTGTTTTATATACTTTCTTCCTAGAATGCTGAATAGACTCTTATATCATTATGGTATTTAGGGGGTCTTTTAATCTATTTCTCCAAACATATATCTTAGTCATTCTATTTTTGATAATTATTTTGTAAGTAGACATATTAAAATTCATTAATTATCTTTTTGTCCATGTCTCATCATTGTTTAATCTACTTGTTGAATTTAAATTTAATTATTGCATTTTTGATTACCAGAAGTACTGTTTAGTTTCTGTTCAAATCTATTTAGACCCATTGGCATTCTCTGCCTCTTATATCATATTTTTATTATTTAAATGATACACATATTTATTTCATATTGGTGTCTGATTTGTCTTTCATGTAGAATTTTTGTGAAATTGATTCTCCAGCTATTATTAGTCTTAGTCTTAATCATTATGGCTTATTCCCTCATGTATTGAGTGTGATTTGATTGTTTTAGTTTCCTTGAATTTTATTTGTGGGATAGTCTCTTTCCTTTAGGATTAGGTTTAAAATGTTAATTTTCCTTTATCTAATTCCTAGGAAAAATACTGATATGTGACCCCTTTCCAGTCTTCACTTAAGGTTTTTAGACAACACAGTGCATCTGAGTCTTTCCCCAAAGGAATGTAAGTGTGGGCTAGCAGTGAGGAATTTTCAAGAGATGTTTTTCTTTTTGCTGCCTTCAACTAGACTGAATGTCAAATTAGGCAGATATCCCATTATCTACATCTGCAGGGTATGTTCCTTGTATTTATACTTAGTGAAGGTATACTTATATAACTTCATGCATATAGTTATATAATGACTTTTTCTCACTTGTTCCTAGCAAAAGTTTACAATGATTTGATCATCCATAAATCTATGAGTTCAAATTTACAAAAATGTCCATTTTTCTTACAGTAATTGTGTTTGGCTTCATTTGTGTTATACTTAAATTTGAATTTTACTTTCTTATTAGTGGTTTGTACCAATCTTAGTGGGCCAATATTTCATAGTCAGAAATGAGTCTAAGCTCGTCTCTTAACATTTACTCTAAATTACATGAGTATAAAATTAAATACAGTCCCCTCAGGTATCAGTCTTTTTAATTTTCTGGCGTATGTGTTAAGATATTAGATATTTGTAAAATTCTACTTGTCCCTCATTTGCTGGTAGTGAAAATTACTAAGTGATGTTTCCTAAGTGTCAGACTGAGGCTCACCTTTCACTCTCTCCTCCTCTTCCCTCAATCTGGGATACTGTCCTAACCCCATTATCCGTTTAGCCACACTTGAAAAAAATCTATTACTATCTCAGAGCCAAAGTGAAATGTGGTTTTCAGTTAGCACTCCCTGGCTGTTCCCACAATCGTGTGACACTGCCAAGTATTATTTATTCTATCCATATATTTTCAACATTAATAAAAGTATTAATCCTCAATTCAGTGGCAAATCCATAATAAAAATCTGATTAGAGAAACCTTGTGCTTCCTTGTTTTATTATTAAAACAACATCAAATAATCCTTTGCATCAGGTTAAGAGAGTTCAGAATTCAAAATATTATACATGGGGCAAACAGAATATTTATTTAAAGGCCATGAAAAGTGATTAATGGTACAAAAACAAAACTGACAATGAGTGACTTGAAGTAATAGCTATATAACTTTAAGAATCTCAGGGCATGCATTGGGGAGCAGTTTTTTTAAAAAGCATAACACAGTTTCAAAATAACAAAGAACTGAGATTTGGGTGCAATTCCTTTCAGCCATGACTCTGAAATGTGCACTACTCTGAAAGTAGGAAAACTGCATTTTAGTAATAGATTAGAAATACATATATTTTCATGGATCCAATAAAATTACACTAGAAATATTAACATACAGAAGTAAAAACAAATAAATTACCTATCAAAAGGAAGCAAGACAAACAGAGCCCTTTCACAGATGTGTATTTGGAAAATAATAACTCATACATCATACAAGTAAACATCTAAAGGAGAAATATAAACTGGTGGCAATTTAATTAACTATACTGATCTCATTGTGACAAACAAAGCCATGGCATTTTGTTAAAATTTATAAAAGAACTACAGAGGTTACAGTTTATTGCTGTAACGTTCCTTCAGTGTGCAATTTCTTCCCCTTCTTCTACTTCTTGTACGCTTTAAACAATATTTGGTTAGCATTCAGCCAAAAGAAACAGCAGGGCGCTCTTGAACCTGCCACCAATGATTTATTATGCTCATTTTCTATTCATTTGTTTATAGATCAAACACAGAAAGAAAGGCACAACGATATTGAACATATTTAATAAAAAGCACACACACCAAGTGTTTAAATTTCACATTGTGCTAGGTTAGACATTTTGGAAGAAAGACAATAATTACACACAGGCAATTGCTTTGATGCAACCTCTCAAATCAATACAGCTACTTAGTACAAGGTAGGCATTTATGTATGTTTAACATTGGCACTCGTTCCAGAGTATGACATTTCAAGTAAATGTGCTTTATAGCAGACATGGGAAAACAGATAAATGAACTTCTTATTGACAGGCTCTTTCTCACTTGCTAGCCCTTATAAATGGGATGTCATTAATCTCTCATTCACTACAACAGCGGTCTCCAAATTGGTTGCTTGTGCACTCCATTAGTAAAAGTTTCATTTTGGCTACTCTATTTGTAAATAATAGAATGTGTTTCTCTTATGTACATTATACACACACATTTCTGAAAGTAGAAATGTTAAATAGTGTGACTAATACTTGCAAAAAAGTTTTATTATTTTGTTCCTGTGTTCTATGGATTATCTTGCTTACTCCCTGCATACATCACTGTGAAGACCATCATTCTAGAAGAACTATGTTTCCTTGTGATATTCAGCAAACAATGAAATAGAATAAGTACCTACAGAATGTAGCAAATTATAATAAGTGCTTTTCCGATAGTTTCTCATAGACTCAGAAAGTTTCATTAAGTAATCTTCACATGTAATGAACATTATCTTTAATATCATTTCCACATATTACAAATTTTTTAACACTCATAAAAGCAAATGTCTCAGCAATAGCTGGCATTTAAGAGTTAATACATTGATCTCAGTTCTTTATAATTAGAGGATATTTTACATAGTCTAGCTTATTTTTTATTGTCCCATATTTTTGAAAATTAAATGATTGATTTATCCATCCTAAAAAATGAGGACAGGATGTATTATCAAGCTGGACTCTCACATGGTGTACTCAACATTCTCCAGGCACAGGAAGACACACAGGGCATGATCTCATACATGGGAACTAAAAAATATGAACTCATAAAACAGTGGTACATTTATAAAAGAGGAATAATTTTTTGAGATCTATTACACACTCTGTTGACCACAGTTAAGAACAATCTATTGTGTATTTCAAAATTGCTAAGTGAATTTCAACTGCTCCACCACACACAAAAAATGATGCATAAGTGAGATGGTGGGTATGTATGTTAATAAGCTTTATTTAGTCATTCCATAGTATATAGATACCAAAATATTGTATTATTTTCCATAAATATATATAATTATGATGAATCAATTAAAATAATATTAATATATTTTTTAAAAAATTCATGTATGGGAAATCACTATCTACATTTTACCATTTAGGTAATTTTACTGCTGTTTTCAGTGGTCATAGTTTGTTCCCATATGCAAAAGTTTCAAATAGTGAGTAGCAGCCAGTTGTAATTTTCATTTAGAAGTAATTTTTTTTAAGTGATGTAGAGAGTTGCATTATTGTATAAGTATTCCTGGTTATAAAGAATTTATAAATCCAAGCCACCAAAATGTAAATTACTAAAATAAAAGGCTTTTGGATGTAGCTGCATTTGCACTGAAATCTCTCATAAGTGGTGGAGTGATGAGAGCGGATATCATTTTGAATATTTCCTCACATTACACCCACTGTGCTGTGTCAGTGTTTCACAACAACACTGCTGCGTTTTCATGGTATAAGGAGACTCCACTCTGTAGAGGTGATGTATCTTCTTAGAGAGGACAGGATCTGTATGATGAATGTTTGACGGACCATAAGACATTCTGTATGATTATTATAGACCAAGTTAAGTGAGATATTGTAGCAAAAGGAAACATTGATTTAATACCACATTTTTATACCTACAATGTGACACTAACAGGAAAAAGAAGGGAATATCATCATTTTTTTTTTTTTTTTTTTTGAGACAAAGTCTCACTCTGTCGCCCAGGCTGGAGTGCAGTGGCCGGATCTCAGCTCACTGCAAGCTCCGCCTCCCGGGTTTACGCCATTCTCCTGCCTCAGCCTCCCGAGTAGCTGGGACTACAGGCGCCCGCCACCTCGCCCGGCTAGTTTTTTGTATTTTTTAGTAGAGACGGGGTTTCACCGTGTTAGCCAGGATGGTCTCGATCTCCTGACCTCGTGATCCGCCCGTCTCGGCCTCCCAAAGTGCTGGGATTACAGGTTTGAGCCACCGCGCCCGGCCGGGAATATCATATTTTAAGACAATGTATCACTATGTTCACACAAATTTAATTAACATAACTACTGGATGTTCCTTCTATTCTGGAAAGTTTTTAGACATCCACATAAATGATATATCGCATTTGGTACAAACAGATGTGAGAATTAGTTTTAATTCTTAATCTTATTGTACTGTAAAATCATAATGTCTTTGATTTTCATATTCTGGGGACAATGTGAAAATCAAAGATATCATTTTATACTACAAATAAAATTTAATTATGAAATTATACAAATATTGATTTTTAAGAAGTAACTGGAATCCTAGGATCTTTGAATTTAAAAATTAGAAGATATATTAATTTAGTATAATTTTCTTTTGTTTTTACAGATGAGAAAACTGGAGGAAGAAGTGAAATGCCTTACTCAAGGTCACAAAGAGGGATAGTGCAGAACCAAGAACAAATCTTGACATCCTATTTCTTAGTCTAAAACAGTCTTGTCATTGCCCCACCTATAGCACATTTCTTAGACTATTTAAAAGACACTATTTTATAATTTAAAAGTAAATTTTATTTCTTTAACAATGAAAAATCACTTAAAGTTCATGTTGGGAAACAAGGTTGATTTTTAGGAAAAAAAAAAACTTCTCTAGCTATAAAAAAATAGGAACTGCTTTCAAAATAAGATAAGGAGGAAAAAGATATCTGTTTGAGGCAATGATATCCCTTTTTTCCTCCTTATCTTATTTTGAAAGCAGTTCCAAAATGTGTAGACCCAACAGAAGAAAAAAATATATTATATACACACACACATACATATGTTAATATAGACACACAAATGTGTACATACACATATACAGAACATTCATAAATATGACGTTAACTTGGGTGACTATATTTGCATTTTTTTATTTATACATTTTTATTGATACATATATTAGTGGTATATATTTTGGGGTACAAGTGATATTTTGATACTAATAGACAGTATGAAATAATCAGACTAGGGTGGTTGGGATATCATTGCCTCAAACAGATATCTTTTCTTGGTGTTGAAGACATTACAATTCTTCTTTTCTAGTTGAGATATAAAAGCAATAAATAACTATAACTATCCCACTGTACTATCAAATACCAGATCTCATTCCTTTCATCTAACTATATTTCTGTCCCTCCTAACCAATTTCTCTTTATGCTCCCTCCACTCTTCCCTTCTCAGACTCTGATAACCAGATAACCACCATTCTACTCTCTATCTCCATAAGATCCACTTTTTTATCTCCTACACGTGAGTGAGAACATGTGACATTTATCTGTCCCTGGCTTATTTCACTTAATGACCTCCAGTTTCATCCATGTTGCTGCAAAGACAATATCTCATCCCTTTTTATGGGTGAATAATATTTCATATATATACCACATTTTCTTTCTTCATTCATTCATTGGTGAACAATTAGGTTGATTCCATATCTTTGCTACTGTGAATAGTACTACAATAAACATGAGAGTGCAGATATCACTTTGATATATTGATTTCCTTTGTGCAGGGGATATATACTCAGCAGTGAGATTTCTGGATTATATGGTAGTTATGGTTTCTAGTTTTGTAAGGAACCTCCACACTGTTTTCCATAATGGTTGCACTACTTTACCACCAACAGTGTCCATGCATTCCCCTTTCTTCATATCCTTACAAACATTTGTTATTTTTTGTCTTTTCAATAATAGTCATTCTAACTGGGGTGAGATGATACCTCATTGTGATTTCAATTTGTATTTTCCTGATGATTAGTGATATTCAGCATTTTTTATTTTTTACAAAGCACTAGCAAAAGGTCTTCCTTTTTGATATATGTGTGTGTGTCCATATGCACAACATGCACACATACACACACACCACTTATACATGCCACAGGCTAACATCCTGTTGGCCATTTGGATATCATTTTTGAGAAATGTCTATTCAAGTTTTTTGCCCATTTTAAAATTAGATTATCTGTTTTTGGTTAATCAGTTTGAGTTTTTATGTATTCTTGTTATTAATCCCTTGTTGGATGGATAGTTTGCAAATATTTTCTCCCATTCTCTGAGTTGTCTCTTCACTTTGTTGACCGTTTCCTTTATTGTGCAGAAGTTTTTAGTCTGATGCAATCCCATTTCTCTAATTTTGTTTTGTTGCCTGTTCTTTTGAGGTCTTACTCCCAAAAGTCTTTGCCCAGACTATTGCCCTGGAACATTTCCCCAGTGTTTTCTTTGCATTTAAGTCTAATCCATTGTGAATTGATTTTTATATATAGCGAAAAATGAGAATCTAGTTTCATTCTTCTGCATATGGATATCTAGTTTTCCCAGAATCATTTATTAAGAGGTTGTTCATTTTCTCTAATGTATTTTCTTGGAGCCTTGTCAAAAATGAGTTGGATGTAAATGCACAGATTTCTTCCTAGGTTTTATATTCTGTTTCATTGGTCTATTTGTCTATTTATATGCCAGTATCATGCTGCTTTGGTTGCTACAGCTTTGTAGTATAATTTGAAATAAGTTAGTGTGATGCCTCCCGCTTTGTTCCTTTTGCTTTATCTATTTTGGGTCTTTTGTGGTTCCATGTGAATTTTAGGATTGTTTTTATTATTTCTGTGAAGAATATCATCTGTGTTTTGGTAGTGATTCATTGAATATGTAGATTGCTTTGGGTATTATAGATATTTTAACAATATTAATTTTTCCATCTATGATCATTGGTTATATTTCCACTTTTTTGTGTCCTCTTCAATTTCTTTCATTAGCATTTTATATTTTTCTTCATAGAAATCTTACACTATTTTGGTTAAATTGACTCCTAAGTATTTTCTTTTTTTTTTTTTTTTTTTTTGAGGCGGAGTCTTGCTCTGTCGCCCAGGCTGGAGTGCAGTGGCCGGATCTCAGCTCACTGCAAGCTCTGCCTCCTGGGTTTACGCCATTCTCCTGACTCAGCCTCCTGAGTAGCTGGGACTACAGGCGCCCGCCACCGCGCCCGGCTAGTTTTTTGTATTTTTTAGTAGAGACGGGGTTTCACCATGTTAGCCAGGATGGTCTCAATCTCCTGACCTTGTGATCCGCCCGTCTCAGCCTCCCAAAGTGCTGGGATTACAGGCTTGAGCCACCACGCCCGGCCGACTCCTAAGTATTTTCTGTAGCTATAGTAAGTGGGGCAGCTTTCTTGAATTCTTTTTCAGGTTGATAACTGCTATAGAAACACTACTAATTTTTGTATGTTGATTTTATATCCTGCAACTTTGCTGACTTCATTTATCAATACTTACATTTTTTGGTGCAGTCTCTTGGTTTTTCTAAATATAAGATCATGCTAGCTGCAGACAAGGATAATTTAAAATCTTCTTTTCTAACTTGTATTCCCTTTAATTATTTCTCTTGCCTAATTACTTTGACTAGGACTTCCAGTACAGGTTGACTAGAAATGGTAAAAGTGGGTGTCTTTCTCTTTTTTCAGATCTCAGTAAAAAGAATTTTAATTTTTACCCATCCAGTATGATATTAGCTGTGTGTTTGTCATATGTGGCCTTTATTATGTTATATTCATTCTATAATCAATTTACTGGTAGTTTTTTAAAGAATATGGTTTTTATTGTTTTGTAAACACTACGTTTGAAATAAAAATCATGAGTCTGTAACACATTGAAATGGAGGAAATTAAATGGCAAGGCAAATAATTTATTCTCAAAGTTGATTTTAACAGAGAGGAAAGGAGGAAAATTGATAAAATAGTATGTACTCCTCTTAATCAGCAGTATAAGAATCTCAAAACGATTCAAACAAATTCAGGGAGGTCTTCATTGTACCACAAACTAAATTTTTTTTGTTTTATAACTGTGATTAATGGGAGCCTTCACGCCAAAAATGAAGCAAAACAAGACATTTTAGCAGATTGTTATATGCACAGCAATTTGAAGAAACACGAATATTACAATTCTGCATAGTTTATTTCACTGTGATGTTTAGTTTGATATAATTTTATTTTAATGTTTGCTTTGATTCCTTTTTTATATTCCAGTGAGCTTCATGGCTTCCTTGTAAGAAAGTCATATATTTTATTGTTGTCTTGCCTTTGAAAATTAAAAAAAAATTCAACTGGAAATTATCAACAGAAAAAGGCATAAAATAATATGCATACATATATTTTGTATCATAGGGACAGTATCAGAAAAAAATAAATTTTTTTAAAAACCTGGGTTGTCAAGCAGAAATCACCAATCTTAAGAATTTTTTCCAGCAAGTGACTAAAGAACAGAAATTAACCCTTTATAGTTTGTGCACTCTAAAATTACACACAGATTACAAAACAATATTTACATAGCATTTTCACAGATGTATATCCCTCCATGAAAAATGAACATAAAAGGGAAGTGATATAAGGAGAGCTAGAAACTGCCAAATTCCCTCCAGTGACACTGCTTGTTGACATTCTCCTCAATTCATTCTGCATGGTCTCTCAACATTTAATGTGCAGAACATTCACATTTGCTGGCCCGGTGCTTTTCAATTACATCCCTTTGCTTGGCCTGATACTTAACGTGCCACAGGGTGACAGGCAGAGCGAGATGAAAAAGACTCATATTCCTTCCCTGCTTCATGCTCGTCTCCCTTTCTGACACTATTTCGTACTAGGAAGATCACAATCTTTGTGGTGTATTGCTCTGGAGCTTCTTCAAAAATTTCTCCGTACCTAGATTGTTCTGCATCCAAGAAAGATACATATCTCTTTCTCCTAAATAACGAACAGATCTTTAGTCATTTTATTTAAAATTTCCACAGAATATGATCAGTACCAAGAAAACTGTATATTACTAGATGATTTGAGTACTGCATATAGCATCCCCGTCAAAAGCAGTACCATTCATTCAGAAAGACCATATTTTCAAGAAGAGATTAAATGAGTTATATATACCAATTAGTCTCACTGTTGATTGATTTTTATTTATAATAATAGGTATTCTAACATTTGCTCATTTAATCAAAGGACGAATAACTTTTGATCATGGATTCTTTTTTCCTAGCTAAAGAAAAAACAGTATATGAAAATTATTATCAAGAATATTATAAGACCTATCACTGCATTACCAATCTAATCATTTTTCCATTTATTTTTATGTGAGAAATTAAAATGTTGCCATTACCTAGCCCCAGAATTGCTAGAAAATCAGGATACTAAACTGAGATTTATTCTACTTTCAATACTTGCCTTGATATCAACACATGGAAGAATTTAAATCTTACCCTTTTCAAAGATGTTGATCTTTTACTTGACATAACAATACAAGCTTAGTTCTCTAAGTAGGACTCCACAGTTACTCTCTTCATTAGAAACTACTCAGAGTTCAATCTTAAGGCATTATATTTTGTTCTCATTTCTCTAGATGTCTGTATAAATCCCATCTAAAATCTATCTGAAAATTAGGGGATGGTGTTTCCTTCATAAACAAGTTCATAGGAATCCCACAGTTCTTTTATCTGTAGTGAAAATACTTGGAGAAATTATATAGCAAACTATGACTAGGATGTTTAGCTTATAAGACATCACTTCTTTATACTTACCTTTATGGTCCTATAAAGACTCTTGAATTATTTTTACAACCAAAAGGTGATTTCAGCCTCAATGGCAATTGGGAGTTCCTATAAACAACAAATAATTTGGAAGAGTGGAAAAATGTGGAAAATAAAATATTCCAGGCCTTTATAAAAAACATTGCTTTCCTTAGGAAAACATATACTTATTCTGTGAGTTTTTAATTTATTTTGCTGTGCAGGCAAAATAATAAGTATTTCTTAGTATCTCCTTTTAGTGTCTGTGAAGTTCCATTTTAGATTAATATCTAGAATATAAGCAATATATTTTCTTTGGTATAATAGCCTAATTTAAGATGGTTTAATATTAAATCTTTTTACCAGAACATTTTGTAGCAATTCATTCACAATTTCCAAAAAAGTCAAGATAATTTGACACAAGGAATGTGGAATAATCTAATTAAAAGGAAAACATATATTGGAAATTCAAATTTTATTAAAAAACCATTAAAATAGTTTTGCAATATCATTTTGCTTAACAGATTGACAAAATTAAGTAAAACATTATTAAATCAATGAGCATTCTTATACATTGAATATAAACTGCAAAACTTTGCAGGTAAAAAAAAAACCAGAATGACACCATGGTGAATGTGTGAAGGTGGAATTATGGCACTTTTTATTTTAATGTTTCTGCTTTTCTGTGCTTCACAAACTTTCAAAAACTTGCATAAGTTACTAAGTTTAAAAATTTTATTTTAAATATACCACAACTGTAATTTAGGGTAATTCCTTATTTATAGAATCTTCTAGAAAGGATTGTCTTTTGGCAGAAATAACCACATTCCTGAAAATTATCCTAGATGTGTAGCTATGACTTCGGTTCCTGTGCCTGCTCTTCAGTATTTTTTGTTTCTTGATACCCTCCTGCTCCTAGAAGCCTTATGCTCTTATTAAAAAGGCTAAATTGGACATGTTGATAACTGAGTGAGCAGTTTTCACTATTCATTAGTTCAAATCCAGCTTCTGTCTTAAACAGATATATGATTGTAGTTGATAAAGATCTTTATGTTTAGTTCTTTAGTTTGTTATTGTGAAATGAAAAAACAAAAAAAGCTTTGTCTTTGAAAGAATTTGATAATCAGCTCTGCTACAAAAAATACATATGTTCCTGGTTCTACCTCAAGGAGTTCAGGTTGTCATTAGAAAATTAGATACAGTAATCAAATAATTGCAAAAATGGTGTGAAAAATACAAAAACAGATGTCTATTTAGAAATACTAAGTGAGCACAATGAAGCCAACCATTTTACTTGGGGATTCTAAGAAAGAAGATAGCATTTGGGAAAGAGTAAATGTGACGTGGAATAAATAAAGGGAATCTGGGGCAGAGAAAACAATTCAGGCAAAGGCATGGAGGCTCTTAAGTTTTCATTGTTTCCTAGGGAACAGCAAGAGCTACAGTGACTGGAGGGAGAAGCTGAAATCTACTTTGGGGTCAGCTTCAGCTGAACTGGTAGGGCATGCTAAAGGATTGGGTGGTATTCTGGGCATAACAGAACAAAGGACATCGTAGAAACAAGTGTGGCATAAGTACTCTTGAAATCTCAAATACTCAGTACTAAATGAGGTTTGCCTATTAAATGGAAGTCTTTTAAGATATCTAAGCATATGGCATCTATCAAAAGTTGTAGGGCTGTTGTGGAGAGTACCCACAGTTCCCCCATGTCTATTATTCCCTTCTTCCTGTAGCAGTAGATTCATTTATTCATAGAATCCCTGCCTTCCTAGAACAAATAAACTGAAATTAGAGAGACGATGGTAGCTGGGACAGAACCCAAAACCTTCTCAGTCCTAAAGCACAAATGGTTTGCCAGTTCATTGTTTTTTTACTTTTACCTCCTAACAGTTGCCATCCATATGGCACCTTATAGTAACAATATGATTCATCTTTTAATAATTTGATTCTTTATTTTGGTTAGTCATTTTGGTTTAAATGTCATTTTAGTTAAAGATTTCCAGTCAAGAAAATATTTCTATTTACGTGAAAATATTAAAATAAAATGGAAAATTTCTATAAATACTTATATAGAGATATTATCTCTATGCAATATCTAATATATTATTTCTTTTACAAGGGAAAATATAGTCTAACAATAGTTTATCTTTCATTGAGAGTTGAAGTATTAATTTAAAGATATCATAGAGAAAC
This sequence comes from Piliocolobus tephrosceles, assembly GCF_002776525.5. Classification (NCBI taxonomy): domain Eukaryota; kingdom Metazoa; phylum Chordata; class Mammalia; order Primates; family Cercopithecidae; genus Piliocolobus; species Piliocolobus tephrosceles. Next base: position 102,713,002 of record NC_045441.1, read on the forward strand.
TTCTGCTATTTTGTTTCTTTTATAACTATAACATTGGTAGTTCAAAAAATTTTTAAGTTTCTATTTAGTTATATTATTCTTTGAAGTTATTAGTGACCTATTTATATTTGTAAATATGTGTATACATTATATGTCAACATAAAATTGAATTGACTAAATACCATCACCTACTTTATTTCCTTCCCAGTGTTATTAATTCATCCATTCATTTAAAAATATTTGCTTAGCATTATCTATACTAGGTGCTTTTTCATATATTGGAGAAGGAGCAGTGAACAGAATAAAATATTTGCCCATATGCAGTTCTAATAGAAGAAACAGAAAAAAAAGTAAATACACATATATTATATAACACAATTTATGGTATTTATAAGTATTATGAAAACAATTGAAATTAGAGAATCAACCTTTCATGAGAGGGAGGGCTATTTCAAATTGGGTGGTCAAGTAAGATTTCTCTGATATGCTAACATTTTTAGAGTAAGTGGACTGGTTTGGATGTTTTTAAGATACCTATGACAGCAAGAGAGGAGAAAGGGACACTAACAATATTCTGAAAGTGATTATAATGCCAAACCATGGAAAAAAGAAGGCAAATAAGAAAATTTAAAAGCTCCAGGGGAGGGGAGGAGATTGATAATGAAAAAGTGGATGGGGAAATAAATGGGAGATCTGAGAATTATCAGAGCATTGATAGGGAGGTGCTGGACAGTGTGGACTAGTTGAATTCAAGATTTCAGAGGTATTACTATTGTATTAATGTGAGAAATGATAGAGACTACTCACATTTCCCCAAAGTCCATTATCTCTTTTTTCTAGCACAGACTCACTCAAATTTCATCTAGGTATATGAATGCCAAGCCACAAACTACATTTTTCGGCCCTCCCTGAAGCTATATGTGGCTGTAGAAGTCATGGTTGCTACATTTAGATCATTTCTATAAGAGAAAGCTATTTTCCCTGGACTCCCTACAGTGTCCTTCTCAAACAATAAATTCCCATACTCTATACAAGCATAAGTCAGAGGTATTACAGGCTTAACCACAGACCAGTGCAATAAAGCAAATAATACAATAAAGTAAGTCAAAAAAATTTTTTGTTTTTCCAGTGCATATAAAAATTACTTTTACACTATGCTATAATCTATTAAGCATGCAATAGTTATGTCTAAAAAATATACACACTTTAATTAAATTTTCTTTTTGCTGGAAAAAAAAAAAGCTAATGGTCATCTGAGACTTCAGCAAGTCTTAATCTTTTTGCTGGTATAGGGTCTTGCCTTGATGTTGATGGCTGTTGATTAATCAGGGTGGTGGTTGCTGAAAGTTGTAGTGGCTGTGGCAATTTTTACAAACAGGACAGCAATAAAGTTTACCATATTCATTGACTCTTCCTTTCATGAAAGAGTTCTCCGTAGCATGCCATGCTGTTGGATGGCATTTTACTCACAGTGCAACTTCTTTCAAAATTAGTCAGTCCTCCCAAACACTGCCACAGTGTTATCATCTAAATTGAGGTAATATTCTAAATTCTTTGTTGTCATTTCAACAGTATTCACAGCATCTTCACCAGGGGCAGATGCCATCCAAAGAAACTGTTTTTTTGTTGTTGTTGTTGTTCTTTCCTAAGAGGCAACTCACCATCCATTCAATTTTTTATCACGAGATTACAGAAATTCAGTCCCATCTTCAGGCTCTGCTTCTCATTATCTTGCCATATCCACTACATAATGCAGTTACTTCCTCCACGGAAGTCTTGAATCCCTCCACATGATCCATGAGGTTTGGAATTAACTTTTCCCAAATTCTTGCCAATATTGTTATTTTTACCTTTCCCACTGAATTACAAATATTCTTAATGTCATCTAGAATGGTGAATTCTTTCCAGGAGGTTTTCAGTTGACTTTGCCCAGATCCATCCGAGGAATTACTACCTATGGCAAGTATAGCCGTATAAAGTGTGTTTCTTAAATAAGACAACTCAAAAATAGAAATTTTTCTTTGATCCATGGGTTGCAAAATGGATGTGGCGTTAGCAGGCATAAAATAACATTGATCTTCTTGTACGTCTGTCTCTATCAGAGCTCTTGGGTGATGAGGTGCACTGTCAACGAGCTGTAATATTTAGAAAAGAATGCTTTTTACTGAGCAATAGAGCTCAACAGTGGGCTTAAAATAATTATTAAACCATAGTAGAAACACATGTGTTGCTTCTTCAAGCTTTGTTGTTCCATTTGTAGAGCACAGGACGATTTGAATTAGCATAATTTTTAAGGGTCTTAGGATTTTTGGAATGGTAAATGAGTGCTGGTTTCAATTTAACGGCACCAGCTGCTTTAGTCTCTAATAATAGTCAGCCTGTCTTTTGAAGTTTTGAAACCAGGCACTGACTTCTGCTTTCTAACTAGGGAAGTCCTACATGGCGTCTTATTCCAGTAGAAGGCTGCTTTTGTCTACATTGAAACTCCATTGTTTAGTGTAGCCACTTTTATCAATGATCTTAGCTAGATCTTCTTGATAACTTGCAGCTTCTATACTAGCAGTTGCTGCTTCATCTTGCACTTTTTTTTAATTCTTAATTTGAATTTTTGTGGGTACTTAGTAGGTATATATATATATATATATATATATATATATATATATATATATATATATGGGGTACATGAGACATTTTGATACAGGCATTCAGTGAGTTATAATTACTTCATGAAAAATTGGATATTCATCTCCTCAAGCATTTATCTTTTATGTTACAAACAATCCATTTATACTATTTTGGTATCTTAAAATGTACAATTAAATTATTACTGACTATAGTCACCCCATTGTGCTATCAAATGCTAGGTTTTATTCATTCTTTCTATTTTTCTGTAGTCATCAACCATCCCCACCTCCCCACTGTACTTACCCTTCCCAGCCTCTGGTCACCATCGTTCTACTCTCTATCTCCATGAATTCAATTTTGATTTTTAAATCCTACAAATGAGTGAGAATGTGAAGTGCGTCTTTCTGTGCCTGGCTTATTTCACTTAACATAACAATCTCCAATTTCATTCATGCTGTTGCATGACAGGCTCTTATTGCGTTTTATGGCTGAATAGTATTCTATTGTGTATATGTACCACATTTTTCTAATTCATTCATCTGTTGATGGACATATAGGTTGCTTCCGAATCCCAGCTATTGAGAACAGTGCTGCAACAAACATAGGAGTGCAGATATCTCTTTGACATACTGACTTTCTTTCTTTTGTGTATATACCCAGCAGTGGGATTGCTGGATCATATGGTAGCTCAATTTTTAGTTTTGTGAGGAACCTCCAAACTGTTGTCCACAGTGGTTGTACTAATTCATATTCCCATTAACAGTATGTAAGAACTCCCTTTATTCTACATCCTCACCAGTATTTGTTATTGCCTGTCTTTTGGCTAAAAACCATTTTAACTGGGGTGAGATAAGATCTTACTGCATTTTGATTTGCATTTCCTTGATGATTAATGATGTTGAATATCTTTACATATACCTGCTTGCCATTTGTATGTCTTCTTTTGAACAATCCCTATTCAAATCTTTTGCCCATTTTTCTATTTGATTACTGGAATTTTTTTTCCTATAGAATTATTCGGGCTCCTCATATATTCTGGCTATTAATCCCTTGTCAGAGGGGAAGTTTGCAAATATTTTTTTTCCATTTTATGGGTTGTCTCTTCACTTTGCTGTTTCCTTTGCTGTGCATGAGCTTTTTAACATGATGTGATCCTATTTGTCTATTTATGCTTTGATTGCCTGTGCTTGTGGGGTATTACCCAATAAATATTCGCCCTGACCAATGTCCTGGAGAGTTTCCCCAATGTTTTATTGTAGTAGTTTCATGGATTGAGTTCTTGGATTTAAGCCTTTAATCCACTTTGATGTGATTTTTTTATATGGCAACGATAGGGGTCTAGTTCTTCTGCATATCGACATCCAGTTTTCCCAGCACCATTTATTGAACAGACTTGTCTTTTTTTCAGTGTATGTTCTTAGCACCTTTGTCAAAAATGTGTTCATTGTAGGTGTACAGATTTGTTTCTGGGCTCTGTATTCTGTTCCACTGGTCTATGTGTCTGTTTCTATGTCGGTAACATTATTTTTTGGTTACTGTAGCTCTGCAGTCAGGTACTGTGTGATTTCTTCAGTTTTCTTCTTTTTGATAAGGATAGTTTTGGCTATTCTCGGTCTTTTGTGGTTCTGTATAAATTTTATGGGTTTTTTTTTCCTATTTCTCTAAAGAATGTCATTGGTATTTTTATAGGAATTGCATTGAATCTGTAGATTGCTTTGGTTAGTAAGGACATTCTAACAACATTGATTATTCCAATTCATATACATGGAATACCATTCCTTTTTGTGTGTCCCCTCTTCAATTTCTTTAGTCAGTGTTCTATAGTTTTTCTCATAGAGATTTTTGACTTCTTTGGTCAAGTTAATTTATAGATATTTAAATTTATTTGTGGCTATTGTAAGTGGGATTACTTTTTAAATTTTTTTAGATCACTATTGGCATATAGAAGTACTAGTAAATTTTCTATGCTGATTTTATATCCTACAAATGTACAGAATTTGTTTACCAGTTCTAATACTTTTTGGTAGAGGTGTTTCCAAATATAAGATCATATCATCTGCAAACAAGGTTTTAATTCTTCCTTTCCAGTTTGGATGTTGTTTATTTTTTTCTCTTGGCTGATTGCTCTAGTTAAGACTTGCAGTACTATGTTAAACAATAGCAGTGAAAGTGGGAATTCCTGTCATGTTCCAAATCTTAGAGGAAGACATTCAGTTTCTCTCTATTCAGTATGATATGAGCTATGTGTCTGTCATACATGGCTTTTATTATGTAGAGGTATATTTCTTCTATACCCAGTATTTTTAGGGTTTTTATTGTGAAAGGGTGTTGAATTTTATTAAATGCTTTTTTTTAAGCATCAATTGAAATTATCATGCATTACATGGATCAATCTGCATGTGTTGAACCGTCTTTGCATCCCTGGGATAAATCCCATCCTGCAGTTTTATATTATGAAGATGGTTTCTTTCCTTAAATTTCATGAACTTCTTCTGCAGCTTCTTTACCTGTTTTAACCTCCCTAGATTTGAACAGAATTAGGGATTTTCTCTGAATTAAGCTTTGGCTTAAGGAAATGTTGTGGCTAATGTGGTCTTCTATCCACGTCACCCAAACACTCTTCATATGAGCAGTAAGTCTGTTTCATATTCTTATCATCCACATGTTCATTGGAGTAGCACTTTTAATTTCCTTCAAGCAGTTTTCCTTTGCATTTACAACTTGGCTAACTGACTCAGGAGGCCCAGTTTTTAGCCTTTCGTGGCTTTCAATATGCCTTCCTCACTAAAGTTCATCATTTGTAGCTTTTAACTGAAAGTAAGAAACTGCTACTCTTTCTTTCACTTAAACACTTAGAGGCCATTGTAGAGTTATTAATTGGCATAATTTCAATATTGTTGTGTGTCAGTGAATATGTAGGCCCAAAGAGAGGAAGAAAGCACAAGGAATGGCCAGTCATTGGAGCAGTCAGAACACACAAAATATTTATCAGTTAAGTTCACCGTTTTATATGGGCACAGTTTGTGACTCCGCAAAACAATGGCAATAGTAATATCAAAGATCACTGATCACAATAGATACAATAAGAATGAAAAATTTTGATGTTTTTGAGAATTACCAAAATGTGACACAGAGGTATGAAGTGAGTACATGCTATTGTAAAAATGATGCCAAAAGAGTTGCTCAATGCAGGATTGAGATAAACTTTCAATTTGTCAGAATTGCAACATCTTCAAACCATAATAAAGTGAACCACTATAAAGGGAGGTAAGCCTATAGTACAGACATGTGAGATACAACTATACATCCCCTTAGGGAATGGCATAATGACACCATGGAGAAACCTGGGTCTCTGAATGACTTACTGGACAGAACTATCTTTTCAAACTAGATTTTATACCTCTAAACTATTATGTGATAAGAACTAAAGGTTGTGGTTCTTTTGACATGCTAGCTGCTACAAGGTATCAAAACACCTTATTAAGCAAGCTGTGATCCAGGCAGCAGCAGCATTGGTACCACCGGAATCTTGTTGGAGATGCAGACTTTAATACTTCACTACCAACTTTTACCAAATCAGCCTAAATTTTTAAAAAGTATCACAGGTGACTTTTATCCACATTAAAGTTTTGGAAGTGTTGCCTTAATGCACAAAGTCTGAACATAGAAATCTAATTCTCTGGGTCTAGGTACTTTCAAGGCCATAGGGGTTAAGGTTGGGTGGATGAAAAAAAAATACTAAAATTAGGGATACCAATTAAATGAGAGTCTGGGTATTACAAATGTATCCATGTGGTGACTGAAGCAATCTAGAATGATGACAGGAAAATACTTGGGAGAAAGAGTGGTCCAGAACCAAAATATTTGGTTAGAAGAGTGTGACTGATAATTTTATGTGTAAACTTGTGTAGGCCATGGGGTGCTCAGACATTTGATCAAATTTTATTCTGTGATGGTATTTCTGGATAAGGTTAGAATTGAATTGGTAAACTGAGTAAAACAGATTATTCTACCCAATGTAGGTGAGCCTCATCCAATTCCTTGAAGGCATGAATAGAACAAAAGGCAACATACAGGAGAATTTGGTCTCTCATTCTACCTGACGATTTGAGCTAATTATTTGTCATTTCATGCCCTCAGACTGGAACTTAAATCAGCTCTCCTGGTTCTCAGGCTTTGGACATGGACTGGAACTACTCCCATTGACTTTCCTGGGTCACCACCAGCTTGCAAGTAACAGATCATTGGTTTTCTCATCCTCCAAACTGCATGAACTAACACCTTATATTAAATATCTCATAGACATGTATGTGTGCATATATATATATATATATATATGTATATGTGTATGAATATATATACATGCATATAAGGGTACACATACCCCATATATATGTACACACATATACATACATATAAGTATATCTATAATTATATATTTTAATATATATTATATATACATATGCCTGGAATATATGTACACACACACATATACACACATATAATTATATAGTCATACTGGTTCTGTTTCTTTGGAAAACATTGATTTAACACGAGAATGGTTATAAAGCAGTGGTCCCCAACCATTTTGGCACCAGGGACTGGTTTTGTAGAAGACAATTTTTCCATGGATGGGGCCAAAGGGATGATTTGGGGATGATTCAAGTGCATTACATTTATTGTGCACTTTATTTCTATTATTATTACATTGTATTACAGAATGAAGTAATTATACAACTCACCATAATGTAGAATCAGTGGGATCCCTGAACTTGTTTTCCTGCAACTAGATGGTTCCATCTGGGGATGATGGGAGACAGTGACAGATCATCAGGCATTAGATTCTCACAAGGGGTGTGCAACACAGGTTCCTCACATTCACAGTTCCCAATAAGGTTTGTCCTCCTATGAGAATCTAATGCTACCTCTCATCGAACAGGAGGTGGAGCTCAGACAGTATTGTGAGCAATGGGAAGTAGCTGTAAATACAGATGAAGCTCCCCCGGCTCACCTGCCTCTCACCTCCTGCTGTGCTGCCCAGTTTCTAATAGGCCATGAGAATCCTTGTTCTAGAGGAACAGAATTTTAAAAATGAGTTTTCTGAATTGGTTCTGGAATTTCTGAAATTGGCTGTCCAACCTGATTAAATTTAAAGATGCTAACGATTTTATGTTTAGTAGTAAAGAGAGTCCTGATAGTCTATGGCATGACTTGGTAATAGAGATATACAAACTATCCGCATTGGATACAATACTATACAATACAAAACAATTAGTTGCTTCTAATCAGCAACTTATAAGAAACAAGGTACTGAGTTCTGAGTACTTTTGAATATTTATAGAAAGCTATAAAATGTGTTGACATTGACTAGTTGCTTCTAACATCACTGGTCAAAGTGGTGAAAGAAAAAAACGAGCTCAGGAATTTGAATGCACAGCTCAAGCAGCACATACATGCCCTGAAAGCATTTATGTGTGCCCTGAAACAGACCCTTATCACCCATATTTGCAGGTTTGAGATTGCTTAAAATCCAGTGTAAACTCTTATCCTGTGACTGGCTGAATTAGAATGCAAATTGAACTGCTAGTCTCATAGACTCTCTACCATTCAAGTATGGGCATTTATTAGGAAAGAATGGGATCCTAAGAGTTGGAATAGGGATGTATGGGAATACTCTGATGAACTCAGGGACACTGAGTCTCTAAATTTTGATGAGGCTTCTTTGCTAGAGGAAGAGGGTTCTCAACCTTTTGTGGAAGAAGCCTCCCTAATCCCCAGTAGAATCAGGTTCCCCACGAGCAGGCATTCTCACACCTAGTGGTATCAGACTCTCTACTGAACTAATGGAATTAATCCTGCCTTGCCTGAGGGAACTCTAATGGCCTTCCCTGTGGCAGTTGTCATCTAGGACAATGCTTATTCTCAGGACCCATTTCTGACATCCCATTCAACTTCCTATTTAGCCTATGTAGAAGCCAGACAGATCCTGGGGTATGACAGCAAATTACCATATGTTTATTATAAGTGATGACTCCAATTGTACCTGCTGTAACAGATGTGGCTTTATTGCTTGAGCAAATTAGCAAATCTTGTACTTGGTATAGAGCTATTGAAATGGCAAATACCTTTTCTCTATCCCTGTCAATAAGGATCACCAGAATCAGTTTGTTTTCAGTTGGCAAGTGCAGCAATACACCTTCATTGTCCTGACTCAGACATATATCAAGTCTCCAGTCCTGTCATAATTTAGTTTGCAGGCATTTCAACCACCTTTCCCTTCCACAAAATATCATATGGTCCATAACATTGATGGTATTATGCTGACTGGGCCTAGTGAGCAAGAAATAGCAACAACTCTAGACTTACTGGTAAGATTTTTTGTTTCAGAGGGTGGGAAACAAAAGCTCAGAGGCCATGGTGCAATTTCAAGACGTTCAGTGATATGGGACATGACAAAAATATCTTTCTGAGGTGAATGATAAGTTGTTATATCTGCTCCCTCCTGCAATCGAGAAAAAGGCAAAATGTCTAGTGGGTCTCTTTTTTTGGCGGGGGACAAGAGATTTCTTGTTTGGTTGTGTTACTCTGGACTGTATCTAGTGATCCAAAAAGCTGCCAGTTTTAAGTGGGGCCCAGAACAAGAGAAGGCTCTGCAACAGATCCAGGCTGCTATGCAAGCTGCTCTATCACTTGGGCCATTTGTTGTTTGATGTGACAAGGGCAGATAGGAATGCTATTTGAAGCCTTTGACAGGTCTCTATAGGTGAATACAATTAAGCCCTCAAGATTTGAGAGCAAAGCCCTGGTGTCCTTTGAAGATAACTACTCTTATTTTTAGTAACGGCTCTTGTTCTACTACTAGGCATTAGTAGACAACATTTAGCCATGGACCACCAGTTACCATGTGACTTGAGCTGCCTATTATGTACTGGGCATTATTTGACCTACCAATCCATAAAACTGGGCATGACCAGCAGCACTCTATCATTAAACATAAGTGGTATAAACATGATTGGGCCTGAGCAGGCCCTGAAGACACAAGTAAGTTACATGAAAATGTGGCCCAAAAGTCACAGCTCCCAATCTTGCCACACTGCCTTCTGTCTCCCAGCCCACACCTCTGGGCTCATGGAAATTTCCCTATAACGAGTTGGCAGAGAAAGAGAACTTGGACCTGCTTTACAGATGGCTCTGCATGATATGTAGGCACTACTTGGCAGTGAACAGCTATAGCACTGCAGCACCTTTCTGGGACATGGCTAAAGGACAGCTGTGAAGAGAAATCCTCCCAGTGCACAGAACTTTGAGCAGTACAGCCAGTTGCTCACTTGGTTTGGTAGGAAAAATGGCCAATTGTGCAATTATTTATGGTCTATGGCCCCTGATTTGGCTGGATGACTAGTAACAGGGAGCTGCCAGTGATACAAGTCAGGAGCACTTGGAACGTTGAAGACTTAAGGGAGGCTGAGAATTCTAGTGTCACCAGCAATTGGACTAACATTTGCCCAGCACTTGGTAAACATTGCTCTAAAAGACTCTACAAGTATATTTGTATTATTCTTAAACAATATCAATTAATTATGTGTTATGGTCTATTCCTGACTAATTGCTGATAGCTGTTTTGCTCTATCATACATATATAAACACCTCTTATCATTCAGCAAGCAAGCATTTAGAATATACTATAACATAAAGAATTTCATACATTTATGAATGGATGGAGAAAATGTAAATATCCCAAACCACCTTGTTGCTCTGCCAACTCTTTGAATTACAAATAGGTAATTTGGCAAGTATTTTCTTATATTATAAAAAATATATTTTAATTGGAAACTAAAAGCTATCACTCAACTTTGGCAAATGTAAGACGCCCTATAATTTACTAGTCAGTTAAACTAACAACTTTTACATATTTATAATAATTGTGCCAAAGTCTTGACAGAAGCATTTTACTCAGTACTTTCAACCTTTATTTGTGTTTAGTCTCATACAGGAATTTTGCAGCAAATGGATTTTTAAAGTCCATCTGCTTTATTATTGATTTTCCAATCTTCTTTAATATTTATGTGCTAACAAAAGCATATTTCTGACCAAGGAAACTAAAGGCTTATGTAATATACAAATTATAAGATTAGATAAATCTTTTTCTTTTTTCATCTTAAATATTCCTAGTCTTCTGAACCCCACATAGACCTTTCTTTCTGTAATTTAGAATATTCAGCTGAATGGATTTAGTGACAGACTAGAAAGCATTGAACTGTTGTTTTGAATACATTAAAAAATTGCCACAACATTACTGAATTAATTGTATGGCTTGAATTTATAAAATATCACTCAAGGCAACAAAAAATTAAGTAATACTTCTAGTTTATAATAAAATGTATTTTAATTATTCCCCATTTGTTTATGGAATATTGCCTCAATTATGCACTCTCATTATAACTGTATTGCCTCTCAGTTTAGAAAATGGATTGATTCTTTCTCTTGACATCCCCAATACATACCTTTATTACAGTGAAACTACCGAGGCATCACAGTGGAATTTTCTATTTCTTTTATTCTCTATCTCATTTCTCTTGCTGCACACACACACACACACACACATACACACACACACAGACACACACACACTCTCACTCCTTCACTCAATTAAAAACATAAACAATAATTTCTGTTTGGAAAAATAAAAAAAAAAATAAGATGAAACCCAGGTTTATTTTTTTCTCCTTAATTACCTGTTGCCTCTCTGCATATGCAACGTGGTTTGGGAAAATAAAACAAACAAAACAAAAACATGGGCTGAAGTGTCTGATAGATTTGGGTGCAACTTTCAGATATATTTTCAATGAAATAGACTTGGACATGTTTTAAAAGCTTTTAGAATCTCAGTGTTCTCCTATGTAAAACGAGAATATGCGGTGATTTCCTCTATTGATGCTTGTGAAGAATAAATTGTCTGAGGTTCTCAACTTTTCTGCTATAGTCCTCCTAATGTCAGAAGAGAGCAAATGCACATGGACTTCTGAAAGGAAAGTTAAAAAATGATTTCAAACCTCAAAAATGTTTTTGAGGTTTTACGTTTTCCATCAATATTGAAGAAGAAAACCTTAATATGTGGGGCCTCTCTGCTTTTCTGTCCGCTTTTTCTCACTTTATGATTATCGCCTTCTATGAGGAATCAAATAGCAGAATCTATGAAAAGTATTTTACCTGAAAAGTAATCAAAACAGGGCCAGGCGCGGTGGCTCACGCCTGTAATGCCAGCACTTTGGGAGGCCGAGGCGGGCGGATCACGAGGTTAGGAGATCGAGACCATCCTGGCTAACATGGTGAAACCGCGTCTCTACTAAAAATACAAAAAAAAAAATTAGCCAGGCGTGGTGGCAGGCACCTGCAGTCCCAGCCACTTGGGAGGCTGAGGCAGGAGAATGGTGTGAACCCTGGAGGCGGAGCTTGCAGTGAGCAGCGATGGCGCCACCGCACTCCAGCCTGGGCAACAGAGCGAGACTCTGTCTCAAAAAAAAAAAAAAAGTAACCAAAACAGAAGAAATATTATGCCACACCCTCACATGGAGAGCTGCACAATGAAGGATAAGAATATTACAGGACACATATCATACACAACTTTGAATGGTACGAAAGATAATTGGAAGAGATGTACATTGTGGAAACATAGGGGGATGGACAAGGTTTTTTGAGTTTGCAACTCCTTGGAGATTTAAGATGCTAGAGAATAGGAAAGAAGTAAAGTTATTAAGAGTTGTAATGTATCAACATTGTAATATGGTATTGACTTGTGATGTTTAAAACATTACTATAGGACAGAACCAGTGTCATGACTTTAAAAGCATAATAAAATGCTTATGTATATTGTGGCACACTCTATTATATAACCATGTTTATTTTAATATTAAAGTGATATTTATTCTTGTAAGTATTTGTGGAAAATTAGTATCACAGGAAGTTGAGCATGCTTACACTATGATTTCAAGGGTCTAGTATTCCTGTTGGTGAAACATTTAATTAACTATCTAACCTGCTTAGGACAGTACTTGCCACAGTGTAGTGGATTAATCTATACAATCATCTATTCTAAGTCGCATTTGTGATGGTTAATTTTGTGTGTTAACTTGGCAGGGCCACAGTGCCCAGATACTTGGTCAAATATTTTTCTGGATATTTCTATAAGTGTGTTTTCGAAGGAGATTAACATTTAAATCAGTGAATTTGAGTAGAGCCGATTGCCCTCCATATGCAGGTAAGCCTCATCCACTCAGTTGAAGGCCTGAATAGAAGAAAAAGACTGACCTCTCCTAACATTTCTACAGCAGATGGCCTTCGTACTTGAACTGCAATATCAGCTCCTGGATATCCATGCTGCCAGCTCACCCTGCAGATTTTGGGCCTGCTAGCCTCCATAATCTCATGAACTAATTCCTGAAAATAAAGCTCTCTCTCTTCTTCTCTGTACACACCACACACGCACACACACACACACATACACACACACCATTGGTTCTATTTCTCTGGAGAACCCTGACTAATACAGCAATCAATGACAAAATAATTTACTATCCATTAGAAGACATTGATCCAGTGATCTCACCTAATTTTAAACGCAGAACTTGAGTGAAATTAAGAACTATTGAGCACAATGAAATTAAAATTGAATGTTTTATGGACTGAAACATGGGCATCCAAAATTCGTATATTGAAGTCCCAACCTGCAGGCCTTTAAAGAAATAATTATGGTAAAATGTGGTCACGTGTGAGGCCGTAATCCAATATGACTGATATCCTCATAAGAAGAGGAGGTTAGGATGCTCACACACATAGAGGAGAGATGATGTAAAGACAGCCATCTACAAGCCAAAGTGAGATCCCTCAGAAAAAAATCAACTTTGCTGACAGCTTGATCTTAAACTTCTAGTTTTCAAAAATGTGATAAAATAAATGTATGTTGTTGAAGTCACCCACTTTGTGGTATTTTGTATGACTGCCTGAGCAACCCAAACGCATTTTCGGTGGCAGAACAATTATTCCCTGATCCATATCACAGAACTCCATATCAAATTTATCAGCAAGAGATGCAGAAAATTGAGTAGATCCATTAGTAAACAGTAGGTCCTAAGGCTTTTTAAGTGTGACATTTATTTGAGAAACGGGACATTTTAAAACATATAGTTTCAAAATTAAAGCATTAGATAACACTCCAACAATGTTATCACCTTCATAAGCACAAATTGCATGCAGCCTTCGTTGCCTTCCCTTTCAAAGCATGGCTTGCCTTTGGACTGAGGTAGTCAGGCAAGGCTCCTATGAGAACAATAAAGAATAACCTGATCTTTATGATCTCCTATTTAAGGGATTGTTATTTATCAGCCAGTCCTGAGGCAGCCAGTCTTTTTCTCTTTAAGATGAAACAGTAAACAATTGAATCACTCTCCTGACAACCCTGCTAATACCAAAATATCTCTTGTTTTCCCTGGCTACCAGTCCTACTAGGTTTATAAAATGTTTTGAAGCATGTAAAAGCCTCACCTGAAACATACAAGTTGCTCATTTGTTAAGTGTATCTAAGAAGATGAGTATTCATCATTTCAAAAGTTTTACAGGAAGATTATTTAGTGAAACAGCTCTGAGTCTAAGAGTATCTCTGTCTCTCACACACACACACACAAACACACACACACACGTAATATCTCACAGAGGTGCAAGTTCTAAAATCAGATCTAAAATATATTTAGTGAAAACTTTTTCCCATGAGCTTTGAGCTTTTATTTTACTTTATATGAAGTATATGATCAAGCTTAGAAAAACTTTATTATCCTTTTTCTTCCAGAAGCTAACTACTAACTGTTGCTTTAAAAAATTAGCTCCATTGCTCAATATCTATAATATTTGTTTTTTTGTGTGTGAACTTATTGAATTTTTTCTATTAAATCACTTTATAGAGTTAATGTGATTTAAGATTGTGGAATAATATGTATCAATTAATCCTTATGACATTTTAAATTAAATACAATATAATTTTATCATATATTGTATGATTTCAAATAACATCCTGTGAGTAAATATCATGGCTCTTACCTTTAGTTTTGCAACTAATAAATAATTTCACAATAAAGATTTGTTTATGTAAGTACTCTCTTCAATTGCTATTGACTTGATAGAAGCCAAACACTTGGCACCACTAGTTTCAAAAATTATTTTTAGATTAGTTATAAAAATTAATTCTATCAAATGAATGTTGCTAGTGCAGACATTCTGTTTAAAGAAGCCACAATAAACACGAAGTATCCGCTTATTTTTCCCAAAATTCAACCAGAGGCAAGGAAAAAAACAGAAATGGAGACCCCCAATGTCAAGGAAATCGGGAGATGAAACTCTGAAGCACAATGTATATGCATAAAGGGAGTCAACTGCAATGGAGACAGTACACGAATGTGGAACAAAAGCAGAGAAAGAACTCACACTTGGAGACATCCGAAAGATTCAGGAGGCCGGAAGCCGCGGCTCACGCCTGTAATCCCAGCACTTTGGGAGGCCGAGGCAGACGGATAATGAAGTCAGGAGAACGAGACCATCCTGGCTAACAAGTTGAAACCCCGTCTCTACTAAAACCACAAAAAATTAGCCCGGCATGGTGGCGGGCGCCTGTAGTCCCAGCTACTGCGGAGGCTGAGGCAGGAGAACGGCGTGAACCCGGGAGGCGGAGCTTGCAGTGAGCCAAGATGGCGTCACTGCATTCCAGCCTGGGCGACAGCGGGAGACTCTGTCAAAAAAAAAAAAGGAAATAATACCTTTCCAAAGTCGAGTACAAACCGAAGTGCAAAATAAAATCCCTCTGTCTATCACAGCAGAAATAACTATAAGTTGGGGACAGGAAAGTCTCTAGAATTATTTGGCTCTTTGAAGCAAAGTGACCAGCTGAGCCAGCAACTGACTTAGCATAGATTGCAGGAAGAAGCTCTCCCACAAGGGGGCAGAAGAGAGATTTTCAAACTGTTTCCAACGCTAAACCCATGGGCCAAAGAGAAATAAACGCTGAAAATAAATCTCAAACAAAATATTATGTCAAAAAAAAAAAAAAAAACCCTTATAATAGACTGGAACACAGCCTGAGATCCCCTTCTCCATCAAATACTCACAATTTTAATACGAGTAACCAGGACAAACACAGGATCTCTATCAAAGATTGTATGTAAAGACCAATCAGAAAATGTTGCCATGCGGGCGTGGTGATCACGACTGTAACCCCAGCATTTCTGGGAGGCCGAGGCAGGCGGATCACCTGAGGTCAGAGTTCAAGACTAGTCTGGCCAACATGGTGAAACGCCGTTGCTACTAAAAACACAAAAATTAGCTGGGTGTGGTGGCGCACACCTGTAGTTCCAGCTACTCAGGAGGCTGAGGCAAGAGAATTGCTTGAACTGGGGAGTTGGAGGTTACAGTGAGTCAAGATTGCGCCATTGCACCTCAGCCTATGCAACAAGAGCGAAACCCCATCTCAAAAAAAAAAAAAAAAAAAAAAAAAAAAGCTGTGCCATGTTGAACACAAAAATAATGCCAATTATCCCACAAGTTATATCTTCTAAGTTCAATAAAATCACATTTTCTAAAAAACCAGAAGACAAAGCAGGGGTATGAGTCCTCAATGAAAGAAGGTAATATGAAAATCAGGAGATGAAATGGTCAAATAGCATCTTATCAATAGGGTTCCCTGATATTTTTGGTGTTATTCAGGATTCTCTAGAGGGACAGAACTAATAGGATAGACATACATACAAAGGGCGTTTATTTAGGAGTATTGACTCACAGGATCACAAGGTGAGGTTCCACAATAGGCTGTCTGCAAGCTGAGGAGCAAGGAAGCCAGTACGAGTCCCAAAGCTGAAGAAGCTGGAATGTGATGTTTGATGGCAGGAAACATCCAGCATGGGAGAAAGATGTGGGCTGGGAGGCTAAGCCAGTCTAGTCTTTTCACATTTTTCTGCCTGCTTTACACACTGGCTGTGCTGGCAGCTGATTAGACGGTGCCCACCCAGATTAAGGGTGGGTCTGCCTTTCCCATTCCACTGACTCAAATGTTAATCTCCTTTGGCAACACCCTCACAGACACACTCAGGATCAATACTTTGCATCCTTCAATCCAATCAAGTTGACACTCAGCATTAACCATCACACTTCTTAATTTATAAAATACCCTCACAACACTTTCTCCCATTACATTGATTTTTTCCAATAACATTTAATTTAATGATGTTCTTTCCCCATTATAATATCAGCTCCATGAGAGCAAAGATTTCCCTCAATGATTTGTTTATGTAATGTCAAGGCCAAGAATGGTGCCTGGCACAAAGCATGTCATTAAGTATTCATTAAATAAATGATTAATACATGAACTGACAGCTCAATAAAGAAGTGGAAGAAAAAGTAGAACCACTATATTAATGAAAGTTAAATCGAGAGGAGCATTATAGAGAATAAACACAGCTGAAGACTGAAGTAAGGTAAACAGTAGTTAGAAATAAGAGAAAAGAAAATAATTAAATTCATACAAATAATTTGGAAAGATGTGAAGAATAGTTAGATACAGCAGAAAGAAAAGCCAAGACACTCATAATCATTATTGTGAGATAACCATATTAATGATAAAACTTGCAGTTTCATTTAAAGAAAATGTCCCAGATATAAAAGAAAATAACCTATAGAATAAAAAGAATAATCTATGTGTCAGAAAAAAAATGTAACCCAACACACTCCATCCCAGGGTATGCATAGAAAATTATATGGACTTTAAAAACAATCTTTTGGCAGTAAGGCAAAAAGTAAGGTATTTGAATTCAATTATTGCTAGCTTCAAGATTCACTACTGAAATATTCAATGAGGAAGGAAATGGAGCAAAATTCATAAAGTATTTAAATTGTCTTTCATTATTTTTCATACTTTTATGAAAAGTCATACCTTTATAACTAAAAATAATTACACTAAACCAAATTGTCAGTCATGTGACACAACCAACAATAAATGATTTTTTAATGTACAGAGACTCAGAAAACATCATCCCTATTAACTTCTAGAAAAACCTAATATGGATCAAATTCAGCCAACCAAAACATGAATAGAAAAGCCTATGGCATACAGATGGGCATTAAAAATTCAATCTACTGAACTCTAAAATAAGATAAAAATGAAGACTTCCATTTCTGCCTACGACAGAATCACAGACTAACACTGGACATGCTCTCCTGCCACACATACAAAAATAAAACTGGTGAAATTGTGAGGCAATAGTTTTCAATCACTGGACAACAGGAACCACAAGACTGATCCCTGAGAAGAGCAGCACAGAAGCACAGTGAGGTAGAAGCCAAGCAGAACGCAATAGTTCCACTGAAGTTAGAGGCAGAAATTGGAGTTTGAACTGCAGAAGCAACTGCAATTTGGGGGGCAGAATCTTGAGAGGAGGATCCATAAGGGAGGCAGTTAAGGGCATACATCTATGTTAGGATTGCACACATATTATTGGCTGAGGACTTGTCTGCAAATATTAAAGGAAGACTCCACAAAGCCTTTCAGAGAGAAACTGCTACCAAGTTAAGAGCATAACAGAGATAGTGAAGGTTGCTTGATGATAGGAGATGTTTAGGTTTCAGTTTGAGAATGAAAGGATCTTTCTTCTTTTTCACAAGATATTGAAGCAAAGAAAGAAAGATGACCTGGTCAACCCCCCTTGCAAACCTGCTAATAATATTATCTCCTGAAAAACAGAGTAGGAAAGTCCTTATCTATAGAATGCATTTAGCAGGATGTACCTGGAATATACAAGGCTTGCTTAGAGAAAACAATCCTGAAGTGTGTGGATTGATGGGAATGACTTCTTGTAATAATGTTACTTAAGTTATGTAATTATTAGTGAATAAAATGAAGATGTTTAATGACCAAATTAATTTCCTTTTGTGTAAGTGGCACCCTTCATGCATAACTTAGAGACTTCATGGACTATATCTGACCCAGAATGTATCCTAACGCACCATGAATCTGAAGAACAATATTAGCATCCTAGATGTCTCTCTTCTCTTTGCTACAAGTACTTGTATCCTTGAAATGATTAAAATAGTTTGATACCAGATAAAATCTCTGACCTATGTGGATTTGATTCAACAATCCACTTTTTATATTAACTCCTACTAGTACAGTAAAGAGAAGTTTCTTTCAGACTCTAGGATGATAACAGCCAGGTATTAGTGGCAAAAAAATAAATAAAAGGGATGAAGAAATGACGATTTGATGCCAGGTTGACTATCTACTCTTTCTTTAAAATAAAAACATCCTGGGAGGCAAAATATTTGGACAAATCTTTCCAAACAGATTTTGAGGAAATTAATCTAGAAACATGGAAGTGGCTTTTCAGATATCCCGAGAGTACCAGGCAGAAGAAAAATTAGTGGAAATTTCTATTCCCTGCCTTTTTCCAGTAACTCAGGTAAAATCCAAACCTCAAAAGTCTGAAGCTGCAGTAGTGGGAAATACAGCAGTAAAGACAGTTTCTCCTGTCCCTAGAAAGTTGTCTCATGCTTTAGTGGCCAGTTGGAAAGATCTTACCTTCACTCACAAAGCAAATTAAGACCATTAATCAATCAAAAAACGATGCAGGTAGCAGGATCCCCAGCCCAATGACCACAAAATCCCAAAGTATACTGATACATGTTAGGTTACTTTATAAAGAAATATCAACAGAAACTTGGTTAACAATTATTGGCACAAGTACTTAGAATTAATGATCTAAAAAATGTTACAGATTCTAAAGACTCATAAGTAGGATAAATCATATGAATTAATAATTAAACATCAAACATCAAGTGACAATGACAACAAACTTCTGTGAGCTGCTTTTGATAGTGTGACAATTAACTTGCGGCAGTGGGTGAAGTCAGTAGTTTTGCAGACCAACCTGAAAAAGTTAAGACCTACTATATCGTCAACTCAGCAATGGAGTACTCTTTCCAAAGTAGTAAGAGTAGTGTGAGTGTAGGTGACCCTAAACTACCTTTATAATTAGCAGAGGGACTTACTTAACTCAATGCCTTCACTGCTAACTATGGTAGATACTGTCATAGTCAGATCCTTGGAGCTAGCTAAATTTATGAAAGAAGTAAGCATATGAGTGCATAGCTATGCACCAATAGGAAAAGAGAGGATATAACTAACATGACAAACAACTTTACTCAGTGTTAATGGGGAAGAAATCACTTAAAAATGACTATGGGACAAATTTCTCATGATCAAGGGGATTGGAGTAGCTGGCAAGTGAATTCTATTGGTCCTCTACTAGTAGGTTCAAGTGATCTGCAAATTGGAGTTAGCTAGGACTGCCACTACTCTACACTTTGGTTACAAAATGGAAGCAATCTCAGAGAATCCTGTCCAGTGGCATGTATTAATTTTGATGACAGTGTATAATTTATTACTACCAATGTACAAAATTGGGCAAGGAAACATTACACAAACATATCACATTCAGCTTCATCCACAGAGCAGTGGTTTCACTGAAAATTCAAATGAGATGTTGTAAAACTAGTTATGAATGAAATCTGGTGTTAAAAAAGATGTAAAGGTTTGGCTTATTGTTTATACAATTGAGTCATTAGGTTGAATATAAAAGAAAGTAAGGTAGGGATTCCACTAAGATTTCTAAAATTAGGTAAAGGGAAGAGGAAACTGGGAAAAATGTAACTGCACAACTTTATTTCCAAAATTCCCTAATTTTTGCTTGGCTTTGCCTGTTACAGTGTGCCCAAGGAAGATAATATAAATGGTCCAGATACAACACTAATAACATAAAATTTGACAGCAAATTTTCATAAAGTACCTTAGAATGTGTTATAACTTTACTCTCTTCATCAAATTAAGACTAATTGTGAATTCAGTTTATTACCAATAATATGTAATATTTAGATTATCAGATTTAATATTGACCCAATAGGGAGCCAAAGTGTTACAGTTTTCTGAAACTCTAAAGCCCTATGGTTAAATATTATATTAAGCCAGGCAACACAACCATTGCAGAATTAGTGCACATCAAATGGATACAGGATATTGCAGCAAACAGAAGAAACGCTAGTAAGTGGATCATAATTTTAAAACACAACAATACCACACTATTTCTATGAGAATGTCCCAGAGCAAGAAAATAATACTCTTAGTGATCTCTCAGATCCAGCACCAACTAATGGCCAAGCTGGAAAGAAGAATGCCAGATCTGTTTTCCTCAGAGAAAGTGATCTGGACTTTTTCTAATTAATGTATTTGCCAAAAAAATTCATCTGAAACATTTGGAGAAATTTAATGAGTGCATAATTTCACTAACTCACCTCACTGGTAGCCAACTATAACAATCATTAGGCTAATATTTTACATAAGCTGTATTTTTCATTAGGATTATTTTTACAGATGACCTAGAGAGATATTACCATTGAATCATATAGAGTGGTGAATGTTGAAGAGCAGAGTGTCTGTTCTTAATCAAGTCATAAATTACAATGACATGTTGCCAAGACAGTAGCCTGCTGATAATAGGAAGCAGATTGCTGTGGCCTGCTCAATATATCAGAGCTTCATTTTCTCCTTTTCATATGCCAAATGTAGATAAGAATGGAACTTAAGGAAAATGTAAATGTTACCAAGCAATCCTCAAAGAAGGTGATGTTATCAATAACTCCTCTCTGGAAGTACAAAAAACATTTATTGGAAGTTTTATGGCAACTCAGATAGAGGTTTTTTTTTTTTTATTACATTCTCATGGAAATAGTGTGGTTTTGTTGTGTTTTGGAATTATAATTCACTTGGAACTGCTTCTTCTCTTTGCTTAAATATCCTGTTTTCATCTAGTTGATGTTCTAATGAAACATACAATATTTCATGGTGCATGCACACTATTTTCTCAAACTGACAAATCTTGTAAAAGTCCAATGGCAGAAACCTATATGACTTTATTAACACTGTCCTTGGCATGCCAGAAATTCTGTAGGCATTTTAGGAATTGGACATGGGATAATGCTTCTTGCTGAGTTAGGGTGAACTAACTAATGCAACTGGAGCCTTAAAACCATAAGTCAGCATAGAAAAATTCAGTTTCCACTCCAATATGTAAACAAACTGAAAGTCATCTTTCTCATACTTATAAAGAGAAAAAAATCTGAACAGACTAAAAAATCAATGACATTTATTGGGTCCTTCTAAGAATTGAGGTTTCAGGGAAAACTGCTCCATGAAATCTGAAAAACAGGTGAATACAGAGAGTCACAGCTGTAATCAGCATATGCAGAAACTGCTGGAGCCATAAACTAGTAGGAACACTTAAGTAACAACTATGATAAACTGCTGGAGGATAAATGTGGATGAAGAGAACATGAAAGTTTACAGTGAATGAGTCTTATACAGACCCCTAATCTTTAGGGGACTTTTTCTTGGGAAACTCATCAGATTCTCACTGGTAAAGAGCCAGTGAAAATCTTCATGTCTTTCTGGCAGGGGTAGGGGAAAAGTAATCATTTTGAAATATACCCAGTGTTCTCTATAACGAAGACCTACTCTTCGGGGAAAACACATTACTAGAGCCATATTCAACACGGGAGAAGGGAAGTTATCCACTCCAACTCCTAGCCTTCCAGTTTCACCTAAGTATGTGGTGGAGGGTGTGGGGTAAGAGGGAATGGGGATAAAAGTTAAGAAACACTTGTAAAGGTCACAACCTAGGAACTGGCCACTAAAAGACTGAAAATAAAACATAGCATTATAGAACTCTTTCCCTCCCTTTCTCATATTACCACCACATCAGAAAAGCCCCTGTACGACAGCAAGTAATTATAACTGAAAGAACTGCCAGGTGCAGACTTCATTGAAGGAGTTACTGAGGAGATGCAGAAACAACAGGAGAATAAAAACAAGAACACTAGAGAGATCTTAACCTCTGGTGCTTACAGCTATATAGGAAACATGGAACACAGTCCAACTTTTAGCCAAATTAACATAAAAATTTATATGAAAACATTATTTGCCTATATAAAAAAGCTTATTTACCTCAGTCCCTATTACCTGATGCATCATGTTGACTTTCAACAACAACAAAAACAAAATTACAAAGCATGCTAAAAGACCAGAAAGAACAGTCTTAAGAGACAAAGCAAACCTCCAGACTAGACTGAGATATGAAATATGTGGATACTGTTAGGCAAGAAGTTTAAAATAACTGTGATATGTTAAGAAATACAATGGAAAAATTAGACTACATCCAAGAACATATATAAATAATGCAAACAGAAAGATAGAAACTGTTAGAAAGGGCCTGGTACAGTGGTTTATACCTGTAATCCCAGCACTTTGGGAGGCCAAGGCATGTGGATCACCTGGGGTCAGGAGTTCAAGACCAGCCTAACCAACATGGCAAAATTCCATCTCTACTAAAAATAAAAAAATTAACTGGCCGTGGTGGCACGCGACTGTAATCCCAGCTACTCAGGTGGCTGATGCAGAAGAATTGCTTGAACCTGGGAGGCAGAGGTTGCAGTGAGCCGAGATTGCACCTTTGCACTCCAGCCTGGTGACAGTATGAGACTCCATCTCAATCAAACAATCAATCAATAAAAACTGTAAGCAAGAATTAAAATAAAATGTTAGATAAATAAAAATACTGCCAAGGAAATAAAGAATGCTTTCCATGGGTTCATCAGTAGAGCTGACATGGCTAAGCAAAGAATCAGTGATCTTGAAGATATTTCAGTGAAAACTTCCCAAACTGCAATGTAAAGAGAAAAAAAAAATGAAAAATACAGAACACTCAAGAACTGTGGGATAATTTCAAAACATATAAAATGTGCATTGTTGAGGAAGAAAAAGAGAATGGAGCAGAAAAAATATTTGGAGTAATACTGGCTGAGAATTATCTGAAATTAATGGCAGACATCAAACCACAGATCCAACAAAAACATTAAGTGGGATAAATACTCAAGCTAAAATTTTTTTCACAGCATAGGAAAGAATCAATAAAGTGAAGAGACAATCTTCAAAATGAAGAAAATATTTGCAAACTATCAACCTAATAAAAGGTAAATAACAAAAATATATAAGGAGCTCAAACAACACAATAGCAAAAAAAAAAAAAAATCAAATAATCAAATTTTTAAAAATAGACTAAAGACCTAAATAGATGTTTCTCAAAAAAAAAAAAAAAAAAAGACGTACAAATAGCCAACAGGTATACAATGCTCAACATCACTAATCATCAGAGAAATGCAAATCTAAATCACAGTAAGATATCATCACACCCCAGTTAAAATGACTATTATAAAAAAGATAAATAATAATAGAGGCTGGTGAGGAGGTAGAGAAAGGTAAAAGCTCATACACTGTTGCTGGGAATGTAAAGTAATACAGGTACTATGGAAAACAGTATTTTGGTTCCTCAACAAAATAAAAATAGAACTACCATAGGATCCAGCAATCCCACTGCTGGATATATATCCAAAAACAAGAAATCAATATATCAAAGAGACATCTGCCCTTGCATGTTTATTGCAGCATTATTCACAATGGCCAAGATATTGGAACCTAAATGTTTAACAATGGAGGAATGAATAAAGAAAATTAGGTATAATATACAAAATAAAATATTATTGAGCCATAAAAAGAATAAAATCTTGTCATTTGTACCTATGGGGATGGCAATGGAGACCATTATGTTAAAGGAAATAAACTAGACACAGAATGACAAATATCACACATTCATATTCACGTGGAAGCTAAAAAAATTGATATAAGGGAGCTAGAGTGTAAGTAGAATGATGGTTACCAGAGGCTGGGAAGGGTAATGAGGAAAGAGAGGTAAAGAAGTGTTAGTTGGGATACATGGATGATTTAACATATGCAAGTCAATAAATGTGATACACCATATAAACATAATTAAAAAACAAAAATCACATGATCATCTCAATAGATGGAGAAAAAGTATTTGACAAAATCCAGAAACCTTTTATTATTAAAACCCTCAGCAAAATTGGCATAAAAGGGACATAACAATGTAATTAAAGCCATCTATGACAAACCCACAGCCAACATTATACTGAATGGGGAAGGTTGAAAGCATTCCCCCTGAGAACTGGAAGAAGACAAGGATGCCCACTTTTACCACTTCTATTCACCATAGTACTGGAAGTCCTAACCAGAGTAATTGGACAAGGAAAAGCAATAAAGGGCATCCAAGTCATTAAAGAGGAAGTCAAACTCTCACTGTTTGCTGATGATATGATTGTATACCTAGAAAACACCAAAGACTCATCCAAAAAGCTCCTAGAACTGATAAATGAATTCAGTAAAGTTTCAGGATACAAAATTAATGTAAACAAATCAATAGCTCTGCTATCCACCAAAGGTGATCAAGCTGAGAATCTAATCAAGAACTCATCTCCTTTTACAATAGCTGTAAAAAATTTAAAAAAAAATAAAGTACTTAAGAATATACTTAACCAAGGAAGTGAAAGACCATTACAAGGAAAACTACAAAACACTACTGAAAGAAATCATAGATGACACAAACAAATGGAAACACATCCCAGGCTCATGGTTGGGTAGAATCAATAATGTGAAAAAGACCATACTGCCAAAAAGCAATCTAAAACTATATGTAATCCCCATCAAAATACTACCATCATTCTTCAGAGAACTAGAAAAAGCAATCCTAAAATTCATATGAAACCAAAAAAGAGTCTGCATAGACAAAGCAAGACTAAGAAAAAACAAACAAACAAACAAATTTGGAGGCATCACTTTACCCAACTTCAAACTATACTCTAAGGCCATAGTCACCAAAGCAGCATGATACTGGTATAAAAAGAGGCACATAGACCAATGGATCAGAATAGATAACCCAGAAATAAATCTAAATACTTACAGTCAATTGATCTTTAACAAATCAAACAAAAACATAAAGTGGGGAAAAGACCCCCTATTCAACAAATGGTGCTGAGATATTTGGCAAGCCACATGTGAAAGAATGAATCTGGATCCTCATCTCTCATCTTATACAAAATCAACTCAAGATGGATCAAAGACTTAAATCTAAGACCTGAAGCCATAATGATTCTAGAAGAAAACATTGGAAAAACCCTTCTGGATATTGGCTTAGGCAAAGACTTCATAACTTATAACCCAAAAGCAAATGCAAAAAAAAACCCACACACATACATAGATGGAATTTAATTAAACTAAAAACCTTTTGCACAGCAAAGGAAATAATCAACAAGGTTAACAAACAACCCGCAGAGTTGGAGATGATCTTCACAATCTATACATTTGACAAAGGACTAATATCCAGAATCTACAAGGAACTCAAAGAAGTCAGCAAGAAGAAAACAAATAATCCCATCAAAAAGTGAGCTAAGGACATGAATAGACAATTCTCAAAAGAACACATACAAAGGGCCAGGAAACACATGGGAGAAAAATGCTCAGTATCACTAATTATTAATCAGGGAAATGCAAATCAAAACCACAATGTAATATCACCTCATTCCTGTGAGAATGGCCATAATCAAAAAGTAAAAAAAAAAAAAAAAGGTGTTGGCATGGATGTGGTGAAAAATGAATACTTTTTTACACTGTTGGTAGGATTGTAAACTAGTACAACCACTATGGGAAACAGAAAACAGTGTGGAGATTCCATAAAGAACTAAAAGTACACCTACCATCTGACCCAGCAATACCACTACTGGTTATCTACCCAAAGAAAAAGAAGTCATTTTATGAAAAAGATTCTTGCACATGCATATTTATTTCAGCACAATTTGCAATTACAAAAACATGTAACCAGCCCAAATGCCCATCAGTCAATGAGTGGATAAAGAAAATGTGGTTTATCTATACCATGGAATACTACTCAGCCATAAAAAGAATGAAATAATGGCATTCATAGCAACCTGGAGGGAAATGGAGATCATTATTCTAAGTGAAGTAACTCAGGAATGGAAAACTGAACTCGTATATTCTCACTCATAAGTGGGAGCTAAGCTTTGAGGACACAAAGGCGGAAGAATGATACAATGGACTTATGACACTCAGGGGAAAGGGTGGGAGGTGGGTGAGGGATAAAATTCTGCACATTGGTTACATTGTACACTGGTCAGGTGATGGGTGCACCATAATCTCAGAAATCACCACTAAAGAACTTATTCATGTAACCAAACACCACCTGTTCCCCAAAAACCTATTGAAATAAAAAAGTCAAATTCAAATTCAAAAAGAAGGTTAAATAATGGGTACAAAATACAGTTAGCTAGAAAGACTAAAATCTAGTGTTCAATAGCACAATAGGATAATAATAAGTAACAATAATGTATTGTATATTTCAAAATGACTAAAAGAGTGAATTTGAAATGATCTCAACACAAAGAAATTAATATTTGAGGTAATGGATATCTGAGTTACCCTGATTTGATCATTGTATGCATGAATTAAAATATCACATGTGCCCATAAATATGTACCACTATTATGTATCCATAAAAATTAAAAATTAAAAAATCTATACCTATGTATATAATATTCAAACTCCAAATAACTAAAAACAAAAGGAAAATATTGAAGGAAGTAAAAAGATAAAAACCTATAATAAACAAGGGTAAGAATTACAGTGGACTTCTCATTAGAAACCATGTAAGCAAGAGGATGAACTAAAATATTTTAAACATAAGAAAAAAATATTCCATCAAACAATAATTGCATATCCAACATTATCTTTCAAAAATGCATTTAAAAGACCAGCTAACCAAAACAGACACTGGAGGAACCTCTCTTCTAGGACACTGGATTGAAATCAGCCTGGGAAAAAAATAAAGTTATACAAGAGTAGAAAAATGAAATAATTATCCTAGGCCAGGTGTGGTGGCTCACGCCTGTAATCCCAACACTTTGGGAGGCCGAGGCAGGCGGATCACTTGAGGTCAGGAGTTTGAGACCAGCCTGGCCAACATGGTGAAACCCATCTCAGCTAAAAATACAAAAATTCAGGTGTGGTGGTGGACACCTGTAATCCCAGTTACTCAGGAAGCTGAAGCACAAGAATCGTGTGAACCCAGGAGGCATCGGTTACAGTGAGCCAAGATCGTGCCACTGCACTCCAGCCTGGGCAAAAGAGTGAGATTCTGTCTCAAAAAGGAAAAAGAAAAAAAGAAAGAAAGAAAAAAAGAAAAAGAAAGAAAAAAAGAAATAATTATCCTAATAAAAAACTAGAACTACCCTCATTGCTGGGAAAAAATTTACCCTCCTCTGAAAGGATTACTGGATGTTCTAATCATTACGAAATTTGACGTCTTTAATGGTCGGAGGTTGGTCTAGGATGGTACATTTATGGGAAAACCATGATAAGACGAGATCATGGAAGAATCTCACTGGACAATAGGAGACTAATTGTTCTCTATTACCCTGGGAACACAAACAAGATTTTTAAAAAGCCAGGGATTAGCGGGAGGGAGGGTTGCCTTCCACATGGTACAAATAAAAAAAAACAACACTATATGGTCCTTATGGAATGTAGCTGGACAATACTACATAATGATATCCAGATGCCAATGTCAGTAAAAACTGGCACCATGCTATCTGAGGTTTTATTATGACCAAACAACAGAATGGATCTGTAATGATTGAACTATGGCCTCAAGTCATCCCCGCAGGTACTTGATGTGTGGTTCATTGGGAATATCATCCTGGCTGAGAAGGAATAGAGAATGATACTATAATTGTAAATGATGTATGATGTGTCAAACGTTAACCTTTTGCTAAAAGTATATCCTGTAACAAAGGAGTTTTGAGTTTGTTGATAAAGTCAAATAAAAAATACAATTTTGTAGATGATGACTCCAGGATGAAAAGCATTTTAGGAGGATAATTTAGAGGGTCAAAGGAAACAAAAGCTGGACAGTAGTTAAAGCATAAAAACCAGATTTTTTTCCCCCCAGGAATTGTTGCAAAAGAGGAAAAGACCTTGGTATGATACTTGGCTTAATTCCAAATACAGTGTGTACAGGTGGAGATTTATAGCTAAGAAGCATGGGGTTACTGGATAGAAAAATATTAACAGGAAACATCAGGAGTAAAGAGGATTCTTGCTAATCTGATGTGTCAGGATTCTTACTAAAGGCAGGCCAGATTGATCAAATATGAAGGGTGGTGGCTGAAGATTTTGATTAGATATTGAAGATGATTAGCTATCAAGGGTGCAGAGTTCTGTCTAAACTGACTTAGTAAGATTCTTGTTATAACTGGGCAATGCAGGCTTGACAATTCTGAACACCAAGGTAGAGGCCTAGAGGGCTCAGAAGAGTCTGACCAGAGTTCAGTCCAGGAAAGAGTCTGTTTCCGGATCCCTGTTGAGGGGAACTTTATTGAAGGAAACATGGACAACTAAAAGAAGATTTAGACCTTAGAAAAATTACATGTGTACTTAAATGTTGACATCAATACATACTAAAACCTTTGGATAATTGGAAAATTGAAGAAAAATAACAATTGAGTTATAATTCTTACTCACCATGAGAGAGTTCAAATACTGGTATTTGATGGAATGTTTCTAAGATTATGCTTTTGCACAAAATGTTTCAGAAAATCATGTAAAATAAACTATAAAAATAAACTTGAGAAATGTGTGGCAAGAATATCTTGACCAAGAATTGACACAGGGATATATGAAGAAGAGGACTGTCAGGCATGGTAGCTCACACCTGTAATTCCAGCACTTTGGGAGGTCAAGGCAGGAAGATCTTTTGAGGCCAGGAGTTTGAGACCAGGCTGGGCAATACAGCCAGGCCCCATCTCTAAAAGAATTAAAAAAAAAAAAAAAAAAAACATTATCCAGGGGTGGTGGCACATGCCTATAATTCTTGCTAATCAGGGAACTAAGCCTGGAGGATTGCTTGGGCTCAGGAGTTTGAGGCTGCAGTGAGCCATGATCCTGCTGCTGCAGTTTAGCCTGGGCAACAGAGACCCTGTCTCAAAATGAAAACATTAAACAATAAAAATACTAAAACAGAGAAAAAGCTACAGGACTTCAATGCTTTCTCTCCCTTTACTGGAAGACCCCTGGGTAAGAAAGATGACTCAGTCAGATTCTCTTGAAAAACACCTCTGCAACGTGTGACACTAGTGGACAGGCCTCCTGACAAATATGCTACTGGTATTCACAAGCAGGAGAATCCTCTTCTCTGTAATAGTGCAAGTAGAATGTATCTAATCTTGAGTCCTGGCTCTTTGATAAATGTCACAAGAACTATGTAGTTACAAATGGAAGATGTTTCATGACCAAAACAGCTCCCTTTTATGTAAGTGATGTTCAACGTACACTACATAGAAACCCCATGTGACAAGCGGGCCAGAGCCATGCTAATGTATGAATATGGACCCTAGGAGCTCTGTTATGGGCCCAGAAATCTCCATGCTCTGTGTGTGTGTCTCACACCACCTGTGTCCTTGAAATACTGCCAATTCTTGACATTCTGCGAGATCTCTTTTTTTGTAAGTCTGATTTGACATTCTGATCATCAGTGTTATTGTACGGAAGCCAAGCGATCCTGTTCACATACCATCCATTCTATGAGACAAGAAAGGCTGTACCTTGGGTATAAGGATCATGCCCTGGAGTAAAGACTATGCCAGACCCACTTTTCAAAAACGGCCTACAAAATCTAGCTAAAAGGGGTTATTCTTACTTAAAGAATTTAAAATCTAGCTAAAAGGGGTTATTGCTTACTTAAAGAATTTAAAAGATTCTTGTGATTACAACAATCATCCCTTTTAGTCTTTTTTAGCCACGTACTTTGCATTCAGATAGTGAGGTTAGATAATATTTAAAAAATTCATTTCCCTTGTGTATGTTTTATTTCTACATATTTAATAAAATAGTAAGGAGAAATAATGACACCACAACCATTCCACCTGAAAATCTGTAGACGATATTTTATAGCAGCTTTCTTTCTTCCAGACTTGCTCAGCATAAAACATTATATTTTTAAGCACCTTAAAGCTTTCAACAACTCTCCATCCTTTAGGGGGAAGAAGAGGTACATTTAGCCTAATGCTATTGATTCACTTAAAGCAAGAGAGCAGTGAATCTTAACTTACTTTATGCCATGGCATATATCCCTGCATTATATTGCTACCCTTATGCCAAAGACATAATCCCTACGTCCCCCTGGCTCCTGGACAAAAGGCTCTACAAACACTTTTATCTACCCAGCAGCTGCTTCCCATTTGATATTGTGAACCTCTGGAGTTTATACATGCTGCCACACTTCTTTCCGCAGCATAACAAACAGAACTGAAGTGCCTCAAAAGGCTCTGAGAACAGAATTGGAGAACAAGGCATATGCAGCTGTCTGAAAACAAAGAAATGATGACAGCTTTGAAAGGGACAATTAATGATCTCCACTGCCACGTTAATATTAATCAGCCCACTTGCCTAAATAATTCTTAATGTAAAAATGATGCTCCGTAACTCATGTTATTTGTCCTCATGCTTCCTATAACAAGTAACATACATTCTTCTCTTTATTACGAGATATTCTTGGTTTTAAGTGATTTATTCTTGGTTTTAACATTTACAAAGGTACCTTAGACATATACAAAGTAACCACAAAGAAATGCAGTAGCAACAATTAGCAAAAGATGTGGTACTTTCTAGATTTTAATATTATAAGTGATCTCCTTTATTTCTCTAGAATCTTTTTTTTTTTTTTTTTTCCCAGAAATTCAGTAGAACTCAGATCTCAGTCACAGTTTGGACTGGTTGGGTCATGCCTCTCCGAGGTGTTAGAGACACAAGCTAATTCCTCACCCTACACCAACTTGGCTAACACCTGAGGTAACAAAAAGTCCAAGTCTCTGAACTATTGTTGATTTTTTTCTCAAGTACATTTACATCACCAAAAAAAATTAGCTGGGTATTTCTTAATCCAGTTAGATTCAACTTTAACTTCACATGCGTTTCACATTTTAGACTCTAAACATTACTCAGATATTTAATGCTTTTGATGTGAATGGATAAGGTTTCTCTTAGAAACATTTTACTATTTTCTCTATTTTTATATTTCTGTGTCTGAATTTGTCCATATCCCACTCCTCCTTTGTAGCAAAATTCCTGTGGTTAACTGTCTTAAATCTGGGTACAGATTTTTGTCTACCTTTTTTTGTCATCTAGACATTTAGTGAACTGATCATAGAACAAATATATTTTTAGCAAATTGACCTAGAACAAGACTTCTGATGATATTACAAAGGACACAGATTACATTTCCAAACAGATAAGAGGGGAAAGAAATCATATTCCATTTATATTGCTATTTCTACTACTTCTGAAAATAAACCATTTATAAATTTTAAAAAGTATTTTACTGTAATACACATACCATAAAATGCCCCATTTGAAAATGTGGAATTAAGTATCTTTACAAGTTATGGAACATCACCACCATCTAATTTTTGAACAGCTTTCTCATTTCAGAAAGAAACCCTATACCTGTTAGTAGTCATTCTGTATACCTCTTCCCACTAACCCCAGGAAACCACGAATCTACTTTCTATCTCTACACATTTGCTATTCTGTACTTTCCAAATAAAAAGAATCCTACAACATTTGGCCTTTTGTAACTGGCTTCTTCCTATTACCATGTTTTATAAGGTTAATCCATTTTGTTAGCATGTATGAATACTTTATTTTTTATGTCTGAGTAATTTACCATTGTATAAATATATCACATGTGTTCATTCATTATTGGGTTGGCAGCCATTTAGATGGCTTTTGCTTGCTATGAATAGTGCTGCTATGAACATTTGTGTTTGTCTTTTTGTTGAACATCTATTTTCAATTCATTTGGGTGTATACCTAGGAGTGGAATCTCTGGGTCATGTGATAACTCCATCTACAATCATGTACCACATAATGCCATATTGGTCAATGAGGGACCTCATATACAACGGTGGATCCATAAGATAACAATGGAGCTGAAAAATTCCTATTGCCTAGTGACACTGTACTGCAATGCATTATTCACATATTTGTGGTGATGTCAGTGCAAACAAGCCTACTGCCAGGAGTATAAAAGTAGACATACATTGCTTCACAACATGGATACATTCTAAGAAATGTGTCCTTAAGAAATTTTGTTGTTTTGCAAACATCAGAGGGAACTTACAAATCTAGCAGATATGTCTACGACACACATAGATTATGTTGTAGAGCCTATTGTTCCTAGGCTACCTGTATGGAATGTTACTGTACTGTATACTATGGGTAAGTATAACATAATGGTAAGTATTTGCATATCTAACCATAGAAAAGTTAGGTAAAAATATGATTAAAAACATAAAATATGGTATATCTAAATAGGGAAATTACCATAAATGGAGCATACAGGGTTGGAAATCACTCTGGGTGATTCAACAAGTCAGACTGAGTGAATGTGAAGGCCTAGGACATTACTGTAACTACCGAGGATTTGTAAACACTGCATACATAGGCTACGCAAAATTTATAAAAAAATTTTTCTCTCTCCAATAGCAAGTAAATCTTAGCTTACTAAAACATTTTTACTTTATAAAATTTAAAATTTAATTTTTTTAAACTTTTTGACTATTTTGTAATAACTCTTAGTTTAGAACACAAACACATTGAGCACCTGTACAAAATTTTTTTCCTTTTATTCTTATTCTGTAAGCATTTTTTTTCTATTACAATTTTTTTTGGTCTATTTTTTAAACTTCTTGTTAGAAACTAAAACACAAACACACACATTAGCTTAGGCCTGCACAGGGTCAGGATCATCAATATCATTGTCTTCCACCTTCACATCTTGTCCCACCGAAACATCTTCATGAAGGGGCAATAACGCATGGAGCTGTCACCTTCTACGAATGCAATGTCTTCTTCCAGAATTCGTCCTGAAGGATCCATCTGAGGCTGGTGTGTATTTACTTTTCTTTAAAAAATAATAATTATACTCTAAAATAAGAATTAAAAAGCAGAATGCAGTAAATACTAGGTGATAGGAATTTTTCAGCTCCAATATAATCTTATGGGACCACCATTGCATATGCAGTCCTTTGTTGAAAGAAACATAGTTATGTGGTAGATGATATACAACACACATACTTAAGTATGGTACATATAATATTAATACTGGATGATGTTAATAAATATATTACTAGTTTATATATTATCTATACTTCACATAATTATTTTGGAGTGTACTCTTTCTAGTGAAAAAAATGTTAATATGCAAAACAGTCTCGGGCAGGTTCTTCAGGAGAAATTCCAGAAGAAGGCATTGTTATATAGGAGATGACAGTTCCATGCATGTTACTGCTCCTGAAGACTTTCTAGTGGAACAAGATGTGGAGGTAGAAGACAGTGATATAGATGATCCTCACCCTCTATAGACCTAGGCTAATGTGTATGTTCATGTCTTAGTTTTTGATAAAAGAGTTTAAAAGTAAAAAATAAAGTAAAACAATTTTAAAACAGAACAAAGTTAATAGAATGAGGATATAAAGAAAGAAAATATTTTTGCACAGCTGTACAATGTTTTAAGCTAAATGTTACTACAAAAGAATCAGAAGTTTAAAAAATTAAAAATTTATAAAGCAAAAATGTTACAGTATGTTAAGGTTAACTTACTGAAGAAAGAAGAATATTGTCGAGGAGTGGTGGCTCACGCCTGTAATCCTAGTGCTTTGGGAAGGATTGGAGGTGGATCAACTGAGGTCAGGAGTTCGAGACCAGCCTGGCTAACATGGTGAAACCCTGTCTCTACCAAAACTACAAAAAATTAGCCAGCATTGTGGCATGCATCTGTTATCCCAGCTACTCTGGAAACAGAGGCAGGAAAATTGAACCCAGGAGGCAGAGGTTGCAGTGAGCCGAGATTGCACCACTGCACTCCAGCCTGGGTGACAAAGTGAGACTGTCTCAAAAAAAAAAAAAAAAGAAAAAAGAAAGAAAAGTATTTTTATGAATTTAGTCTAGCCTAAGTGTACCATGTGTATAGTCTACAGTAACATACAATAATGTCATAGGCCTTCACATTCACTCACTGCTTACTCTTTCAGAGCAACTTCCAATTTTTTAAACTCTGTTCATGATAAGTGCCCTATAGAGGTGTGAAACTTTTATCTTTCATATTGTATTTTTGTTGTCTTTTCTGTGTTTAGATACGCTTAGTTACACAAATGCACATAATTGTGTTACAATTGCCTACAGAATTCAGTACAATAATATGATGTACAGGTGTGTAGCCCATGAGCAATAGTCTATAACATACAGCCTAGGTGTGCAGTAGGCTACACCTCCTAGGTTTGTGTGAGTACACTCTATGATGTTTGCATAGTTACAAAATTGCCTAACAATGCATTTCTCTTAAGTATCCCATCATTAAGCAACCCATAACTGTATAAGTCTTCGAGGAACTTCTAAACTGTTTCCCACAGTGAATATACCACTGTTTATTCCACTAGCAATAAATTGTGGTTACAATTTTTCCATATTTTCTTCAACACTCATATTTTCTTAAAAAATATAGCCATTCTAGTGGATGAAAAGTGGTATCTCATTGTTCTGATTTCCATTTCCCTAATGACTGATGATGTTGACCATCTTTTTGTGTGCTTTTCAGTCATTTGTATGTCTTCTCTGTATAAATTTATAGTCAAGTAAATGCCTCATTTTTTAAATTGGGTTGTCATTTTGTTAAGTTATAAGAGGCCTTTCTATAATCTAGCTATTAGATCCTTATGGGATATATCATTAGCAAATATTTTCTCTCATTTTGAGGACTGTCTTTTCATTTTCTTGGTAGTGTTCTTTAATGCACAAAAGTTTTTTACTTTGTTGAATTACAATTTACCTATATTTTATTTAGTTCCTTCTGGTTTTAGTGCCAAATCTAAGAAACTTTGGGTAATCCAAAGTCACAAAGATTTATTCCATGCCTATGTTTTTCTCTAAGATATTTATAGTTTCAGCTCCTTCACTTAGGCCTTTGATTCATGGTATGGTTTAAATGTTTTAGTGTCCTCCAAAACTGAAGTTGAAACATAATTCATACCTGCTATAGTGTTGGGTGGTGGGGCCTAATGAGTGATGTGATCTGCCCTCATGAATGGGTTGATGTCACTATAAAAGGGCTTGTGGAAGTGAATTCTGCCTCTTCCTTTTCTCTGCCATTAGAGGAACAGTATTTCTCCCCTCTGGAGGGTACAACATTCAAGGCACCATCGTGGAAGCAGAGACCAGGCCCTTACCAGACATCATATGCTACTGCTTTTATTG
This sequence comes from Piliocolobus tephrosceles, assembly GCF_002776525.5. NCBI lineage: Eukaryota > Metazoa > Chordata > Mammalia > Primates > Cercopithecidae > Piliocolobus > Piliocolobus tephrosceles. The sequence goes on from NC_045441.1 coordinate 102,748,976, forward strand.
TGGACTTCCCAGCCTCCAGAACTGTGAGGAAATAAACTTATATTCTTTGTAAGTTATCTGGACTGTAGTATTTTGTTATAGCAGCACGGATAGACTAAGACAAAATATTTTCAATTAGTTTTTGCATGTGGGGTAAAGTAGCACTTCAAATTTATTCTTCTACATTAGGCTATCCCAATGCCAACTGCTGAAAATACTATTCTCTCCCCATTGAATGGTATTGACATCCAAATCAAAAATCAATTGATCACAGATGGGCTTAATTTTATACCTTCAATTATATCACATTGACCTATATGTCAGTTCCATTATTCCATGACACCGTCTTAGTTACTATAGTTTTGTAGTGATATTTAAAATTGGCAAGTCTGAGTCTTCCAATTTTGTTCTCCTTTCACAAGTTGGTTTTGGCTATCCTTGGACACTATTTATGGGTTAAAATTTTTGGTTTCTTTGCACATCTCATAATTTTTGTTGAAAACTGAATATTTAAAATAAAGTAACGTGGCAACTCTGGAAATCAAATTCTACCCCCAGGTTGGGTGCGGTAGCTCATGCCTGTAATCCCAGGACTTTGGGAGGCTGAGATGGGTGGATCACCTGAAGTCAGGAGTTCAAGGCCAGCCTGGTCAACAGGGTGAAATCCCATTTCTACTAAACATACAAAAATTAGCCATGCATGGTTGTGGGCACCCATAATCCCAGCTACTTGGGAGGCTGAGGCAGGAGAATCACTTGAACCCAGGAACTGGAGTTTGCAGTGAGTCGAGATTGTGCCATTGCACTCCAGCCTGGGCAAAAGAGCGAGACTCCATCTCAAAAATAAAAAAGAAAGAAAAAGGAAAAGAATTCTACCCCCATCCCAAAGTTGGTTTGTGTTGCTGCTTGTAATTGTAATGTTTGTCAAATGTAGCCACTAAAGTTTGTACTCAGCTACCTCAGTGTTCAGTTAATTGGACAGATATTTCCTTAAGTGTCTAGAGTGGGTAAATCTCCAAGTCTTTGCCAGGGGACCCTGTGAGGATGTTTGAATATGCTTTCTATATTCAGCCAGGTAATTGACTACTCCTTTTTAGCTACTACTTTCTGCTTTTAAAGAATCTCCAAATCAGCCTAAAGTAATACTTTGTCACCTTCTCAGGCATTTCCTGAGCATGTGTACAGTCCTATACATGGATATGGCCTTCTAGAGTCCCAAGAATGTTGGAGCTTTCCAAAGCCCCTTTGGACATCTCATCCTAAGGCTTTCCTTTTAAGCATTTTGGTTAGTCTATTGTTTGCCCCTACTATTAATAGTATTCACTGCCTCAGACAGCCTTGATGGAAAAATATTCTACAAAGGTCCCACAAAGAAAAGCTTTTAACATTGAGTGAATTTGAGCATTGGGTGAATTTGAGCCAATTAATGGCAGTCTTTTCAGGTGAAGTTTTCCGGTGAACCACCAGGCAGGCCAAGAAACAACTCTTTATCATAATAAGACTTTGAGAGAGTTTCAAATGTGCCCTGCTCCCTCCAGTACTTAAAAGATAGCCTGTTATTTTTCAAGACTTGTGAGGAGTTAAGGAACAGGGGATTGCACTAGATAAAACACCACAAAACTCTCTGTTTTTACCAAAATCCAGCCAGTTTTCTTGACCCAATGATACCAGGGTGCTATAAGCCTTTCATTAATTTCAAGAATTCTCTAAAAGTTGATTCTGACTATCTTTGTCAGATTTTTGCAGTTATTTTGTGAAGGGGTAAAGTTCTGAGGTCCATATTCTGCCATTTTCACTGATGCTAGCCTCTATAACATTGTATTTATTAAAATGATTGTGATCTTTGAAGTCAAACATTCATCTCTCAGAGACCAATTTGAAGATGGTTAAAGTTTGTAAGTGTGGAATATGTGTAATTAAAAATGAATGTTTTGGGGCAGTTTTATTCAAAATAAATTTTAAAATCTAAGGATTTCTACTTGAATTGTTATCTAAAAAGATCATCTATATTCAGATTGAATTTGGATGATATATCAACAACCCTCAATGATATGCTACACAAGACATTTATTTTGTAAAAAATGTTTCATCAAAGCCAGGCATGGAATTTTTTAAAGAGATACAATAGTTACATGATTTCCACAGGGGACTGTGGAATCATTTAAAGGTAATTTTGTCTGACATTTTCTCTATCAAGTTATTATCTATGCCAGATGACTGAAATATTTTACATCCATATGGCCCTCTGATTTTTTCAAGTTTTGATTTATTACAAGATTATTTACAAAGAGTAAATAATCTTTTATGTTAAAGCCAATCACACAGAAAGTATAAAAATTGCATGCAGAACCAAGGGATTTTCATACTTAAAATTGACATAATATATACCGAGAATGTTGTAGAAAACCCAATTCAACATTTTTGTCTCTTCCTTTAAACTTAGGTACTGTGCTCAGTGATGAATAAGTAAAGATGACTGACATAGTTGGTACTTTCTGGGAGATTCTAGGTAGAAAGACATAAAAAGAATGTCATTTAAATATAAGTAATTTATTGTAGGCATTCACTGAATCCTGGCTGATCTAAGATGAAGAAGTAAGTAAACTGAAATCAGGAAACACAACATACGAAGAAGATACTTAAGCTAAATCTTGCAAAATAAGTAGAAAAGTGTCATCTAAAATAAGCTCAGTGTATTCCAAAAATAGAGAAGTGCACACATATATTAAATATTACTATTTTTAATCCTACATCATTTTTTCATTTTTTCCTCCTTAAAAGTCTGATTTTTTAGATACTCACCCCATTTCCACATTGTGTTATGGGAATCTGAATTCATACACATCTCCAGAAGTGGGCTGAACTGGTCTAAGGATAATGGAGTGAAAATGTGACCCAGTTCTGATCAATGAAATGTAAAACAAGGTTTAATGAGTGAGTTTATTATTTTTTGTTTCCCGCCCCCCACCACCAGAATGATCTTGAACTCCTGGGCTCAGGGGATCCTCTTGCTTCAGCCTTTCAAAGTGCTGGGATTACAGGCACAAGCGACTCTACCCAGTCCTGTGTAGTGCGCTTTCTAAAAAAGGCTTTCATTTTCCAAGTGAACATAAAAGAAAAAATAATCACATTTGTTACTCCAGAAATTATTACATTTAGATACAATGTTTGAAATTTACACAGCATCTTGCCACCCATCTAAAATTAAAGTTAACACTGAAATTAAGCAAATTAAGAATGGAAAAATGCTAGTTCCTTGACTTGAATATATCTTTGAGGGCTGAATCAACCAATGTTGAAGCAAACCTATCTCTGGACCACCTTTTATATAATAAAATAAATGTTCCTATTGCTTAAGCCACTTTTAAGCATAATTTATGTTAGCTGGGGCTAAAATAATCCTCAATAGTGCAATGAATAAAGACATGTTAGTCTTCACTTTGTAGGTCCTGAGGAAAGCAAGTAGAAAGGTAGAGCCCTTGAGGGGAAGTAGTTGAAGAGGGATCAGCATGCAAGAGGCTTTGTGCTTGTTGCTTATAGAGTTGTGAGCTTATATAAGCCATGTATAATCTTCAAGAGTTTTAAGCTTTGGATTGAAATTAAAAAAATAGGCAGAGTAATTAATCTTAGGGGGAAGATAGGGGACAAAATAGAAAACACCACAATAATCTGTGCACAAGAAGAGAAAGTCCAAACTTAGCCAGGAGGGGCAAAGAAAGAAGAAGGGGACACATTTCAGAGACATTTTAAAAGGAGAGTCAATTAGACCTGGGGCCAGTTAAACTTCAGGTAAAAGACAAAAGCAAATGATGCATATGTTAAGGTAAAATTCAGAGACCAAGTTAAACTTAGAAAATGGCAGCTTCAAATAATTAGAAGGTGCTAAACAATTTTTAAAAATATATCTTTAATGGTCCAAATCCTGAGTGGCTTAATTTTTATTTCTTAATCGTGTTGAGCCCAAGTACTACTGAATCCATAACCATTGATTTGTGCAATGGCGGGACCTGCTATGGCGGGCTGCTAAGCATCCCACAGTTCTGTCATTTTAAAGTATTTCATTGAGTTTTGGCTTGCAGTTTCTGATTGGAAATCCTTTCTGGCTCTTTCATTTTGTTCTAATATATATATATTTTTAAAAATTTTCTCTAGCTGTCTTCAAGACTTTCACTTTATTCTTGGTTTTAGAAACTTGACTGTAGTATCTCTAGGTGAGTTTTTTTTCTTTGTTTTGTTTTGTTTTTCTTCCTATTGGATTTCTATTGGCCTATTGAATTTGTGGTTTATTTTCTTTTAATAATTTTGGGAAATTTTGAGCCATTACCTCTTCAGATACTTTCTTCCGCCCTATGCTGCTTTATCTTATATTTCTAGGAGTTAAATTGCACGTCTGTTAGAACACTGAGATTGTTCCCTGGCACCTCTTTTTTTTTTTTTAACTATTTTTTTATTAGTCTGTATTTTGTTTTGGATAATCTCTAGTGACCTATCTTAAAGTTCACTGATTCTTTCTTCAGCCTCTAGTCTGCTCACAAACTTACAAGAGGAATTTTTCTTGTTTAATATTGTGTTTCCTTTTTTAGCATTTACATTTAAATATTTTTATGGTTTTCCTTTTTCTGATGAAATTTCCATAGTTTATGTGTATTATCTACTTTTTCTACTAGAACCTTTAGCATATTAATTATAAGTATTTTAAAGATGCTGCCTCATAGTTCCAAAATCTGGGTCTGTTCAGTCTGGCTCTATTGACTAGTTTTCTTTTAAAAAATGGGTCATTTTTGTCCTGTTTTTGTGTTCCCACAATTTTTTAATGCATGTGAAACAGCATGCACAGAAGAACAGAAGAGTAGGGACTGAGGTATGTAGTATATTTGCCCAGAATTGTGCAAGCCTCTTCTAGCAGGACATCATCTGGAGTGTTGAGCCAGTCTCATGAATAGTTGACTTTAGTTAGGTTTTTGTGTTGCTATCTTTAACTTTGATGAAACAGTCTCCAAATTCCTCAGGTGATTGGTTGCAGTTACCTTGTGCTTTGTATGGGCCCTGGAGAGCCAATGGATGTTTTTCTCAGTATCTTCCCTCCACACTAGGATTTCTACAGTCCCTGGATATCTGCATGTCAGAGAGGACCTCTGCTCATGCACTTACCTCTCCCAAAGCAGTAGACTGTTATTCCTTGTTACTCCATGCTAAAGTCGTCATGGTGTTACCTATGGGGATCTGTTAGTTCTACTGGTCCAGCATCAGCCTCAGGTAGGATCTGTATGATTGGAACCTGTGTGTAGAGCTTTCTGAGTATTCTGACTCCTGCCCTCCCAAAGCAGTCAAACTTCCTCATATCTATGGCAGATCTTCAGAAGAAGAGAGCTTTCTTCCCCTCCTGCAGAAACAGCAGACACCTCCTTGTTACTGGTATGAGGTCCTGAGCCTACGAGGATTTTGTGCTCCCTCCTATGACCAGAAACAGGCAGCTTCTGTGTCTAACTCTTTCTAAGGATCAGTGGGCCTTCACCTACTTCCTAGGGATGGGAAGAAGTGTTGTTACCTCCTGCCAGAAGTAAATAGACGTTGCTCCTACTCTGCTCCCAGAAGTGATGAAGGTGAGAGAATTTGCTGACTCCTTCCAATAGCTTTAAGATTTTGACTTATGAGAGAAAGATTCAATGAAGTGGGTGGCGTTTCACACCCATTGTCTAATGGCAGCCTTTGACCTCCTCCTCATTCGACAACCAGGAAGAGAGAGCCCCCTAATTTCTTGCTGTGTCTCCAGTCATTTCGATGAGTACTTGATGGAGGCTCACGGAAAAGCTGGCACTAATTTCCCGAGTTATATACAAATAATGTCAATAAAAGGTATCTGTCTATCCATTCTGTGGAGATCTAAATGATATGAGAGGACAGGAGAGGTAGCTCACACCTGTAATCCCAGCACTTTGGGAGGCTGAAGCAGGAGGGTTGCTTGAGGCCAGGAGTTCGAGACCACCCTGGGCAACATAGTGAGACTCTATCTCTACAAAAATAAAAAGGAAAAAGTGAGCCATGTATGTTGGTGTGGATCTGTAGTCCTAGGTACCTGGGAGACTGAGTTGGTAGGACTGATTAAGCCAGGAGGTCGAGGCTGCAGTAAGCTCTGATAGCACCAAGCACTACTGCACTCCAGCCTGGGTGACAGAGTGAGACCCTGTCTCAAAATAAATAGACACATAAATTAATAACATGTGAATCCCTTAATTGAAGTCATTTTTGTTTCAGAGCCTAAATAAGAATTTAGCAGGATATTATGTGAAAAAAAATTGATGTAGATTTAGGTGTAGATGTATATAAATGGATAAATATAAGTAGGTCAATGTATATAGTAGGTATATATAGTTTTTAACAAGTTCATTTGTGTGCTAACTTAGGCAAAATTTAGTAAATATACTATTTTATCAAGGTGATTAAATTTCACAGTGAGGAGTTGTAATCAATATCAATACGCAATAATAATACCCTTTCTCTTGTTGAACTAATATGATCAAAACCTCAGTTGAAATTCAGTAATCCCTGTGTCACCTGCTCCCAGCCATCCTTCCTTATCATATCAGATAATTTCTAGCATCATGCAAAGGGCTGAAAGCAGAAAATGCACTATCTAGATCTTATATGAGTAATAATTTAATTTTATTTTTTTAATCAAAGACATGTAAAGCTTTTTGACCAGTATCTCTGGTCAAACTTTTCTATGTCCTAAAATTTCTCTCTCTCAGGAATTTAAAATATCCAGATATAGGCTGTCCAGAAAGTAGACACACTCTCAAATCTGTAAGATCACAGCACTATTCCCAGCAATCTTTTGACAAAATATATTCAGATGATAGTATGTGTGTTTCAACTCCACTAAGTCTCACATTTCTCGTCAGCCTAATTAAATAAATACCTTCTATGCTCCTACCACATATGTGGCAATTTTGCTAAACATTGGTAATAGATCATCTTTGAGCTAGATGGTAACACTTATCTGCTTATGAATTCCAAGATCTAATGAGTAAGATAATCATTAAATGGATAATCATACAATTATTTAATTATGATAGTCATGAGTGTAGCAAAAGATTAGTACAAAACAATTTTTAGAGCACGCTGTGGTCATGTAATAGAAGGGTAGATTAGTTGAAGAAGAGAAAGAGAAGGTATCTCCTACTCCCTACGGTTTTTCAGAATTAGATAACAGGAGGCATAGCATAGAGACAGCTATATCTTCAGTCACCGGAGGAGACTCCTGTTAACCAAGTTTTAATCTTTTCCTAGTTGAAGAATTGTTTATGGAGGAATAGATGGAAGTGTTTTCTGGACCCAGGAAGTATCATAAGTGTCGTTACAATTATCATTTATGGAAGTAAAAAATGATTTATTATACTCTTGGAAATAAGTAGTAAAAAAAAAAAACAAACCACATCATCTGGCATTCTTCCAGTTTGCCAACAAAGCAGTCAAATTAAATAAAATGAGTCTCTCAGTTAGCTATTTTGAATAAATCACTGCTCACTGCAGTCCAAATATAAGTGGATTATTTATAAAGCAGCTCAACTAAAGAACCGATTGAACATGTTAAAGGAAATGAATGAGAAAACAAAAGGTTGGTTTGTTTATTTGTATATGTGTTTTAATATTGAAGCTTTTTAGATACATTTTTCTCTCTTGCTCTCTCGCTTTCTCTCTCTCTCTCTCTATATATATACATACACACACACATATGAACCACACACACACACAAATCCATTGTGTTAGCTGTATGTGCTCTAAAAGGTAATTAACATAACCATTATTCTATCTTTTAGTGTTATTATCCGAGCTATCCAAAACACATGTCAGAGACAAATTAAGGCAAGCAGAGACCCTGAAAGGTATCTCAGCAAACTGCTTCTGCCTTGCTTCACACACTACTATAACATTTTTTTTGTTCTTCAGTGAAACTGCCCAACTTTTTAGGACAAAATATTTCACACTTTCAAGACTTCTCAATGTCTAATACAAGAAATCAAGGGAAAAATGTTCAGCCATTTCAAATGGGTATAATGTGTAGCCATACACTACTTCTCTTGTATACTTTTACTTTTACCTCTAAATTTCTCTTCCCATATGATTACTGGATAAGTGGTTTAACTCTCCCTGGTTAACTTATCCAGAAGGTTTTATAGGATCCTACAGAACTATATAATTGCGTCACTAGTATGTACTGTCTAGGAATGATAGTCACCATTTATCAAAGTGAATACTAGGTCCAGACATTATTACAGAATTTTTATAAAACATCTTCAATCCTTCAAATTATGCTAGGCAACAGATAGCAGGTGTCTTCATTGTAGAGATGACAAATAGAAATATTTGAAAAAACTGAATAAATTACTTTTGGTCACACAGTATAGAACAAAGAAGAAAGCCACATGTCAAATACAAGACCTCACAACAAAATCTCAAAAAATGAAAAAGGGTATTAATTGCATGAAACAGTAAGGGTAGGTTTCTATTTTTTAAAAAGCACACAAATCTCTAATTAGTCCCATTTTTAACAACAGAACTTCTAAAATCTATCAAAAGTGATTTTTCCAGAAAGAACACAGACTATTAATTTTTAAAAATGCATTTGAAGTGAATAAGTGGTAGAGAATGTAATGTTAAGAATAAGAGGGAGGGCAAAAATTGGGGGAATATTTTGTTTGTTTGCTTAATTTGATTTAGAATGAAGAGAGTGGCAACTTTGAATGAGACAGGGAATGCACTAACAAATAAGAGAGACCTGAGCTCTGGTCTGAAGCTCCCAGCAAGACCAACGCAGAAGGTGGGTGATTTCTGCGTTTCCAACTGAGGTACCTGGTTCATCTCAATGGAACTGGTCAGACAGTGGGTGCAGACAACAGAGGGTGAGCAGAAGCAGAGTGGGGCATTGCTTCACCCAGGAAGTACAAGAGGCTGGGGACCTCCCTCCCCTAGCCAAGGCAAGCTGTGAGGGACTGTGCTATCTGGCCCAGATACTATGCTTTTCCCATGGTTTTGGCACCTGCACACCAGGAGATTCCCTTGTGTGCCTATACCACCAGGGCCTTGGGTTTCAAACACAAAACTGGGCAACTGTTTGGGCAGACATCGAGCTAGCTGCAGGAGTTTTCTTCATACCCCAGTGGCGCCTGGAGCCCCTGTGAGACAGGACTGCTCACTCCCCTGGAAAGGGGGCTGAAGCCAGGAACACAAGTGGTCTTGCCAGTGGGTCCCACTCCCACAGAGCCCAGCAAGCTGAAAACCACTGACTTGAAATTCTCGCTGCCAGCACAGGAGTCTGAAGTTGACCTGGGACACTCAAGCTTGGGGTGGGGCATCCACCATCACTGAGACTTGAGTAGGCTGTTTGCCCCTTACAGTGTTGAGGAAGCTGGGAAGTTTCAACTGGGTGACTCACCACACTGCAGAAAAGAGACTGTGGCCAGACTGCCTCTCTAGATTCCTCCTAATTGGGCAGGGCATCTCTGAAAGAAAGGCAGCAGCCCCAGTCAGGGGCTTAATAGATAAAACTCCCATATCCCTGGGACAGAGCACCTGAGGGAAAGGGCAGCTGTGGGTGCAGCTTCATCAGACTTAAACATTTCTGCCTGCTGGCTCTGAAGAGGGCAGCTGATCTCCCAGCACAACACTTGAGCTCTGCTAAAGGTTAGAGTGCCTCCTCAAGTGGGTCCCTGACCCCCATGCCTCCTGACGGAGACACTTCCCAGCAGGGGTGAGCACACACCTCATACAGAAGAGCTCCAGCTGGAAACAGGCAGGTGTCCCTCTGAGATGAAGCTTCCAGAGGAAGGAACAGGCAGCCATCTTCACTATTCTGCAGCCTCCACTGATACCCAGGCCAACAGCATCTGGAGTGGACCTCCAGCAAATTCCAGCAGGCCTGCAGAAGAGGGGCCTGACTCTTACAAAACTAACAAACAGAAAGCAGTAACATCAACATCAAGAAAAAATATGCCCATACCAATACCCCATCCTAAGGTCATCACCATCAAAGAGCAAAGGTAAATAAATCCACGAAGGTGAGGAAAAACCCAGCACAAAAAGGCTGAAAATTCCAAAAATCAGAATGCCTCTTCTCCTCCAAGTGATCACAACTCCTCTCTAGTAAGGGCACAAAAATGGTCAGAGAATGAGTTTTACAAATTGACAGAAGTAGGCTTGAGAAAGTGGGTAATAACAGATTCTCCCAAGCTAAAGGAGCATGTTCTAACTCAATGTAAGGAAGCTAAGAACCTTGATAAAAGGTTACAGGAAATTCTAACTAGAATAACCAGTTTAGAGAAGGACATACATGACCTGATGGAACTGAAAAACACAGCACAAGAACTTTGTGAAGCATACACAAGTATCAATAGCTGAATTGATCAACCAGAAAAAAAGGATATCAGAGATTGAAGACTAACTTCATGAAATAAAGCATGAAGGCAAGATTAGAGAAAGAATGAAAAGGAATGAACAAAGCCTCCAAGAAATAGGGGACTATGTGAAAAGATCAAGCCTACGATTGATTGGTATGCCTAAGTGACAGGGAGAATGGAACAAAGTCGGAAAATACACTTTACGATGTTATTCAGGAGAACTTCCCCAACATAGCAAGACAGGAAATTCAGGAAATACAGAGATCACCACTAAGATACTCCTTGAGAAGGGCAACCCCAAGACACATAATCGTCAGATTCTTCGAGGTTGAAATGAAGGAAAAAATGTTAAGGGCATCCAGAGAGAAAGGTCAGTTTACTTACAAAGAGAAGCCCAACAGGCTAACAGTGGATCTCTCTGCAGAAGCCCTAAAAGCCAGGAAAGAGTGGGGGACAATATTTGACATTCTTAAAGAAAAGAATTTTCAACCCAGAATTTCATATCCAGCCAAACTAAGGTTCATAAGTGAGAAGAAATAAAATCCTTTCAAGACAAGCAAATGCTAAGGGATTTTGTCACCACCAGGCCTGCCTTACAAGAGCTCCTGAAGGAAGCACTAAATATGGAAAGGAACAACTGGTACCAACCACTGCAAAGACATACCAACATATAAAGATCAACTAAACTATGAAGAAAGATCATCAACTAATGTGCTAAATAACCAGCTACCATCATGATAACAGGATCAGATTCACACATAGCAGTATTAAACTTAAATGTAACTAGGCTAAATGCCCCAATTAAAAGATACAGACGGGCAAATTGGATAAAGAGTTAAGGCCCATTAGTGTGCTGTATCAGGAGACCCATCTCACGTGCAAAGACACACATAGGCTAAAAATAAAGGGATAGAGGAAGATTTATCAAGCAAACAGAAAGCAAAACAATGCAAGGGTTGCAATCCTAGTCTCTGATGAAACAGACTTTAAATCAACAAAGATCAAAAGAGACAAAGAAGGGCATTACATAATGGTAAAGGGATCAATGCAACAAGAAGAGCTAACTCTCCTAAATATATATGCACCCAATACAGGAGCACCCATATTCATAAAACAAGTTCTTAGAGAGCTAATAGAGACTTAAGCTCCCACACAAGAATAGTGGGAGATTTTAACACCTCACTGTCAATATTAGACAGATAAATGAGACAGAAAATTAACAAGGATATTCAGGACTTGAACTCAGCTCTGGACCAAGAGGACCTAATAGACATATACAGAACTCTCCATCCCAAATCAACAGAATATACATCTTCTCAGCACCACATAGCACTTATTCTAAAAAATTGACCACATAATTGGAAGTAAAACACTCCTTAGCAAATGCAAAAGAATGGAAATAATAACAAACAGTATCTCAGACCACAGTGCAATCAAATTAGAACTCAGGATTAAGAAACTCACTCAAAACTGCACAACTACATGGAAACTGAACAACCTGGTCCTGAATGACTACTGGATAAATAATGAAATTTAGGCACAAATAAATAAGTTATATGAAACCAATGAGAACAAGGACACAATGTACTAGAATCTCTGGGACACAGCTAAAGCAGTGTCAAGAGGGAAATTTATAACAGTAAAATCCCACATCAGAAAGCAGGAAAGATCTAAATCGACATCCTAACATCATAATTAAAAGAAATGGAGAAGACAAGAAATAACTAACATCAGAGCAGAACTGAAGGAGATAGACACATGAAAAACCCTTAAAAAAAATCAATGAATCCAGTAACTGGTTTTTTGAAAAGACTAACAAAATAGATAGACCAATAGCCAGACTAATAAAGAAAAAAAGAGAGAAGAATTGAATAGATACAACAAAAAATTATAAAGGGGATATCACCATTAGTCCTGCAGAAATACAAACTACCATCATAGAATACATCTCTATGCAAATAAACTAGAAAATCTAGAAGAAATTGACAAAATCCTGGACACATACATCCTCCCAAGACTAAACCAGGAAAAAGTTGAATCTGTGAATAGACCAATAAGTTCTGAAATTGAGGCAGTAATTAATAGCCTACCAACCAAAAAAACCCCAAGACCAGATGGATTCACAGCCGAATTTGACCAGAGGTATGAAGAGGAGCTGATACCATTCCTTCTGAAACTATTTCAAACAATGGAAAAAGAGGGACTTCTCCCTAACTCATTTTATGAGGCCAATATCATCCTGATACAAAAACCTGGCAGAAACACAACAGAAAAAGAAAAATTTCAGGCCAATATCTCTGATGAACATTGATGCAAAAATCCTCAACAAAACACTGGCAACACAAATCCAGCAGCACATCAAAAAGCTTATCTGCCATGGTCAAGTCAGCTTCATCCCTGGGATGCAAGGCTGGTTCAATATATGCAAATCAGTAAATGTAATCCATCACATAAACAGAACCAATGACAAAAACAACATGATTATCTCAGTAGATGCATAAAAGGCCTTCATTAAAATTCAACACCCCTTCATGCTTAAAACACCCAATAAACTAGGTATTGAAGGACCATATCTCAAAATAATCAGAGCTATTTATGGGAAACTCATAGCCAATAAAATGCTGAAAGGGAAAAAGCTGGAAGCATTCCCTTGAAAACAATCAGAAGTGCCTCTCTCACAATTCCTATTTAACATAGTATTGAAAGTTTTGGCCAGGGCAATCAGGCAAGAGAAAGAAAAAAAAGTATTCAAATAGAAACAGAGGGAGTCAAATTGTCTCTGTTTGTAGATGACATGATTGTATATTTAGAAAACCCAATTGTCTCAGCCTAAAAACTCCTTAAGCTGATAAGCAACTTCAGCAGTCTTAGGATACAAAATCAATGTGCAAAACCCACAAGCATTTCTACACAAATAATAGACAGAAAGCCAAATCATGAGTGAACTCACATTCACAATTGCTACAAAGAAAATAAAACACCTAGGGATACAACTTACAAGGGATGTGAAGGACCTTTTCAAGGAGAACTACAAACCACTGCTCAAGGAGATAAGACAGGACACAAACAAATGGAAAAATATTCCATTCTCATGGATAGAAAGAATCAATATCAAGAAAACGGTGATACTGCCCAAAGTAATTTATAGATTCAATGCTATTCCCATCAAGCTACCTTTGTCTTTCTTCACAGAATTGGAAAAAACTACTTTAAGTTTCATATGGACCCTAAAAGGGGCCTGTATAGCCAAGACAATCCTAAACAAAAAGAAAAAGCTGGAGGCATCATGCTACCTGACTTCAAACTATACTGCAAGGCAACAGCAACCAAAATACCATAGTACTGGTACCAAAACAGATATATAGACCAAGGGAACAGAACAGAGGCCTCAGAAATAACACCACACATTCATGGCCATCTGATCTTTGAGAAACCTGACAAAAACAAGTAATGGGGAAAGGATTTCCTACTTATTAAATGGTACTGGGAAAACTGGCTAGCCACATGCAGAAAACTGAAACTGGACCCTGTTCTTACATCCCATACAAAAATTAACTCAAGATGGATTAAAGACTTAAATGCAAAACATAAAATCATAAAACACCTAGAAGAAAACCTAGGAAATACCATTCAGGGTATAGGCATGGGCAAAGACTTCATGAAGAAAACACCAAAAGCAATGACAACAAAAGCCAAAATTGACAAATGGGATCCAATTAAACTAAAGAGCTTCTGCACAGCAAAAGAAACTGTCATCATTTCTACAGAATGGAAGAAAATTTTTGCAATATATCAATCTGACAAAGGGCTAATATCCAGAATCTACAAGGAACTTAAACAAATTTACAAGAAAAAACAAACAACCCCATCAAAAAGTGGGCAAAGGATATGAACAGACACTTTCCAAAAGAAGACATTTATGCAGCCAACAAATACATGAAAAAAAGCTCATCATCAATGGTCATTAGAGAAATGCAAATCAAACCAATAATGAGATACCATTTCATGCCAGTTAGAATGGCAGTCATTAAAAAGTCAGGAAATAACAGATGCTGGAGAGGATGTGAAGAAATAGGAATGCTTTTATACTGTTGGTGGGAGTGTAAATCAGTTCAACCATTGTGTAAGATGGTGTGGCGATTCCTCAAGGATCTAGGACTAGAAATACATTTGACTGATAAAAGCAGCATAATGGGGGCACGCCCAAGATGGCTGAATAGGAACAGCTCCAGCCTCCAGCTCCCAGTGTGAGTGACACAGAAGACGAGTGATTTCTGCATTTTCAACTGAGGTACCGGGTTCATCTCACTGGCGCATGTCAGACAGTTGGCACTGGTCCACAGGTGCAGCCCGACCAGTGAGAGCTGAAGCAGGGCAAGCCATTGCCTCACATGGGAAGCACAAGGGGGAAGGGAATTCCTTTTCCTAGCCAAAGGAAATTGAGACACACAACACCTGGAAAATCGGGTAATTCCCACCCTAATACTGCACTTTACCAAGGGTCTTAGCAAACGGCACACCAGGCGATTATATCCCACACCTGGCCCAGAGAGTCCCACACCCACGGAGCCTCACTCATTGCTAGCACAGCAGTCTGAGATCTAACTACAAGGTGGCAGCGAGGCTGGGGGATAGGCCCCTGCCATTGCTGAGGCTTAAGTAGATAAACAAAGCTGCCAGGAAGCTCGAATAGGGTGGAGCCCACCACAGCTCAAGGAGGCCGGCCTGCCTCTGTAGACTGCTCCTCTGGGGACAGGGCATAGCTAAACAAAAAGCAGAAGAAACCTCGGCAGAGATAAATGCCCCTGTCTGACAGCTTTGAAGAGAGCAGTGGATCTCCCACCACAGAGGTTGAGATCTGAGAATGGACAGACAGACTGCTCAAGTGGCTCCCTGACCCCTGAGTAGACTAACTGGGAGACATCCCACACTAGGTGCAGGCCGACACCTCACAGCTCACACGGCGGGGTACACCCCTGAGATGAAACTTCCAGAGCAAGAATCAGACAGCAACACTCGCTGTTCAGCAATATTCTATCTTCGGCAGCCTCCGCTGCTGATGCCCAGGCAGACAGGGTCTAGAGTGGACCTCAAGCAAACTCCAACAGACCTACAGCTGAGGGTACTGACTGTTAGAAGGAAAACAAACAGAAAGGACACCCACACCAAAATCCCATCAGTATGTCACCATCATCAAAGACCAAAGGCAGATAAAACCACAAAGATGGGGAAAAAGCAATGCAGAAAAGCTGGAAATTCAAACTATCAGAGTGCATCTCCCCCTCCAAAGGAATGCAGCTCATCACCAGCAATGGAATAAAGCTAGATGGAGAATGACTTTGATGATTTGAGAGAAGAAGGCTTCAGTCAATCAAACTTCTCAGAGCTAAAGGAGGAGCTGCGTAACCAGTGCGAAGAAACTAAAAACCTTGAAAAAAGAATGGATGAATGGATAGCTAGAATAATCAATGCAGAGAAGACCTTAAAATAACTGATAGAGATGAAAACCATAACATGAGAAATACGTGACAAATGCACAAGCTTCAGTAACTGACTCGATCAACTGGATGAAAGTATCAGCGATTGAAGATCAAATGAATGAAATGAAGCAAGAAGAGAAGTGTAGAGTAAAAAGAGTACAAAGAAATGAACAAAGCCTCCAAGAAATATGGGATTATGAGAAAAGACCAAATCTACATCTGATTGGTGTGCCTGAAAGTGACAGGGAAAATGGAACCCAGTTAGAAAACACTCTGCAGGATATCATCCAGGAGTACTTCCCCAACCTAGTAAGGTAGGCCAACATTCAAATTCAGGAAATACAGAGAACGCCACACAAAGATAGTGCTTGAGAAGAGCAACTCCAAGACACATAATTGTCAGATTCACCAAAGTTGAAATGAAGGAAAAAAATGTTAAGGGCAGTCAGAGAGAAAGGTCAGGTTACATACAAGAGAAAACCCATCAGACTAACAGCAGATCTCTCGGCAGAAACTCTACAAGCCAGAAGAGAGTGGGGGCCAATATTCAACATTCTTAAAGAAAAGAATTTTCAATCCAGAATTTCATATCCAGCCAAACTAAGTTCCATAAGTGAAAGAGAAATAAAATCCTTTACAGACAAGCAAATGCTTAGAGATTTTTGTCACCACCAGACCTGCCCTACAAGAGATCCTGAAGGAAGCACTAAACATGGAAAGGAACAACAGGTACCAGCCATTGGAAAAGCATGTCAAAATGTAAAGTCCATCGATGCTAGGAAGAAACTGCATCGATTAGCAAGCAAAATAACCAGCTAATATGATAATGAAAGGATCAAGTTCACACATAACAATATTAACCTTAAATGCAAATGGACTAAATGGTCCAATTAAAAGACACAGACTGGCAAACCGGATAAAGAGTCAAGACCCATCAGTTTGCTGTATTCAGGAGACCCATCTCACATACAGAGACACACATAGTCTCAAAATAAAGGGATGGTGGAAGATCTACCAAGCAAATGGAAAACAAAAAAAGCAGGGGTTGCAACACTAGTCTCTGATAAAACAGACTTTAAACCATCAAAGATCAAAAGAGACAAAGAAGGCCATTACATAATGGTAAACGGATCAATTCATCAGGAAGAGCTAACTACCCTAAATATAGATGCACCCAATACAGGAGCAACCAGATTCATAAAGCAAGTCCTTAGAGACTTACAAAGAGACTTAGACTCCCCCAATAATAATGGGAGACTTCAACACCCCACTGTCAACAATAGACAGATAAACGAGACAGAAAATTAACAAGGATATTCAGGAATTGAACTCAACTCTGCACCAAGTGGATCTAAAAGACATCTACGGAACTCTCCACCCCAAATCAACAGAATATATATTCTTCTCAGCACCATATCGCACTTATTCCAAAATTGACCACATAGTTTGAAGGAAAGCACTCCTCAGCAAATGTAAAAGAACAGAAATTATAACAAACTGTCTCTCAGATCACAGTGCAATCAAACTAGAACTCAGGACTAAGAAACTCAATCAAAACCACTCAACTACATGGAAACTGAACAACCTGCTCCTGAATGACTACTGGGTACATAACGAAATGAAAGCAGAAATAAAGATGTTCTTTGAAACCAATGAGAACAAAGATACAACATACCAGAATCTCTGGGACACATATAAAGCAGTGTGTAGAGGGAATTTATAGCACTAAATGCCCACAAGAGAAAGCAGGAAAGATCTAAAATTGACACCCTAGCATCACAATTAAAAGAACTAGAGAAGAAAGAGCAAATACATTCAAAAGCAAGCAGAAGGCAAGAAATAACTAAGATCAGAGCAGAACTGAAGGAGATAGAGACACGAAAACCTTCCAAAAAATCAATGAATCCAGGAGCTGGTTTTTTGAAAAGATCAACAAAATTGATTGACCGCTAGCAAGACTAATAAAGAAGAAAAGAGAGAAGAATCAAATAGACGCAATAAAAAATGATAAAGGGGATATCACCACCAACCCCACAGAAATACAAACTACCATCAGAGAATACTATAAACACCTCTACGCAAATCAACTAGAAAACCTAGAAGAAGTGGATAATTTCCTGGACACTTACATTCTCCCAAAACTAAACCAGGAAGAAGTTGAATCCCTGAATAGACCAATAGCAGGCTCTGAAATTGAGGCAATAATTAATAGCCTACCAACCAAGAAAAGTCCAGGACCAGAAGTATTCACAGCCGAATTCTACCAGAGGTACAAGGAGGAGTTGGCACCATTCGTTCTGAAACTATTCCAATCAATAGAAAAAGAGGGAATCCTCCCTAACTCATTTTACGAGGCCAACATCATCCTGATACCAAAGCCTGACAGAGATACAACAAAAAAAGAGAATTTTCAACCAATATCCCTGATGAACATCGATGCAAAAATCCTCAACAAAATACTGGCAAACCAAATTCAGGAGCACATCAAAATGCTTATCCACCATGATTAAGTGGGCTTCATCCCTGGGATGCAAGGCTGGTTCAACATACGCAAAGCAATAAATGTAATCCAGCATATAAACAGAACTAAAGACAAAAACCACATGATTATCTCAATAGATGCAGAAAAGACCTCTGACAAAATTCAACAGCCCTTCATGCTAAAAACTCTCAATCAATTCAGTATTGATGGAACGTATCTCAAAATAATAAGAGCTATTTATGACAAACCCACAGCCAATATCATACTGAATGGGCAAAAACTGGAAGCATTCCCTTTGAAAACTGGCATGAGACAGGGATGACCTCTCTCATCACTCCTATTCAACATAGTGTTGGAAGTTCTGGCTAGGACAATCAGGCAAGAGAAAGAAATCAAGGGTATTCAGTTCGGAAAAGAATAAGTCAAATTGTTCCTGTTTGCAGATGACACGATTGTGTATTTAGAAAACCCCATTGTCTCAGCCCCAAATCTCCTTAAGCTGATAAGCAACTTCAGCAAGGTCTCAGGATACAAAATCACTGTGCAAAAATCACAAGCATTCTTATACACCAGTGACAGACAAACAGAGAGCCAAATCATGAATGAACTTCCATTCACAATAGCTTCAAAGAAAATAAAATACCTAGGAATCCAACTTACAAGGGATATAAAGGACCTCTTCAAGGAGGACTACAAACCACTGATCAGTGAAATAAAAGAGGCACAAACAAATGGAAGAACATACCATGCTCATGGATAGGAAGAATCAATATCGTGAAAATGGCCATACTGCCCAAGGTCATTTATAGATTCAATGCCATCCGCATTAAGCTACCAATGAGTTTCTTCGCAGAATTGGAAAAAACTGCTTTAAAGTTCATATGGAACCAAAAAAGACCCCACTTTGCCAAGACAATCCTTAGCCAAAAGAACACAGCTGGAGGCATCACACTACCTGACTTCAAACTATACTACAAGGGTACAGTAACCAAAACAGCATGGTACTGGTACCAAAACAGAGATATAGACCAATGGAACAGAACAGAGTCCTCAGAAATAATACCACACATCTACAACCATTCAACCATTTGATCACTGACAAATCTGACAAAAACAAGAAATGGAGAAAGGATTCCCTATTTAATAAATGGTGCTGGGAAAATTGGCTAGCCATAAGTAGAAAGCTGAAACTGGATCCTTTCCTTACTCCTTATATGAAAATTAATTCAAGATGGATTACAGACTTAAATGTTAGACCTAAAACCTTAAAAACCCTAGAAGAAAACCTAGGTAATACCATTCAGGACATAGGCATGGGCAAGGACTTCATGTCTAAAACACCAAAAGCAATGGCAACAAAAGCCAAAGTTTACAAATGGGATCTAATTAAACTAAAGAGCTTCTGCACAGCAAAAGAAACTACCATCAGAGTGAACAGGTAACCTACAGAATGAGAGAAAATTTTTGCAATCTACTCATCTGACAAAGGGCTAATATCCAGAACCTATAAAGAACTCAATCAAATTTACAAGAAAAAAACCAACAACCCCATCAAAAAGTGGGCAAAGGACATGAACAGACACTTCTCAAAAGAAGACATTCATACAGCCAACAGACACATGAAAAAATGTTCATCAGCACTCGTCATCAGAGAAATGAAAATCAAAACCACAATGAGATACCATCTCACACCAGTTAGAATGGCAATCATTAAAAAATCAGGAAACAACAGGTGCTGGAGAGGATGTGGAGAAATAGGAACAATTTTACACTGTTGGTGGAACTGTAAACTAGTTCAACCATTGTGAAAAACAGTGTGGCAATTCTTCAAGGATCTAGAACTAGAAATACCATTTGACCCAGCCATCCCATTACTGTGAATATACCCAAAGGATTGTCATGCTGCTATAAAAACACATGCACACGTATGTTTATTGCGGTACTATTCACAATAGCAAAGACTTGGAATCAACCCAGATGTCCATCAGTGACAGACTGGATTAAGAAAATGTGGCACATATACACCATGGAATACTATGCAGCCATAAAAAAAGATGAGTTCGTGTCCTTTGTAGGGACATGGATGCAGCTGGAAACCATCATTCTCAGCAAACTATCGCAAGAACAGAAAACCAAATACCACATGTTCTCACTCATAGGTGGGATTTGAACAATGAGATCACCTGGACACAGGAAGGGGAACATCACACACCGGGTCTTATTGTGGGGTGGGGAGAGGGGAGGGATAGCATTAGGAGATATACGTAATGTAAATGAGTTAATGGGTACAGCACACCAATGTGGCACATGTATACATATGCAACAAACCTGCACGTTGTGCACATGTACCCTAGAACTTAAAGTATAAAAAAAAAAAGCAGCATAATAAAATACTTCCCTTGTAGGGTTATGCTGAAGATTTAAATAATGAAATAGGTCATTATGCTTGTCACAAAGCAAGTACTTGATAACTGGCCCTAATTCCTCCCTATGTGATTGTCAACATTTATAGATGTTTTTGTTGTTAAGTATCTGGGGGAGCTAGACTTTGGTGTCACATGCATTATCCTATTTAATTTTTGTTCCCGTTTCCTTCTCTTTCGTTATGTAACATTTTAAAAACCACATGTTCATTAAGCTGTTTCTCATCAGCTTTGTTCTGTTCCCAAATAAACATATTCACATAAAATAAAACAATTTTAATGAAAAAAAAAGAAATACATTTGACCCAGCAATTTAATTAATGGGTACATACTCAAAGGATTATAAATGATTCTACTATAAAGACACATGCACACATATGCTTATTGCAGCACTACTTGGAATAGCAAACACAACCCAAATGCCCATCAATAATAGACTGGATGAAGAAAATGTGGCACATATACACCATGGAATACTATGCAGTCATTAAAAAGAAAGAGTTCATGTCCTTTGCAGGGACATGGTTGAAGCTGGAAACCATCATTCTCAGCAAACTAACACAGGAACAGAAAACCAAACACCACATATTCTCACTCATAAGTGGGAGTTGAACAAGGAGAACACATGGACACAGGGAGGGGAACATCACACACCGGGATCTGTTTCGGGGCAGGGGACAAGGGGAAGGAAAGCATTAGGACAAATACCTAAGGCATGCGGGGCTTAAAACCTCGATGGTGGGTTGATGGATGCAGCAAACCACCATAGCACATGCGTAACTATGTAACACACCTGCATAACTATGTAACACGCCTGCACATTCTGCACATGTATCCCAGAACTTCAAATATAATTTTAAAAAGTTATATAAAAAAAGTTGCTTTGGAAATTGGAAAAGACATTATGTACATTTAGGCCAAATTGGAAATAGGTCTTAAAGAATGTGGAAAAAATAAAAAGATATTTTTTAGTAATTCCTAAAACAAAAATTATCTCTTAGACAGAGAGACAGGGCAATAATATGATATGTGGTAAGAAACTGGTATCTAATGAAGAGTGAGAGAGTTCCAGGAGCAATGGAAAGAGACCACTGGAGTATGTAACATATGGCAGAAGCAATAGTGGCCAGGTTTGATGACACACTAGAATACAGTCACACATACTTCTGAAATTTTCAAAGGAGAAAGGGACAGAAAGATGTAAATACAGAAAATGTTTAAATCCAAAAATTGATTCCTGTTCAGGTAGAACCTGCAAATCTGCTACTAATTATCCCATCCATCCTCATATAAACTTGTTATAAAACAGCTGTAAATTGCTGCTAAATATTCATCTTAAAATTCATAATGAACCTTGAGGCACTTTGTAAAGGGGTCATCATGGTATACAACAATACGCAGAGCTGATGAATACTTACACAGCAGTGGGAAATAGCAGTGGTGATGATTCTAAGTGCTGATATCCATAAAAATTTAGACAGAATTCTGTCAAATGTACTGCCATTTTAAGAGCAGTGTGCTACTGCAAATCCTCAAATTAAAATGCCAGACATTTAGCAGCAATTATCTAATGTATTTTCACTTCCATGGATTCATTCCAAATTTTTTTATTTCTAAATGAAAAATGTGTAGCATGATTTCTCTCTGGGAGCATGTGTGAAGTGGAGGCCCCTGCTGTTTTGCTTCTTTGAGTAGAGCTCAGAGAAAAGCATTTCACAGGATGATACTGAAGAGAAGGTGGAAGTGTGCGTGACTATCACTTGTTGTCACCTGAGTTGGATTTTATGTATTAGCTGTGCTGAATAATACATGAATGGAATATAATGCACGCTAATATTCCTATGAAAGGCCCTTACTCTGCAAATGTTCTAGGTGCATTTCAAGCTAAATTAACTGTCCACCCCCTCCTTTCTATTCTCAGGCAGAAGTCTACAAACTGAAGTTAGTATTATGTTGTATGTAAACTACACATTCAAGTCCATGGATATTTTTTCCTTCTTAATATTAGAAGCCTCCTATACTGACAAAATAACTTGATTTTCTATTTTTAAGAGAAATAGGTAATAGAAAAAAAAATTATAAACTCTTATTTGTCCTAGATCTTAGCAAGAAAAAGATGAAGCGTTAAACTTAAGAACCATGTTAGTTTGGATTCCCTAGAGAACAGAGCTGGAAGCGAGAAAGAATGCACTAATCCTTTCCTTGCATGATGTAAACCCAGGCCAGAAAGAATGTGGAAAAGGGGAAGTGAGGTACTGGAAGATGTGAAGTAATGTGCAGGTACATGCCACCACCCTGGCCATTGCTTCACGATAAGTCATGAAGAACGGCATAGCAGGTCATTCGGCAGAGATATCCATTTGGCCTCAGACTCATACAGGAGAGAGAGAGAAGAAATGCAATGTGTCTCTGATCCTGTCATTCTTCTGTTTCATGTTTGAAGTTTGCATCATTGGGAAGTAACTTCCTTACACTTCCATGCAGCAGTATTGGGTCCTTTCAGCTCCTGTACCAGACATCAGTCCTCATGCTGTATAGCGTGTTGTTTCATCCAAATCCAGAAGTGAAAGGTGACAGAGTCTCTGAGCATATGCCTGGCTACCATGGTCACCTGGGGCCAGCTAGCAAGGACATCCAAACACTCTTAGGAGAATGACTGATCAGCTCCAGATAGTGAACACTTTGGGGAGCAGAGGAGTTAGTTGGCCACTTGAAACAAGTAGCTGAGGTGGTGCCATAAGTCCCAGGAAGTAGGTAAGATTTTAGTCTAATATTCTAATATGAGGTCCAATGAATTACAAACATGAACATTCATTGGCAATAATGAAGACTTGTATTGGCGAGTGAACAAACATAAGCAAAAATGCTTTCTGAACCAGCAATGAAAATAATAAGTAATGTGCTCTTATTTGATTTGTAGGAGTGACTGGTTTGGAGTTGTTACGTTTGTTTTACCTCTTGTCATACACAAGGTTGATTGAAATGTTTAATATAAGGAATTATGATAAAGTATAGAAAGTAACTATTACCTTGTGGAAAATGATAAAGTAATTCAACTACAGCATAACTGGCTTCTACTTCATAGGAGATAGGAAAAACTGGATGGTCACTAGAGAAAATTGCTGTTATGAAAATTCTTTCATTTTCATCATTCAACAAATCTGTGTTGAAATAAAAAAATCTGCCAGATTAAATATTTCACAGAATCCTTTAAAGTATTGCCACCATGTTGAGATTTTACTTCCATGCAGAAAGTTAGTTTTGTCTTCTCTAGTTGTATATTTCTCCAGAGATAAGGTTAGGAATAGAAAATGTTGTAAAAGCCTCACTTGACTGACTCTATATTGAGCTAATATATTTAGCACTTTCAAAATGTATGTTTGTTATTCTACTATAACATTTCAGAGGCAGAGAAAAGAACTCTCAGAAAGTAGACAATATATCATAAAACGTTCTAACAGTTGGGTCTTGTTATTTGCAGGTTCCACATTTGTGAATTCATCCACTCATTAAAATGTACTTACACCAAAAAAAAGGTAGTCTATGGGGCATGTTCACAGTCATTCAAGGACATATACAGAATGGCCAAAAAATTAAATTGCCTGGTGTTTCCAGAGAGGGATGAATGAGACACTCTGCCTTCTTATTTTAGCTTTCATACTATAATCTATTTACTGCCACATTTTTTACATGTTTTGTGTGTATTTTGTTGGTATTGTGCTATTTAAAATGACCCTGAACTGCTGTTTAGTGTTATAAATGAAAGACTGTGATGCGCCTTATGGAGAAGGCATGTTAGATAAGATCCATTCAGACGTGACTTACAGTGCTGTTGAATCTGAGGTTGTTAATACATCAATAATAGATATTAAATAAGATATCTTTAAACAGAAACACACACAAAACAAAGTTATGTATTGAAGAGTTGAGAAAAATGTTGCAACCAGAGGCTCACAGGAACGTAAGCCTGACTTTCCTCTAGGAACAACTGTTCATTATTCACTCATTCAGTGTCCTTGATGACTTTACAGAAAAATCTTCCATGTATAATGATAATGCACTGTATTTGGAAAAGAAAAACAATTGAGAACCACATTAAGGTTATTCTAAACCCTATTGAATCGAAAGATAAGACTTGATTTGGGGCAAGCTCTGACACTGACAAATGCGGAGAAACAGGGAGCTAAACTTTTGTAAATTCTATTATTCTTTTGATTCCTTCATTACAAAGAGTTCATTTGCTAACCGACAGAAAATTTTAAGAATAATCATCGGGTATGGGGGTCCAACAAGTGGCATCCTTAGATTCAAAGTAATTGAGAGCTGGACATAGTAGCTTATGCCTGTAATACTAGTGCTTTGGGAGGCCAAGGTGGGAGGATTGTTTGAGGCCAGGAGTCCGAGACCAGCCTGGACAACAGAGTGAGATGTCATCTCTAAAAAATAAAAAATAATAAAATAAATAAGCCAGTTATGGTGGCACAAGCCTATAGTCCAACCTACATGGGAGGCTGAGGCAGAAGGAGTGCTTGAATTCAGGAGTTTGAGGTTGCAGTGAGCTATGACTGCACCACTGCACTCCAGTCTGGGTAACAGAGCAAAACTGTCTCAAAAACAAACAAACAAACAACAACAACAAAAAGTATTTGAGATAAACATAGGCATCAGACAGACAGAATTCTAAAAGTTAGCATTATTACTGACAAAAGCTACATAGAAGGACATACACTAGATGCACAGCTAAATGGGCTTTCTAATACTAAACTTCAGATTTAAATGCAATCAGCCGCCCAGGCACAGACAACACTGACAAACTGCAGGGACCCATTAGAGGTTAGAATCTCCACCTCATTTCAAGGATAGACTCTCTTCTGCAAAGAAAAATAGGCTGGAAGAGCAGAGACAAAGGATGCTCTCCTGAAACAAAACGAGCAAACGGTGACAGTCAGAGGAAAACACTGAGATAAAAGTGCATTCACCAAATAGATAATTCACTTTTTCTCCCCTGGAGAAGAATGAATGCTGCAGGGTGCTAGGAGTGTTATTCTTCCATGTGGAAGCAGGAAATGAAGGAGAGGCGGGCTCCTATTACACTCTAATAGATAATATTCTGGAACCATTTCATTGCACTGTAAAAACAAATCATTAAACAAAATTCTGATTGTACAGTGGTACATACAGATCTACTGACTTCTATAGGAAAAGCTCACAACCACCACGGAAAGAATGATCATTTAGAAATTTAAAAATTTAAGTGTCTTAAAATGCCAAGTCCTAAGTTCATCTTGATAAATTGAATTAATAGGCTAGTTTTCATTATCATAGACTGAAGGATTTCTCCATTTCTAGAAATTAATATTATTATACTTTAAATCTCTCTGAGAATGCATGGTATACCATCAGTAACTGTCATCTAAATGGAATGAGGGTTTGTCTATTTAAACGGACTAGAAATGCATTCTAGAAGGAAGTTATTCTTTGTTTCAATTTCTAAATTTTATAAGGTCACAGCATCAAAAAAGGTATAGCTGGGCACTTGTGGTTTTTAAACTCCAGTTACTATCATTGTCCCCAGTTACAATCACTGCCCTCAGTAGTTTCGGGCTACATTTTAACTGATGCTCCATCTATGTATTTCATTAATTAATAGAATAAATCCTTTGTTGGTTAGTCAGATAAGTGTCTTTGCATATGACTGTAATTGTACCTACCCTACTCATACACCTTTTTTTCTTTGACTGCTTCAGCCATGTCCTGATTTAAAACTTCCTAAACTGAGCTATCAGTGAGTTGATGATGTGCATAAACTTTTATCAAATTACATGTTCCACAGAGATTTTTAGGAGTTCTATTTATTATCTCTCATATTAAATTAAATATTAAGTGTGTTTTGGTTAACATGAAACAGAGATAACTCTGTAAAAGTAACAGAAAACTGGATAGAAGAATGTTTTTATTTACTAACTTACAATTCAAAGTATGATAAAGTAATTGCTCCATAGTAATTAAACTGCTGCTTCTTTAACACTGTCCAAGGAAAAAATATAAGACACTAAGATACAACCCTTCTCTTTGTTATAAGATACAGTTGAGAAGACAGGATCACACTATAGCTCGTGTTGCTCCTCTGAAAAATTAAAGGAAAATGATAGCCTAGATGCAGACTAGGGCTACTCTATTGAATTGACATCAACCATGTTCATCTGATATTCATGAGAACTTAAGTTAATCCAGATCTTTAATATGGCACCTAGCATCATAGAGATAATAAGGCAATATCCTCTTCTGGGCTCAGGTATTGGAGAGTGGAGAAATTAGTAGTTGATGTTACTTCCTTTTTGTTCAGATCATCCCAATATTACATTTTGATTTTCTTTGTTAAGTGTCAGGTATATTAAAACAAACAAACAAAAAACACCTCCCATTTAAATTTGAAATAGATGGAAAGGTCAAATGAGATTTTGATAATTTAGCCCAGAATACCATTTGTGATGCTCATTCTGTGATAAACAGTTTACAGTATAGCTTAGAGCCACTTTTCTTCAGTGAAGTAAGTGACTGTATTGATCAAGAAGTAATCTCTTTTTTAAGGTCCTCATTCCTTTTGAGTTAGATAGGAACTTTGAAATTAATAGATTCTCAGAAGACTGTTAAAATTGACCCAAAAACTCAGTTTAATATTTTAAATACTATTAATAAAAGTGAGTTAATAGATTTCAACTTTTATGAATATTTAATGCATAAAAATCAACTAGTATATTATGAATTTTCTTGTAAACTTTAATTGAAATATTACAATATAGACAGCATTCCTTCACTGCATTGTAGTGGCAACTTTGCCATAAGGCAAGTCATCTTTTAAGTGTGGGCTTATTTCTGTGCTTTTCATTCAGTTCTACTGGTATATTTACTTATATTTGCACCATGCAGATTTGATCTGAATACATAAACATTCTTATTTTGCACTACTTCTTCAAGAGAATCATCTTGGTCCCTTGAATTTGTATATGAATTTTAAAAATAACATTTGAACATGAGCAAATTATATATAACCTACAGGAATTTGATCAAAATTGTTTAACATATTTCAATTGTGGGAGATTTGGCATCATTATAATATTGGGTATTACTATTCATGAACTATTTGTTGCATAATTCATGAATATATTTCTCCACTTACATGGTCTTTTAAATTTTATTTCAATATGATTTGTAATTTTATATCTGTTATCCAATTTATTCCTGACTTATTTTTTATGGTATCATAAATGACATTTTAAAATATCATTTTCTATTTGTTGCAGTATAGATAATACTTTTGGATTTTTATATCAATTTTGTATTCATAAATCCTGCAAAATTTACTTATTGATCTATACACTCTCTCTGTGGCTATTTTTAGGTTTATTTAGGTATGTAATCATGTTTTCTACAAAGAATGACAAGTTTATTTAATTTTTTCTGATCTTCTTAATATTTTGCCATAATGCAATGGCTAAAACATCTAGTATAACTTTTAATAGAAATAGCAATAGTGACACTTCCTATCTCATTTATATCTCAGGGAAAAGTTTTAGTACGTCATTGTTATGTTGCAAGTTTGTTACCAAATTTTGTAGGTAGCCACCTTGGGAAAAACTATTCAGGGAAGCTATTCTGTCATTCCTTTCTCTCTCAATACCCAGGAAGATGGATGACACAAGATAGTCCCATTGTAATATGTTTACCAGGACTTCACAGGTTTCATATAATTTTATGGTGAATTAATCTAATTATTTTTAATTTTTGATTCATGGTTCCCTAGAGAATATAAGGGCCAAACCTCTGAGATTAAAAAAATAGATACGTTTCATAATGTAAATGATCCCCGCTTTGAGGAGGCCCCGTTAATATTACTTGGAAACTTCATATACTCTGGGCAAAACAATACTTGTGTCAGAGTGCAAAAAGGACTTCAGTTACTTTCCTGGCTGTCCCAAACTTCTTCCTGCTTTGTCTGATCCTGTTTGTAATTTCAGGAGTTTGGTACTGGATAAGATTTATGATTCCTGTGAACGTATTTGACAATCTTATTTTGCTTACTAGGAAGATGGCCAGAAATGAACGATGATGCTATCGTAAATGCACATATTTATCATAAGTTGCTTTTTCTGTCTCTTTTGAAATCATATGTTTTTTCTGCTTTACTCTGTTAATGAGGTGAATCATATTGAATGGTTTTCAAATGTTAAACTAACATTAAATTCCTGGATTTAATTATGTCAATTGCGATATGTATGTGTATAAATGTTTTATTGCACTCTGATCAACTTTGCCTTTTAATTGAAGTATTTAATCTGTTAACATTTAATATAATAACAGGTATATATGGATATATATTTGGCATTAAGTTCACCATCCCATTTGTTTTTTATATCCCATATTTTCTATTCTTTCACTATTTTAAATTAATTAAGTTACTATTATTATTGTTGTTATCCTTATTTTTATGCTCACTTTAGCTTCTTCGTTTTATAATCTTTTATTATTCCTTTGGTGGTTGCTGTAGATATTTCATTGCACAATCTTTAACTTATTATAATGACTTTAAATTGATAATTTTAACACACCTCAAATAATGCAAAAATATTATACAATGTTAACTCTATTTACACAAATTCTGCATTGTTATTGTCAGTATATATTTTAATTACATGTGTATTTTAAACGGAAAAGACATTATATTGTTATTGCATTAAACAGGTAATACTTATATTGAGAAAATGTCATTTTTACCCTTTATGTTTGTCTTTATTATTTCCTGCATTCCTGCATTTCCTGCAAGTCTCATTATATTGACTGAAAAAAACTCCCATTAATATTTAATACAATCAGATTTTCTGCTTATATATTATCTCAGTTAGTCTTTGTGGAAAGACACAAAGTGTCTCCATTTAAGTGCCTTAAAGTTGTATTCCACTGTCTTCTATCGTTGCTTATGTTGAATAATCTGTCATTAGTTTTATTTTTATTCTTTGAAGGTCATATGACAGTTTTATTTTTCTGGTTGCCTTATACAATTTTTGCTTTTGTCTGTGGTTGACAGGTGATACATCCTGGACATCTACATTTGATTTCTTCAGATGTGCCCTGCTTAGAGTTTATAGATTGTATTACATCTATAAATTGCCATATTTTGCCAGTGTCTTTCAAGGTTTATTAAATATTAATTCTGTCAACTTCTCACTTATTCCACTTCTAGGATCCGGAATAGTTGTGGAATATTCATGCTTTGTATGTGTCATATATTTCTTTCAGTTTTGTTTACTGTATTTTTTCTTGCTTCACTTCATCTGAATATTTTATTACTGACTGAACTTTTGCTTCTCTATTCTCTTTTGCTCCATCTAATCTGCTTTGAAGAATCTTTTAAATATTATTAAATTTTTTATATATTTCATTATTCAGATTTTCATTTGATTTGTTCTTTAGTAGACTGTAATTCCCTGGAAAATTTTTCTTTTTTCTATGACATATTTCATCATAGTTTTATTAAGTGCCTGTGTGATAACTCCAATATCTTGATTCCTTACAGATCTCTTCTACTTTCTTTCCCCCTTCCCCGCCCTGTGGTTTTGTTTCCTTTGGTCTTTTTACTGTTAAATCTTATAATTATTGAATCGACAATATTGTTTAATTTTCCTACATGACATTACAGAGAATCTTGATGATACTTTCTTCCTTTAGTCATATTCAATTTACTTCTAGCAGAGAAATGAATAATAGGCAGATCATTTTGATTAAGTTGACCTTGGCTTTAGGCTTTTATTGGTCAACACTACTTCCAATTTGCACTATTCTTAATGTTTACTCTTACATAGTAGTTATTATTTGAACAAAGCCTTCTGTAGTCTCATCTAAAAGCCTGGGATATTTAATAGGAATCTTTTATTTGGAAGGGTCCTAAAATTCAATCTGTATATTCCATATATATACACACACACACATATACATATGAAATATATATAGATGAAATATATATAGATGAATTATATAGATGAAATATACATAGATAAAAATATATATATGAAATATATATATATATATGTTTGAGCAGATCTTTGTCTATCTACCTGCTGCTTCCTATTTGTATTCTAAGAGTGTCTCCTTGCATACATGGGAAACAATAAACATGCCAGGGAGAAGTATATACAGCATTTTAAGCCAATTTCTGTATGTTTCCTCCTCTTTGATATCTCAGCTCCTGAAATCTTACATTCCTTCTACTACCTGGAAATTCACCTTCTGTCTCCCATGCCTACTAAAAATGATTCAGACATGAAGCAACATACTTCTGGATTGGTCTTTATTATTTGCATTGAGAATTATAATATTACTTAGGGAAAAGAACATATTAATTTGGGAATCACTCAGTGAATTTCTCATCACTGTGGCAGAGAAGTAACCCCTCAAGTACTGGCTCCCTTAGTCAATTCTTATGCTTTGAAAGAGTATAATTCATATATATACTCTTAAGTATATACACATATACATATATATACACACACATATACATGTACTACTGATATGATTTGGCACTGTCTACAACCAAATATCATCTTGAATTATAGCTCCCATATTTCCCATGTGTTGTGGGAGGGACTGGTAAGAGATCATTGAATCACTGGGGCAGTTCCCCCTACACTGTTCTTGTGGTATTGAATAAGTCTCATGAGATCTCATGATTTTATAAGCAATTTCCCCTTTCACTTGGCTCTCATTTTCTTTTGCCTGCCACCATGTAAGATGTGCCTTTCACCTTCTGTCATGATTGTGAAGCCTCCCCAGCCACATGGAACTGTGGAGCTGTGAGTCCATTAAGCCTCTTTTTCTTTATAAATTACCCAGTCTCAGGTATGTCTTTATCAGCAGTGTGAAAATGAACTAATACATACACACACACACACACACACATATACGTATATATACACACACACACATATATGTATGTGTGTGTATATATACGTATATGTGTGTGTGTGTGTGTGTGTGTGTGTGTGTATTCCTGCTGTCATTATTTAGTTTTGTGGTGAAAGACCTAGTCTAATGCAAACTATTGTGTCATGTCTGGAATCAAAATTTATATTGTGATAGTATTTATTGTCAAATTTATCTCTAACAACAATATAATCAATGACTTCATAATTGTTTAACTAAATTAAATAATATAAAAACTCATGTACACAAAGGGAGTCTATGGAAAGTGAGAGTAAATTTTTATTTTACTTTTTATACTATATAATTTCCAAAATACATAAATTAAATTGGTGCCTCTGATTATGGGGAGTGGTATAGAAATAAAAGAGGAGTAATTTTTGTTAATCTAATGGCATTCTTACTTCAAAAAAACAATTTGAAGGCACATGACACAGACTGTTATCTTTTGAATTTGGGGTGGAATGACACATTTATTTCTTAATTTACCCTAAAATAGGCAGGCATACCTCATTTTATTGTTATTCTCTTCAATGTGCTTTGCAGATATCGTATTTTTTACCAATTGAAGACTTGTGACAACCCTACATGAAGCAAGTCTATCAGAGCCATTTTTCAAACATCATGTCCTCACTTCCTGTTTCTGTGTCATTGTTTTATCATCTCAAAATAAGTCAGACTTCTTCATTATTATTACATCTGTTCTGATTATCTTTAAACAGTGATCATTGATGTTACTATCACTATTGTTTTGGGACACCATGAACCATGCACATTTAAGACAGCGAACTTAGACAATAAATGTTCTGTCTGTTCTGACTGTTCCATTGACCAGCAGTTTCCCCATCTCTCTTCTCCTTTGGCCTCCTTATTTGCTGATACATACACAGTGGTATTGAAATTAGGCCAATCAATAATGATATGATGCTTTCTAAGTGAAAGGAAGAGTCAAGTTTCTCCCTTTAACTTTAAAGCTGGAAATGGCTAGATGCAGTCAGGGAGACATGTCAAAAGCCAAGACAGACTGAAAGCTAGGCTACTTGAACCAAACCGTTAGTGAAGTTGTAAATGCAAAGGGTTCTTGAAGAAAATTAAAAATGCTACTCCAGTGAATACAAGAACAATAAGAAAGTGAAGCAGACATACTGCTGATATGAAGAAAGTTTGAATGGTTTGGAAAGAAGATCAAACCAACCACAATATTCTTTTAAGCCAAAGCCTATTCCAAAGCAAAACCCTCGCTCTCTTCAATTTTATAAAGGTTGAGTGGTATGGAAGCTATAGAAGAAAAGTTAGAAGCTATAAGAAGTTGGTTCATGAGGTTTAAGGAAAGAAACCATCTTCATAACATAGAAGTGCAAAGTGAAGCAGCAAGTGCTAAAGTGGAAGCTGCAACAAGTTATCCAGAAGATCTAGCTAAGATCATTGATGAAAATGGCTACACTAAACAACAGATGTTTCCATGTACACAAAAGCAGCCTTCTATTCGAAGAAGATGCCATCTAGGACTTTCCTAGCTAGAGAGGAGAAGTCAATGCTTGGCTTCAAGTCTTCAAAGAACAAGCTGACTCTCTTATTAGGGGCTAATGCAGCTGGTAACTTCAAGCTGAAGCCAATGCTTTTACCATACCAAAACTTCTACAGTCTTTAAGAATCGTGCTAATTCTACTCTACCTGTGCTCTATAAATGAAATAACAAAGCCTGAATGACAGCACATCTGTTTACAGTATGGTTTAATAAATACTTTAAGGCCACTGTTGAGCTCTGCTGCTCAGAATAAGAGATTCTTTTCAAAATATCACTGCTCATTGAGAATGCACCTGGTCACTCAAGAGCTCTGATGGAGACATATGAGAAGATCAATGTGTATTAACACAACTCCATTATTTAACCTATGGATCGAGGAGAAATTTTGACTTTCAAGTTGTCTTATTTAAGAAATATGTTTCATTACATTATAGCTACCATGTATAGTGATTTCTCTGATGAATCTGGACGAAGTAAATTGAAAACCTTCTGGCAATGATTTGCCATTCTAGATGCCATTAAGAACATTAGTGATTCATGGGAGGAGATCAAAATAGCAATGTAAACAGAAGTTTGAAAAAAGTTGATTCCAAGTCTTGACTCTGAGGAGTTCAAGACTTCAGTGAGGAAGAATAATATTTTCAACAAATGGTACTGGGACAAGTAGACATCCACATGCAAAAAGTGAAGTTGGAATCTTACATCACAACATACGCAAAAAAATTAATTCAAAATGGATCACCAACCCAAATATAAGAAGTAAAACCATAAAACTCTTAAAACATAAGGATACATTTTGATTACCTTGGATTTGGAATAGATGCTTTGGTACGATACCAAAAGCATTAGCAACAAACAGAAAAGTAGATAAATTGGACTTCAATTGAGACATTTTGTCATCGAAGGATATTACCAAGAAAGTGAAAAGACAACCTACAGAATGGGATAAATTACTTTTAAATTATATATCTGATAAGATCTTGTACCCAAAATATATAAAGAACTCCTAAAATTCAATGAGGCAATCTCCCCTGCACCCCCCAAAACAAACTGGACAAAGGACTTAAAGAACTTGAAATACACTTCTCAAAATATATATATCCAAATGGTGAGGAAGCACATGAAAGAATGCTCAACATCATTAGTTATTAGGGAAAGGCAAATTAAAACCACAGTGATGACGTTATACTCATTGTGATGGTTATGAATAAATACATAAATAACAAGTGTTGGTGAGGATGTATAAAGCCTCCTTCACTGCTGGTAGGAATGTAAAATAGTGCAGCTGCTATGAGAAAATGTGATAATTCCTCAAAAGGTTAGATGTAAAATTACTATATGACTCAATATACATACATACATATATATATATATATATATGACAATTCCATTCCTAGATATATAGCTAAAAGAATTGAAAACAGATGTTCAAATACTTGTACAAAAATTTCATAGCAGTACTATTTACAATAGCCAAAAGGTAGAAACAAGCCAAATGTCCATCAATGGACAAATTGATAAACACATTGAGAACTTTTGCATGTGCATACAATGAAATGTACATATTATGTGTATATGCACATAATGGAATATTACAGAGCTATACAAAGGAATTCAGTACTGATACATGCTACATTGCGCATGATCCTCTAAAACATACTATATAGGAAGCCTGATTAAAAGGTCACATACCGTATGATTCCATTTGTATGAAATAAACACAATAGGTAAATTTTTGGAACTAAAAGGACACACACTGTTGGTTTCCAGGGTCTGATGGGAGAGTGAAATAGGAAATAAGTACTTAATGAATATGATATTTTATTTAGGGGTGAAAAAGATATTTTGAACCAGATAATTTTGGTGGTTGCAGAATGTGAATATACTTAATGCCACCAAATTGTTCACTTTAAATTGGTTAATATTGTGTTCCATAAATTTTATATTAAAAATCTTCATTTACGGAAATATATTTTGAGGAGTATTAATACATGACCAAAATCCGAAAAGCTACAGTAATTCTATAACCATACAAATGTATATGTAAGAGAAAATTTTAAATGCATTTGGTTTGAGGAAAGATGCAAACAGCCTTAGGGCTGTATGTAAGAATAGATTTCTTGTGAGGAAAATAATAAGAGCAGTATTAGCTTCCAACAGAAACTTTGACTGGTATTGTGAGAAGCATAGAAAAATAATAGATTTAATATCATTCTGAGCCTTCTCAGTTCAACCTATTACTACTTATAACTCATTACAAAAAGGACAGGCTTTCCCTTGACGTCCAAGTTAATACAGAACATTTTTAGAGGGAAAAGACATGCATGTGTTTTCTATAGGTAAAATATCTTAGTAACAAATAACAGTAGAAAAATAGGAAAATAAACCATGGTTGAAAGTATTCAATCAAAAACTTTTAAAACCCTAATTTCCAGATTCTGTTTTCTATGCCCAAATTAAAACCTCCAGAAATTAATAATGTATGCTTCCCAAATTACATAGATTTTATGATTACCAAAATGATTTTTACATGTATGCACACACATAATCGCACAGACACACAACCAGAAAGCAACAACATTCATTTCTAGTTAAGAACCTTCAAAGCACAATACAAATGGACCATTTCACTACTTTTGTCCAAGAAAAATTATTAAGTCAAACTAGAATCTGGCATAGATGCAGATATAACAGATATCACAATCAATCCAGAAACAATATATGAGAAGACTTGGATTAACTCCCTAGAGAATTTAAGCAAGACAAATTACAGGCTTCAACAGAATGCATTAGAGATATGTCAGCTGTCTGCAGATGCTTTTAAAATGAAAGCTTGTTCACAATGAGAGATCTGTGTTATACTAAAAGGATGCCAAGTAACATCAGTATGTCCTGGAATTGCAGATACTACTTTTATCTCAAGGGTAGGAGCAGCTGGCTTCCTGGAAAATCAGCAGTTTTTATCAAAAACATTGTTTGAAAATTTTGGAATGAAAAAGAGAACAGTAAACATATTGATGCTCACATGTGACAAACCATATGTCATCTACATTCTTCAAATCATGTTTCTGAGGAGCAAGAGCCAGTAGAAGAACTAATGTGGAATATTGCAGCACATTTGTTTAGGAAAACACATAAACCAAATTTTCAATTGACAGTATAATTAAGATATTCTAACAAGGCAGATAAATTTACCTGGCAATAATCTACCATACTAGTATCTATTTAATACTCTAAATATTTTTCAAAAAAATAAGGTCTTGCCGTGACTTTTAAGATATAAATGTGAGATTTAAAACTGAATGAAAAGACCACTTGAAAATCAAGTCATCTGCTTCAAGTCCATATTTCTTTCAAATAGTCACTGAAGTAACTAAAGAAATGGAATATCAGGGGAAGGTCTGAAATAAAATATCAGGGAAGAGTCATGTAAGACAAGAAAGCTTTTTCACTTTCCAAACACTCAGAGTATTGTATTAGGTTTCCATTGCTGTGCAACAAATTGCCACTAACTTTGGGGTAATTTAAAAAGCATCCATTTGCTGTTTCACAGTTTCTGTAGTTAAATCTTATCTTACTAGGATTCTCTGCTTTGGGTCTCACAGGGCTGAGAATAAAGTGCCAGCCAATCTACGTTCTTTTCTAAAGTGTGTGGTTTCTCTCCGGCTTTGTTCAAGTTGTTGGCCGAATTCAATTCCTGGGGTTTGTAGGACCGAGGTACTCACTTTCTTTTGGATCATCAGCCAGGAGACACTCTCAGTTTCTAGATGCCAGCCCCTGTCCTAGATACCAGACCTTGTCTGCCAGACATTCACAATGGGACTGCTTGGCTTCTAAGTCAGCAGGAGAATGTCTCTCTGGTACATCACCTTCTTTCAAAAGGTTTGCCTATTTAAGTCAGTCTTACTCACACAAATCTCACGTTGATTAACTCAGAGTCAACTGATTAGCAACACAGTCATAGGTGTGATATCCCATCATACATTCATAGGTCTGCCCACTCTATAGGAGAGATGATTTTATGGGTTGTGTACATTAGGGGATGGGAATTTTGGACGCCATTTTAGAGTTTTGTCCATCAGAGGTATTATTTTAGAGTTCTGGTCACATAACGTTTAGAGAATGATTAGTCAGTCTTGGATCTACTGTTCTTGAATTAATAAGTAGAAAGAACAAGTAGTGATACACCTAAAATTTAATTTAGTATACAGTGAGCTACATATGAGAATTTTGGCTGTGGTGAGGGGAGTTACTAAGAAGAACACCATGCGTTAGAACTTGAATACAGAGAGTATTCTGCAGCACGATTCATAGTTTTTCATGATACTGGGGGTCTATAAAGAGAGACAAGGCTAATAAAGGCAGATTATTTTAAGAGCATTTTTAAAATTTGCTTAAGAACTATCTACCATCACCTCTCCCACGATAAATCTAAGAACCCCAGAATTTTATGTCTTATCATAAATTTCCTTTCTTTAACTTGAGCAATGGATGGGCAGAGGAATGAATGAAAGGAATACACCATCTTTGGTCCATATATTCATTGATATAGTGTCCTGGGATCAAATGGGAGAATACAATGATTGCTTATTCTGATTCACTCTAAACACCCCTTGTTAGCATCACTATGTAAATATTTCATGGCTTTAAATTTAGAAAGATTGACTTTCTTTCTAAGCTAATTAAAGTTGTCTGATCTTTGAACAAGTTAAGACCCAATTAGATATTTTATATAAATAAATAGAATATTGAATTACATTATATAAATGTATTCTTAGGGCATATCTTGAGAAAGAACTAAGATTTCTAAGTATATCTTACTTAAGTTAAAACACTCCAATCATTTCCTTTGAAGATAAAATAATGCCTTTTTTTATCATCTTACCAATTCCCTTTTAGAAAGTTACTGTTTAAGTGGATAATCATCACATTTAGTTTTACAAATAGTTGTGTGCAAAAGCTAAAATAATAGAAGGATAATAGAATAATCTATTGTTCATATATTACCAAATTACAGTTTGAAATTATTTTTAAAATCTACTTCAAATTTCTCAATTGCTATATGAAAATTTAACATTCAAATAATAAACTCTTCAAATTAAAACCCTGAAATAATATCGGTGCACATATGTGGAAATTATCTATATCTATTTAAATTTTCTAAATAAGGTAATCTTAAGATATGATAATATATTTTACAATCAATAAGGTATATGGAAAAACAATGATTTCATCTTATTCTGCAAGAATTTTAATTTCCTAACAGCATTTGGACCTTGTCATGATAAATCTGTTAGAGCGGATCATTCAAAGCAGTGAAAAGAAGTCCAACTTTTCACTAGTCTCTTCCAGTTCTGCATTAGCATTCGAAAGCTCTTGTGAGCAAGAAAAAAGTAGTAAGTAGAAGCACAAGAAATTAGCACGATTCTATATTCTTAAGTTTTGGAATAAGTGTATGTTCTGGGCCAAAATGCAAAACTGGTCAAAGTTCCCCAATCTCAAACTTCTGTCTGTTCCCAAAGTTAATGCTGCTACTGTCGTGGGAGGAATCAGGGTGGGATAGTTTGCGGGTCCTCAAACACTCTTGCATTTGCCAAAGGAGTTGCCTCATAAAAGATTTTCTCATGAAATAATTTTGCTTACGGTAATTTGATTGTACTTTGTGAAATAACAACACTGTAATAAAAAGGTCCCAGTCCACAGTTCCTGTAATCCTCAATGATTACCTGATAGCCTTCAGAGATGTCATTGGAAAATCATCAGTAGTAATCAAATTGGAAAAATTATTCCTGACTTTATAGGAAGGATCCATTTCATTTTCATTTCCTTTACTAAATAAGAATCCATTGGCTTAGACAAAGTCACCTCCTCTGAAGGATTAGATTTCCTTTTTGCTTCTCTATTGAACTAATTTTCAAAAGGCTATTTGATTTCTAAGTCACAGTTTCTCTGTAGTTCTTTATGTGTAATGATTTATCTGCTGCCATGTGGCCCTCAGATAAATTTAAAAATTGTTCCCCATAAGAGGCAGAGCCTTATATTTAACAGATATAATTGAAAAGGAACCAGGGGCTCCTTGAGAGCTCTAAGCATACCATTGCAAGAACTCCATTTCCTGGATAAAGTCAGTAAGAGAGCAGCATGTGAAATCTATTCTAAGCAATATAATTTTGCAGGGGAACAAGTAGATACCAGGTAATATTTGAAAAGTACTCTGTGCTCTTAAGAAAAAGGGGTAAAAACTGAATAAAATGCTGTTCCTAAGTCCAGTTGTTTACCAACATAACTTTAGGACTCTATCTGTTTATTGGTGACTTCATTATTGTAGGAAAATAGCTAATGCCCTGCTCATTTGAACTTCTTATTTTATTACACAGGAACAACATTATCTATCCTGACCAATCCACAATTAAACCATGCTATTCTATGGGGCAATGATAACTACCACAGTATAAAACTTAGGTTTGCTCACAAGCACATTGCAATTACCTTAAAATACATGTGTGTGCTTTTTGTGACTTGCTCATCTCAGCTATTCAAACAGGCAAGCATGTACTCTATGATGAGGAGAATGAGTTTATTTGCATGAAAGTGTAATGTTTTGTAACAAACAAAATAATGGGATTGTTTCTGCATATTTAGTTATTTATTTGAAGAAAAAAGCACCCTTGAGACAATTGCTTATACCCATGTATAAGCAATATATGGACAGCGTAATTCTAAAGCCGCAGCTTGAAAAGCAATTAATTTTAGGGATTCAGGTACATAAAAATATGTAGCACTTGATTTGTTGAAGATCATGCCTTGTGACACTTGTTCTGTCACTTTGGTCAAGCTCCCCATAAGCTTTTGTTTCTTCTTCCCTCCTTTTCTCCTTTTATTCCTGCCTATTTCACTGTGAAGTATTATTATTGGAAAGGAAGATTGCACAGTGAAAAACAGTGTTGGTGAGAGTGAGAAGAGGATTCTTTTTTCTTCCAGGCTGAACTGCAAATTCAGAGTGGCACACCAGATAAATTTATAAACATCTTGTCCTAGATCTAATAAAATTGCTTTGGAACTTTTTCCAACATCAATTAATTAATAGTAAAGCGTACTAAGAAGACTGTACTACCCTTAGTATACATTATTTAAAAAATACAAATAAAGTGAATTCTCAGGCTTTGTAGTCTGTTGTGTTTTTTCCAGATGAATTGGTAAATTATAAAGTTTCCTTTCTTTATTAACCTGTTTTTGCACAAACAACCTCAAAAAATAGTTTACTCAGAAGCTACATAGTCATAACATATGCACTCGTGCTCGGAAAATAAAAAAAATTTCCAAAGATTTCATAATAGTCACCTCTGAAATGATACTTTATATTATTTTATTCTTTTAAAACTGATAGCTGCAAATTGAATAAACATATTCTATCATTAAAAGTTTATTTGCATTTTTATTGATAACTTTTTGTATGTTTATTTAATTCCTTATAATGATTTTATGGATATGTATTGTCCCTAAATTGTCATGCATGTTTGTGTAGAAACAGAAAGTGAATGGCAGAAAACATACTGAAAATACTCTAAGTGACTTCTTGCATATGTAAATAGATAGTTGAATTAGTTTCTGACCATCACAATGATTAATTACATTGTTTTTCAAAGGCTTTAGGTCAAGTAAATAAAACTCTGTTCTACTTCTCATAGTTTTGTCACAGGATCCCTGGTGTTTTGCTTCTCTGGCTGGAAACCTCTGTGACTGGTGGCTCCTTTGCCCTAGTGTTGATCGGGCCTACTGGGCTTTTTCCACCCACTCAGTCTGGCAGGCTGTGCTTGCCTTGCACTACCAGCCTGGTGCCCACATCTGCCAAGGGTGAGCCAGGAGCAGAGTAGTGTGTGAGTAAACAAGCGTGGGTGTCAGCCACTGTGCACAGTCCGGCACACCAGCAGTGGTGGGGTAGGCAGCTCCCTACGAGGCTGTTGCTGGACCAGGCATACCACAAGTAGCTTTCACATCTGGCACCGGGGAACATGGTGGTTCCTGGAAGTTTGGAGACTCCAGAAACTGCAGAACCCCAAAGAGGGTGTCACAGCCCTGGCTCAGGGAGCTCCCAGGCCTGGCCTCCACAAAGGGCCATGGCTCTTTTCTCCTTCTCCCTTCACTCTTTCTTGTCATCTGCAACGTGGTGAGCTCTTTCAACCCTACCATTTGGTGGATCCCAAGTTCTTGTCCCACAGCCAGGAAGAATGAAGTATGCAGGCAAATCAAGGTGGAACAAGGCAAAGAGGTGCTTTATTGAGCAACAGAATAGCTGAGAGGAGACCCACAGTAGGTAGCTCCTCTCCACAGGCAGGTCATCCTGATGAGAGTCCGGCTCTCAGTAGAGAGGAGACTCACAGTCAGTAACTCCTCTATACAGGCAGGTCATCCCAACAAGTGTTGAGCTCTCAGCAGAGAGGAGGCCCACAGTTGGTAGATCTTCTCTGCAGGCAGGTCATTCCAACGTCTGCTCAGCTCTCAGCAGAGACCCACATGACTAGCTCCTCTCTGCAGGCAGGACATACCATCTGCTCAGCTCTCAGCAGAGAGGAGACCCACAGCGAGTAGCTCTTCTTGCCAAGCAGGTCATCCTATCATCTGCTCAGCTCTCAGCAAAGAGGAGACCCAGGGTGGGTAGCTCCTCTCCACAAGCAGATCATCTTGTCACCTGCTCAGCTCTCAGCAGAGAGGAGAACCACAGCTGGTAGCTCCTCTCCAAAGGCAGGTTGACCCATCATCTGCCCAAGTCTGATTCACTCTACCCTTGTTAGCATCACTATTTAAATGTTTCATGGCTTTAAATTTAGAAAGATTCATTTTCATTCTAAGCTAATTAAAGTCGTCTGGTCTTTGAACAAGTTAAGATCCAATTATTAGATATTTTATCTAAATAAATAGAATATTGAATTACATTATATAAATGTATTCTTAGGGCATATCTTGAGACAGAACTAAGGTTTTTATGGGCTTCAGAGGGGAGGAAGTGTGTGCTGATTTGTCCCTGGGTGGCCATGGGCAGGCCCAGAAAAAGCCCCATAAGTTCTCACACCAGTTCGTGGAACTGGTCGTCTGGCCCCCAGGCCTCAGGCTATCCCTGGCCTGAAGGTGGGGTTTCACTGGAGAATCACCCTTTTCTGCCAAGGAGCCTGTGCTCTCTGCTGCCATTAACTTGCCCTCCACAGTGCCCTCTGTTTGTGCTGAGTGGTGCCTGCAGGCCCATGCTGAGCCACTTTTAGCCTCCCCTCAGCCTCCTTCTAGGCTGGTTGGCACCCAAAATCCAGAGGGGGCTGAGGCAGGAGGGGGCTGGTATGTCTGTCAGTGCTGCCATGAGCATGTGCAAATCCACCCGGTTTGTGACAGTGCTTGGGCACAGCCACAACTTTGCTCCAAAATCAGAGTGGGTGCCAATAGCCAGGAGAGGCTGGGCATTGTGAGTAGACACTTCCAAGCCTGCAGGGGAAGGTGCACTTCCTGGGCACCTGAGAGTGCAGAGATGCCTGGGTCTGCAGCCACTGCTGGGCAGCTGCAGCTGTGTCCTGGAGGGTTGGGGTCCCACCCATCCAACTTGGAAGAGGGCAGAACTTCTTCCTGTTCGCATCTCCTACCAACTCCATGGAGCAAGCAGCCCTGGCCACACCTCCCCCATTGCAGTCGTTGTTGTCATGGCAGTGGCCACTCCAGATGGGCTGCCACTGCCATCAATTTGGCTTCTTTTTCACAAGCTTTATGTTAAATTATTAGAAGAAAAAATAAATTATTCTAGATTCAAAACTAACCAAGTTATAAATTGTGTTTTGTCATCAGTTTTTAGGACTTTTATATAAATTTTTAAGGTAAGTGTGCTTTTACATATCCATTTTATCAGTTATATTACATTTTTGTTACATCTCTTTAGTACAGAAACATAAACAAAAATTCCCTTTTCTTTTAGTGACCAAGTAAAATCTCTGCCTATGCTGTTTTTCTAAAAATCTGTACTTAAGCTCAAGCTCTTATTTGTA
This sequence comes from Piliocolobus tephrosceles, assembly GCF_002776525.5. Classification (NCBI taxonomy): domain Eukaryota; kingdom Metazoa; phylum Chordata; class Mammalia; order Primates; family Cercopithecidae; genus Piliocolobus; species Piliocolobus tephrosceles. Next base: position 102,792,261 of record NC_045441.1, read on the forward strand.
ATTAGCAAACCAATACTATTTACAAAACAACCAATACATGAATATTTCATGCAGTATGTAAAATATAACTGTAACATCTCATGTGAGCCTCGTAACAACCTTATGAGATAATTAACTAAAAATTATGACACCACTTTATGAATAAGAAAACTGAGGAAGATAAAATGTTATTTCTATTAAGGCAACTTGACCAATATCATAAGAAGAACACAAATTCAGGTGTTTAGATTCAAAATTCAGTATGTACTGGTGTCTGATAAGGGTGGGAGATATAAACATGAAAGAGATACATCCTGCCCTCCAGGAGCTCGCAGTCTTGTGTCTGGAACACACATGTAAAATATATCATATCTACAGCCATAGAATTACGCTCAGTGTTCTGTGAATGGGAACAGATAAGTAAAGCATTTAATTCTATTTGACCAGGTCTGAATGGATTATCAGAAGCTATAATCTTGAACTCAGTCTTAAAGACTGAATAGTTTGCCAGGTAAAGCTTATAGAAATGGCATTGGGGGATTCTTGCCAAGAAGAGAGAACATATCATGCTGGGGGAAGAGCAGTGCGCCCAATTTAAGAAAGGTAGAGGAGGCGTAAAACAGAAAGTGTCAGTGAACAGACTAGAGGGTTAAGGTATTTGAGAAGTTTGAGTGATTGGATTTTTATCTGGTATGTTATAAATAACTTTTGAAGGGTTTTAAGAAGAGAAGTGTGACATATGCATCTTTTAGATAGATTTCTGGCAACTGTGTGAATAGATTTCAGTAAAACGAGCCTAGAAACTGGAGGTCCAGCTAGTTGTGTGTAACAATTTCCCAGTTAGAGATGGCAAAGGCCAGAACCAGGACAACAGGAGTAGGACAAAACAGAAAAAACCAATTTTGAATAATATTTAATGGGTAAGAGTTTATTAATTATTAGATTTGGACATGAGAGATATAGAGGACTCAAAGTTAGTAGGAAAGTGGCCCCTTTAATCAACTGAATGAAGGAACACATGAAGGACCAGCTTTAAGGAAGATAGTGTGTTTTTGGGAGGCAGAATCAGCAATGTTTAATTCTCATATATAAAGACCTTTATAATAGCAGGTGAAGAATTGGGGATGGAGATTTGGAAGTCAGACATTCGTAAGAACTAAAAGTGAGAGTAAGTTAAATTATGCCTTTCAAGAATTATACATCAAGCAAGAAGGACAATGAGCAGAGAAAGGAAACCTAAAGAATACTAAGAGTTAGGATTCAGAGCAGGAAAAAAAAGATCAGATTTAACGAAGGGAAATAAATAGCATGATTTCATGGAAACCGAGTAGAGTTTCAAGAAGAAAGGGGTAGGCAATGGCTTTAATCACAGAAAAAGTCTACTAACTGGAAGTGATATTTGGATTTGGCAATGGTTAGAATTTTTCTGATTAAAAAAAACATATTCAGATGTTTGTTCTTCCTTTGAATCCTCTGGGAAAATACTGTCTTTCACTAGTGCCATAGAATCATGATTGTTTTTCTTGCTTTAATAATTCTGCAATGAAGTGTAGAAAATAACAACAGAAAGATGAGGGTTCCCTAGGATCCTCACTGTCAGTTTGAGTCCTGGAGTGGAAGTGAACCACCTGCTCTGACTGTGGAATTCTTAAACCAAACCGGGGGGTCAGATGCAATCATATCCCAACACACATTGCTCCAGGACTTCTGTCTTATTGACTTGGTCCCTGTCAACAAAACACCCCTGGTGTTGACATTTCCTTCTGGGAAATGTTACCACTGTATCACCACCTATTTTTCTTTCTGGTGGTTTGTGTGGTGAATGTACACCATTCTCTTTCATTGCCCACCACCTGAAACTTCTCTTGCAAATGGGAAATTTCCTGCCATGGAATCCTGATGAGAAGTTGACAATTCCAGCTACGTGTTCTCTCAGTGTTCAGATTACTTGCCTGTTGTGTCTTAGATCCAGGTCCCTTCTTGCCCTGCTCAGTTCTTTATCACAGGAAAATACAATGGACTTCTGGGGAGGTTGGCTCAATGGAAAGCACTGATGAATGTTCAGAAGTTGGGAAGAGCGGAGAGGCAAGGGATTTTTATGTCTCTCATTCCATATGACACAGTATCTCTGTTGCATTTCCTCCATGACTCTAGCTCCAGAGACAATGTTTTCCCTCATGGTCCCAACATTAGCTAGGCATTTTCCACTTTTAGTTTAGTTCCATCCAGATTTTCCTCTCTTTTGGGCTCTGGCAGCACCCATTGTTTCTCTAAACTCAGAAGTATCAGTAGCTTTTTCTCGCTGTTAATCTCTGAGGCCATCTCACTGTTCTGTTTGGCTTAGCTCTTCCATCACCTGCATTACCAATCCACTATATTAGTAAGATCAAGTGACTTCCTGGATTTACAAACTAAAGTAGATCCCGACTACCTTGCTTAGTCTCCTCATTAGCTGATTGCGGGTTGCCTTAGGGACCCATCAATAGGATACATCTACTCTGGAAAGTGAGAAGGTTGCTGCTGCCATAATAAGGACAGAACTAGACCACAGAGAATCTGCTCTGGTAGTTACATGACTTACAGTGGGGGTTCTGGTGCCACTGTGCTAATAATGGTATACAGCGCCCCATCTGAGAGTTGCAAGAGGTACAACCTGCCATGCCCAGGACTTAGTAGTAGCAGCAGCAGCAATTTAGAAGTATGATTTAGGGCACTGTTACCTCCTCACTGAGTTTTTCAGTCTTCTAGGGAACTCTATACACTATTTTTTCAATAAATTATTTGCCTAAGACAATATAAATTGCTTCTTTTGCTTGCTACTAAAAACACTGATACATATTGAATCATAGGAGTTATATTGAAACCGACGCAGACAAAGAAAAGGCAAGGGCAGTAGTTGTAAGGAATAAGCCTGATTCTGACCAGCTCAGACTGTTCCAATGCAATTTTACTTGACAACATCCTTGAATCCCAGATTTAGGGACAGCAATTTGGGTTGTTCTAGGTCAGAGGGTAGAGAAGATATGGTGCAGGGATGTTTGTAAATTTCTCTAGACACCAGCTTAGTTCTCTTTAGTGTGTAGTACTGTTGCCAAAATTTGTGCATCTATCTTCAGGGCTATTTCAATGGGGTCTTGGGAGATGGTTTGACACTATTCATCAGCTAAAATGTCACTACAGTGCCCAGTCTCTGTAATATCATTCTGTTATTTATTTATTTTTTTTAGTTTCCTGTCTCCCAGATAGGACAGTGACCTCCTTAACAACAAACACAGTGCCACGCTGCTCCACATTCTAGGACCTGGCATGGAATAGAAAAGATAGTCAACAAATATTTACTGAATACATGAATGGATTCTGGAGAACCAGACTGAGAAACAAAATATTTGTTCTGTTTTGTTTCTGAAAATGCAATCATGGGATTTAGAACATTGTGTTTGAAGAGTACACAATTTCATTTAGTTTAACTGTTCTCTAGCCTCCCCCAGACTTCCTCCCTGAAATCTCTTTATAAAAGCCCTTCCATGATTATTCAATAAAATGTCATCCCTAGGAAAACTTCCTTGTAAATAGTTATTCCTTCTTCTGTGGTATAATATTACTTTGCACTCATGTGAATTATAAGAATTATTTTATAGCATGGTAGTAATTTGTCTGATTGTCTGTATCTTCTTTTAAACTTGGACTATTTCAATCCAGAGCCATGTACTATAACACCAATTCTTTGCATGATCTCTGACACATTTTAAGAGTAAGGGTCTTCATAGGCACCTTAAAGGGGGCTGATAATGGGATGGAATCAATGAAACTGATTTCTGCAAAATTGCACATGGATACGAGCACGTTCTTTTTTTTTTTTTTTTTTTAAACTTTTATTTTAAGTTCAGGAGTACAAGTGCAGCTTTGTTACATAAGTAAACTCGTGTCATGGGGGTTTGCTGTACAGATGATTTCATCACCTAGGTATTACGCCTAGTACGCATTAGTTATTTTTCCTGATCCTCTCCCTCCTCCAACTCTCTGCCCCCTGGAAGGCCCCAGTGTATGTTGTTCTCCTTTATGTGCCCATGTGTTCTCATCATTTAGCTCCCACTTATAAGTGAGAACATGTGGTATTTGATTTTCTGTTCCTGTGTTAGTAGGCTAAGGGAAAGTCTATAGATGTTTGAAAATGCTTGTTGAATGTAATTTGATTGAACTACCTATTAAATATATTTCTGTTTCATATTTTAATTTTTATAATATTAACTGCAATATATTACAATATAATAACTGATATGATATTGTTGCCATGGACACTCTTTCCATAATAAAATATTAAAAACTGGGATAAGAGAAGAGAAGGAAATACTAGGCAACAATATTCTGTTCTCTCCCATTTGATTTTTCTCCACTAGATAAGGAATTTCCCAAGACTCTGTGCTGAGATGCTATCTATTATGAAATGGGAAGGACAGAAAAGCACCGAAGTAATAATTTGGATTTGATTCTATTGAGGTATTAATGTCACTTCAATTAGATGCTCAATTTAAAAATTGCTAAATTTTTCTTGCCAGGCTTTTTCAGTTTGCAATCTTTTATTTGAACTCCCTGGGGTCAGATGAGTTTTCAAATTTTGGAATGTTCTACATATCAAAAAAATTATACAGTGCCTTTGGTGCAAATCAGACAACACCCTAGCAGAATTTGGGTAGCACCTCAGAGTCCAACACATTAATAATTTGGCAGGAAATTGTATGAATATTCAGAGTGAGAGGGATAAAGACTATAAATAAAGCAATGTCATTTCAGCTAAATTTTGCAGCCAAATAAGTTCAATTATGTAGTTTCGCTACCAAGAAAAATTTAGTTTTCAGAGTTCAGATATCCAATTTTGGATATCAAAGGTGTAGACTTGTATTGGACTTTTACTACTGGACTTTTGTTATGAAGTTTGCATTAGAATACTTTGTCTTAAACTATATCAACTTCAAGCTTATTAGAAATTGAGCTGGCCGGGCGCGGTGGTTCACGCCTGTAATCCCAACACTTTGGGAGGCCGAGGCGGGCGGATCACGAGGTCAGGAGATCGAGACCATCCTGGCTAACATGGTGAAACCCCGTCTCTACTAAAAAATACAAATAACTACCTGGGTGAGGTGGCGGACCCCTGTAGTCCCAGCTACTCGGGAGGCTGAGGCAGGAAAACGGCGTGAACCCGGGAGGCGGAGCTTGCAGTGAGCTGAGATCCGGCCACTGCACTCCAGCCTAGGCGACAGAGTCGAGACTCCGTCTCAAAAAAAAAAAAAAAAAAAAAAAGAAATTGAGCTAATGCAAAGCTCTTATTGTCAAATAAATAGTGGGGGAAGAATAATGAGTAAATGAAATGTGAAGAAAGGAAACACTGACATCTTAAATATCATCTGCTACAGAAATGATTTAAAGTTTTAGAGATTATGTATGTTTTGTGACATACATAAAAAACACACATGCACACACACAAACAACAGAAAACACAGAACATTAAAGGGTATATAAGCACGATTAAAATTACTTTGGATTCATACATGTGTTAGAGGTTCATTGAGAAACTATGGGGGAAAATGGAATATGGAACAATGGGATTGCCATGGCCCCTACCCTCATCATGCTTAACCTTCACATATGGAGATTAGATGTACACTCACGAAGTGGTTAAAAATGAAATAAACGAGCAAGACTTTCTGAGCACAGTGATATTTAGAAAACCTCTGTTTATAGTCTGAACTTAGTAGTAAAATTGTCTTTGGCAGGCAGTGAAAGTGCAGTTTATGGGTCAGATGTTCTAGTTAAGACCTTTCATTTCCTTTGTTTTTCACAGGATGATCTACTCTAAATGATACTCACTTTAAAAATTGTTGGAACTGGCCAGGTGCAGTAGCTCAGGCCTGTAATCCCAGCACTTTGGGAGGCCAAGGTGGGCGGATCACCTGAGATCAGAAGTTCAAGACCAGCCTGGTCAACATGGTGAAACCCCATCTCTACTAAAAATACAAAAAAGTGAGCTGGGCATGGTGGTGGGCACCTGTAATCCCAGCTACTTGGAAGGCTGAGGCAGGAGAATTGCTTGAACTTGGGAGGCAGAGGCTGCAGTGAGCTGAGATTGCACCATTGCACTTCAGCCTGGGTGACAAGAGCAAAACTCTGCCTAAAAATAAATAAATAAAAATAAAAATAATTTTAAAAATTGGAAAGTAAGATCCAGCAATATAAGCATCCTATTAAAAAGTAACTTCAGATGACTAGAAATAAAATATGCTAAGATTGGAAAGTGAGAAAAAGATGGATAATTCTTTCATGGCTGTCATGAACATTTTATTTTTTAAGTTAAAATGTTTTTTCCATTAGAATTGACAGTAGTAAGAACGCTTCTCAAGAGCATGTTCATCAAAACATGGGGAGACAGTTTACTTTTTTGTGTGTTTCATTATTATGACAATGTGTTTTATCTATCAATTAGCAGTTATAATTTCTAATATAACAAAACTTTGTTCAGCCACATATTTAAAATGCAGGCTTAACAAAATTATTCTTGGTAATAATGTTTTCATAAAACTATTTCAACATAACAAATTATGATCATCCCTTCAATAGCATTATTTTCCAAAACTCAAAGTAACAGCAGCTGCAAGGGTCATAACCAAATTCTATTTGTTTCTTATAGAGCAGTAATTCATGGAACTGGAATTTGTGAGACCATATGATCTACTGAACTGTGTATTCCATCCCCCGCGCCACCAGTATCTACCCTTTTCTTCAGAATATGCCACCATATCATTTCTTCAGTAATTATCCAAAGAAACCAAAGAGATAGTATTTCTTTGAGGAAACAGCAACACTATCAGCTTCCTGGTGGGTGGCGTAAGTAGGGTGACAGATGTCAGCTGTGCTTCACTCTCAAAGTAACATAATTGTAATTAATGATTGTCACATCTTTCAGATTTTCCCCTTGGAGTGTTTTCTTTCCTCCATTGACCTCTTTTCTTTTCTCTAGTCTTTCTCCAGAACCTTTTGCCTTTGCAACTCACTTTCTAATTCTTGTTTTTATAACTCTTGTTCTTCTACCTCCCTCCAAAGTCTCAAGTAAGTATATTACAATGAGAAATTTAAGAACCACAAAGAGAGTTTGAAAATACATAAATGAATGCATGTTCTTTGGATTACAGGATATTTGATTTAGAAATATTCTGTAATAATATGAAATATATTAATTGCTATACTTATGTTATATATAGAGATTAAGATATGTATAAAATGTGTGAAAGACTCTGCGTGAACTAGCATTCACCACAAGGAAAAATTAGTAAACACGTCTTAATCAGATTTTCTTTCCTGTCTAGGTTAACAGCTCAGATCAAACATCTATTATTGATTGAGCTAATAAGAATTTAACTTTCTATGAAAAGTAAATAGCCATATTCCCAAATTTGAAATGAATTATTACAAAAGAAAATATAAAGTGATTCTGAAAAAAGGAAGAAAAAATATGATGACATTTATAAAGAAAAAATCATTAATGTAGTTACTTTGAAATCATTACTGAATGACGACTCCATCCACATAAATCTGGGAAACAGAAATGTTTTGGACCCCTTTGCATTCAATTAATAAAACATCAAATTGAAGTTCTAAAAACTCCCCAGTGGGAATGGTTTATATAGAATTCAATGCTGAAGTGTTTTTTCTCAAATCATTTCTGCTCCCCTCAACACGCGCGCGCGCACACACACACACGCATACATAAAATGTGATGTACCACTATATCATGTTATAATATATAACACATACACAGATACACACACACACATGCACACACACAAAATATGATGTACCACTATATCATGTCAGAATATATCAGGAGGTCATTCTCTGTGAGTTAGCAAAAACAAATGTAGAATTGAACACATCATTTTTCTGTGGGTCATAAATAATGTATCTTTCAGAGTTACTGCAAACTTTCATGAAATTTGTATGCCAATAATTCAAGTATTTAACAGATGACTCACTGATAAAAGATTTCAAAGACATGAGTAAACTATGTAGTATCTTAGAAGGTAATTTGTACTAACAGAAAAAGAAAAAAAAAAGACTGGGGTAAAGAGATGAAAAGTAGTAAATTATTATAAAATGTATTTTGAGGAGTATAAAAAAATCCTCATTAACAGAGCGATCTGTATCTAGTGTGATCAGGTTGAACTTTTCAAATAACACACCAAAGAATCATTCAAGAATTTCTATTATCAGGGTTGGTTTTATCATGTAAACTCATTTCTTCCCCTAAGAAAAGGTTCAACATTGTTGTATTTAGATCACAAAAGTATTGTCTAATGACTCAGAATTTGCATGTAAATATTTATAGTATTATAATAGTTGGGAAAACAGGAAGGCAAATTTAGGAATACACTTAACAAAAATCTACTTGAAATAAATCTCCTGAGAATTTCAACATTTTCTCAGCTAATTACAGATGATATGCTTTTAAACTTTGGTGGTGTCTGTAGGCACTTGAAGGGGTATATTGAAGCAAGTATAAAAGTTGGTCTAATCCTAATTATTTCAATATTTCAGTTGTGACAAATGCTGTGTAGATTCCAGGCAAGAACATAAAGAAGAAATGGTATGAAATGAATATGTAGATAAGTTGTCATAGGAAAGCACATTAGAAATTTTTTTTTAGAAAGGTTGTAATCTTAACAAACACAACCCGAAAAAAGACAATTTAATATTGAAGAGATAACGGCAAATAAAAACCTCCAAGCAATTAGATCAATTGTAAGTGATAATCATATATCAAGTGAGTGTCAAATAGGGATCACCACAGTAAAACAAAATTTTATCCATTCAGCCTGGGAGAAGTCATGAAAAACGTAGACATTGTTTATTGTTATTGCTGCTTGAAATGATATCTGATAATATGTAAGATGAACTGAGGTCTTTCAGTTAGAATTTGCTGGAGCATATTTGTTGGTGATGGACCAACTGGTATCTTCTCTTTTGACCCTTCAACTGAACTTCAAGTCCATCCACTTGAACACAACTTTCCATCAAAAATCTCTTCCTCCTCCCCAACCTTTCCATTTGCCTTTAACATCCTCGTTTCAGCTTCTGGCACTATATTGCATTGGAACAAATCATCAGGCCTCTACATCACTCCCTTTTTCTCATGTTTTGTCAAGGTCCTTCCTTGTCTTATCTACATACACTTGATCAAGCTTGTCCCACCTGCAGCCCAGGGGCTGCATGCAACCCAATACATATTTCTAAATTTTCTTAAATATATTAAGATTTTTTTGCCATTTTTATTAGCTCATCAGCTATCATTAGTGTTAATGTATTTTATGTGTGTTCCTGGACAATTCTTCTTCTTCCAATGTGGCCCAGGGGAGCCAAAAGATTGGACACCCTGCACTAAATGTTTGCAGGCTTCTGTAGGTTCATACTTTAGTAGTTAGCAAGGAACATTTAAGATTAAACATTTGAAAAAGCTGCAAAGTTATTAAAATAATATTTATAAATAAAACTTACTCATTCTTCCGTCCTTCTACAACAGCATCTTAGTTTATCTCCAAGCTAGTCCAGCAGGCCACGTGTTTTTCACTCACAGATGTTGCATAGTGTTTCCTAAAACCTTGCATTTTCACTTACTTCTCTTATTCCCCCCATTCTGGAACCAGTATATAGGAAGTTTTATTAATAATTGACATAGACAGAAATGGTAATTCTACGGCTAGATAAAAGGCCTCAGATGAATTTTAGCATTATCCCTTTCACAAGAGGGATTGATGTTAAAGGTCATTACAGCAAAGATCTTCCTCCAATTCACTTCATAAAGAAGAATGGAACCCTAGCACTTTAGGAGGCTGAGGCAGGTGGATCACTTGAGGTCAGGAGTTTGAGACCAGCCTGGGCAATATGGTGAAACCCCACCTCTACTAAAAGAAAAATAAACAAAAATTAGCCAGTCATGGTGGTAGGTGCCTGTGGTCACAGCTCCTTGGGAGGCTGAGACAAAAGAATCACTAGAACCTGGGAGGCAGAGGTTGCAGTGAACCAAGATTATGCCACTGCACTCCAGCCTGGGTAACAGAGCAAAACTCTGTCAAAAAAAAAAAAAAAAGACGATGACGATGAAGAATTGCTCTCTAGTGTATTTTAGTTAATCTATGGAACTTCTGTTTTCCTAATTGTCATCACAAAGACTATTAGACAAACTTGAAACTAGTTTATGTTTCCACAGGATGGAAAGCAACAAATATTAAAAATTTGGGAGCAACAATGACAAAAATTAGGCAGTTAACTAACATACTTCAAATGAGAAAAATAGCCTTTATTATTCTAAAAGCCTAATATATTTTATATTATTAGTACTTTGATTATTAAAACATTTATACTTTAAATAATCAGATATTTCAATAAAGTTTAAGTGTCGTTGCTTTCATTTGTAATGAGAATCTAATCACCTTAAACAATCTCTTAATTTTTGCATTTGGTTACTCACTTTAGGTTACTAAATTAAAGCTACTCTTTCACATAAAATGGCTTAAGAGACAGGTTTTATTAATATATGGGATAAGACTCATGTTCTTCATATGTCTAAAGAGCACACAGAAAGAAGAACATGATAAAATACACTTAAAACATAAAAAGATTGGAAATTACAGTGACTTGTAGGGGATTTTAAATCATAGTATAAAAGGAAGCCTTGAGTTAAGAAAAAAAAATCAAATTAGTTATCATGCTAGAGATACTGTACAGAATAAAATTGAATATAGGGTAAATATTTTATTCATTATATGCTAACTAAGATGTAAAAACCTGAAATAATAGCTTATATACATGCTTTAAAGATAAATATTAACAAATATATGTTCATATAGCAGATAGGAGAAAATCTATAGCAGTGAATCAGTCTAGGTTTTTTTTTTTTTTTTCCTTTTTCTTTTGTCTGTTATATGGCTTCGATAAAATTAGAACTCTGAGCATTTTTGCAGGGTTCATATTTTATAACAATTTCTAAGTGAAGTGCAGCTGGCAAACTCCAAAGCCACAGCCACCTTTGATCACACAAATCTATACAGTCTTTATTCTTCCCACACATGAATAGAAGCTTTCTCTTTACTGGACCAATATAGAAATGTATTAATACTTTATAATGTAATTAATATACCATTTTATTTTTATATATCTATGTCATACCCTATGCCTTTGTATTTCCTATTGTTAGAACAGTGCATTTAATTTAGTCACACTCAACTCTTAATTAGTTGGTTCTAATTGGCTTTAAGTTCTAATTTGTAAAAGATCACAAAGTCTCTTTATTAAATGAATATGTTTATAACATTATGACATCTCATGCAGAATAAATTTACAATTATATTTTCTTTTAAATTTCTGCAAGGAAACAGCTTTAGTGATAAGAACAAAAAGGCCAGTGAAGAACAAGTAGTGAGGCTTCAGTAATGCAAGTGAGAATAAGTGACTGTCAGAATCCCTGATGATTGGGCCTCAACATTTAAAACTGTCTCTGGACATTATATTACTATTAAGAAAACATTTTTTTTAAGATACGTTGCCTGATATCAATACATGTTTGATTTGAAGTGTGCATATTTTAAAATTTAGTGTAATGAATTCCAAAAGTGTTTCCAGAGTAACTTTTTAGGAGAATAAGAAAAATGTTTTTTTTTTTCAGATAACATGTTTGTTACCATGTTGCTTTGTATAGTGAAAAATCTCATACTATTTGGATTAGGTAATGAAATGAGTAGAAATTCAAAATTCTAAATGAATACCTTATTTATCTTTAGACTCTTTCTTGCCCAAGATATAGCACAGTTTCTTGGTCACGGTAGTTATTTCCAAATATTTTAAAATTATAATTTGTTTAGGGAGAGGAGAAGTTCATTTATTATAAATGGTCAGAAGTGGAGAATTTTAATTGATAGCCTGGATATCTGTGTGACTGGAATCATCTAAAAAGTGTATCGATGAAAAAAAGTTTTCTAGTGGGCTTTTTATTTACTGAGAGACAGCTTTTCTACACTCTGCTCTGTGATACGAGGGCTAAGAATCTCAAACAATATTCCTCAGACCATCTGGAAAGAGGAACTACTAAAAGGAGATTGAAAGGTGGGAAGAGGGATTCCTACTCTTTTTCCTACTTCTGTCAGCATCACACTTGCAGGAGGTTGGCTCTGGCCACCACCTTTCTTTTAGTATCCATAGTACCAATAACAGTTATAGAGCTTCGTGTTAGAAATCTAGGCACTACGTGGAGTACCATGTGTCTAAGCCCCGAGAATCAATTTAACATCACTGTTTGCTTTATACTCAAAGCTCTAGGTAGTTATTATAGTCTTCTATAGTTATTTCTGTAGTTATTTTCTCTGTTTTAAACCACTGATCCTTTATTGCTCTTTCTACCTTCCAAATCCCAAGTATACAATCCCTTCTATTAAATTCTCCTATTTGAAATACCTACTATGGTTCCTGATTTTTAGACTGTAGCTTAATGACAGAACTATGTTAGGACATAATATTTACTTGACTGCCTTAACCAAAAGCTTATAAAAGCAGTTAATTTTTGTTTTTGCTGTTGCTTGTTTTCTTTTTGGTATCTCAGAGAAATATCTAAGTAATAGATGAGCCTGGAGGACTGTGTTGGAGACAGCATTCCATTAGGTGATCTGAGAATCAAAGCATCTTCCATATCAGGGTCAGTAAACACTTTTTCTGTAAAGGTCAAGATACTAAGCATTTTATGTTTTGTAGGCAAAGAGGACATTATGCAAGTACTTATATTACAAGATAGAAAATAAATATCTACAAATTTTGTATTAATGATAATCAAAATTTCTGTACACCCTAATTTGAATTTCTTGCAATTTTTACAAGTCACAAAATGTTGGTCTTCCTTTGCTTTCTCACCAATATTAAAAATGGGAGAATCATTCTTAGCTTGCAGGTCAAACAAACACAGTGGTGGACAAGATTTGGCTACAAAATGTAGTTTGCTTACCATATTCATCTTTTTGCGTCACCATGGCCCAGAATGTTGATTTCTTCCCGGGATTTAAGATGGCTCAACAAAACTGTTTATATTCCAGCCAGTATTAAAACAGAAAACTTCCTTTTAGGAACATTAATTAAATGTTTTGCCTATTTTTGAACTTTATACAATGGAAATCTATGTGTTATTTTGTGTTTTATTTCTTTAGCTCAGTATTACGTAAGGTTTATCTATTTTGGTTTAGGTATTAATAGCTCTACATCATTAATTTTCCTTTCTATGCAACATTCAACTATATGAATATACCACTAATTATCCAATATAGCATTGATAGTATTTGGGTTGTTGGCAGTATTAGACTATTTCAAATAATATTTCCTTTAATATTGAGTAATTTCTATTCATTTATCTTTAGGTTCACTAATTCTTTCCTTTGTCATCTCCATTCTTCCATTAAATCTATCCAGTGAATTTTTTAAAACTTGCTAAAAATCATATATTTCACCTCTAAAGTATCCACTCACTTCTTTATTACATTTTTTCTCAGCTCATATTTTAATTCTTTTATTCATTGCAAGCATATTTTTTACCATATTAAACACAGTCAATATACGTTCTTTTCTGATAATTCTACCATCTGGAACATCTGAAGGTTGATCTCATTTGCTTTTCTTCTCCTTTGAGAATAGTCACATTTTCTTTTTTATTCTTATGTTAAGTTATTTTGAATTGTATCTTGCATATTGTAAGAATTTGTAATGAAGAATCTTGAATTTGTTATATTCCTCTGAAATATGTTTATGCAATTTTTAGTAAATAATTTGATTAGGCTGAAACTGCAACCTTTTTCTCACCTGAAATGTATAGCAACCCAATTCTTAAAATGAGAATTTTTTTTTTTTTTACCTTGTAACCAACATGCCTATGTGTGTTGTTTATAGATAAAGTACAGACACTTATTGATGGTACACAGAATACAGGGTTTTCTTTCTAGGTTATCTCCATTCCAGGAATCTCTTCCCATTTTCCAGAATAAGTGATAATTTTTTTTTAATTAGAGCTTCAGCTTTACCTTTCTGTGCTGTGAACATAACCCACCCTCAGGCCAAATCCACAAAAATAGAGAGCATATATACCAGTTCCTTTCTTAAAGCTTCAACTTCATTCCAAAATCCACCTATTTTTCACTTCCTGCAACCCTCAGGTAGTTGTTTTTTGCATTGGTCCAGAGTCTATTCATATTATATTTGGGATGATCAGTATATCAAAGGTTTACTCTGCCAAGACGGTAGCAGAACTCCACTAATTCTAATGCTGTTTTTAGTGCGATCTTCCATCTAACCCATCAATTGCTTCTAAAATTTCATAATAATCTCTTTCATTTCTCAATCTTTTGTTGTTGAGTTATTGTTTGTTGTTGTTGTTGTTGTTTTACAGTTGGTCAGGTAATTTTTTACAATTTCTTATTTCTTGTTTATAGTTTCTAAATCCATATTTTGTTGCTTCCAGCAATGCAAAAATAATTATTTTATATTGTGTATTAAATAATTCCAGTATTAACAGTTTTTAGAAATATAAATACAGGGCCGGGCACAGTGGTTCATGTCTGTAATCCCAGCTCTTTGGAGGCCAAGGTGCGTGGATCACTTGATGTCAGGAGTTCGAGACCAGCCTGACCAATATGGTGAAACTCCATCTCTACTAAAAATACAAAAAATTAGCCGGGTGTGGTGGCAGGCACCTGTAGTCTCATATACTCGGAAGGCTAAGGCACAAGAATCATTTGAACCCAGGAGGTGGAGGTTGCAGTGAGCCAAGATCATGCCACTGCACTCCAGCCTGGTGACAAAGCGAGACTCTGTCTCAAAATAAATAAATAAATAAATAAATAAATAAATAAATAAATAAATAAGAAATATAAATACACTGTTCAATCTCAGTCATGGGGCTTGCTTTCTTGTGTGTTTTATAAGTTTCATTATATGTTTATATTAGGCTTTTTAAAGTGATATTATTTGAATTTGCATCTGTCATAGTTCTTCTAGTTCTGTCCACCCAGGGCCTCTTCAATTTTTCTACGTGGGATTTTCTGAACCTTAAAATTTGAGTAAATTTACATTATAATTAACGTGAGAAGGTCTATGGTTGCAAAATCTCAGTTTTGTGTGTTTGTTTGTCTGTTTTCCCATTCTGAATCTTCCTAAAATAAACAGATTATCTTGTCATATTCATTGGCTGTCAGGCTACATTTTCTATGGCCCCCTTCATTGACATTGTAGCCTTTTGGGGCTTTTGTTTTATATAAGTCTCAATTCCAATTTGTCACTTTGTAAGAGGCCTAGGTATTGTATTAATTTCATAACAGTGTCTTTAAAACTCAAGTCTAGTTTCTAGCAAAATAAATGTCCAAATAGCAACTATGGCTTCCATATTTGTTTACTCCTTCGATTATATTTCTAAATTTGCTTAAGCTCAACAATTCATTTAAAGACTTTGCTTCAATTTTTCTATACCTGGGTGTTTCATAATAGCTAGTCTACCTAGGTTTTTCAGAATATCTAGTCTACTGTATTGGTAGAAGCAGAACTTTATACTTAAAAAACCTATAATCTTTAGACTACAATAGCAATTAAGTATTTTATTTATCCCCTATAAATTAACATAAAATAACATGAAACTATTAAAATTGACCTTATAGAAAACTCCCACTAACTCAATGATTTATTCATATTGAATAGATTGTTTTTCTATTTTCCTTATATTCCCAATTCCTTTTACCACATAATCTTTACTTTTTTTCTGAAGCCATTGTTTATTCTTCCAATTTTTCCTGGCTCAAATACCTGTATTTATATACAATCCCATTTTTTTACCTTCTCTCTGCAAGAGTCATTCAGCCACTTGAGTTCTACTTTCATCCTTTCTGTCTTTATAACTATGTTTTAAAAATTATTTTCATTATGCTCTTGAACACTTAATTTTCTATGCCATATCACTGTGCAAGACAATCTTCATGCTTCTATATCTTTTCTTGAACTTAGTACTCCTTCAAGCAACTATATTACCTTTCTCTACTATCAAATATCTTGAGACTATAGTATTCCCTTGATTATCTCCCATTTCATTTGAAATTATATTGACACAATTTTTACCAATGATTTTCTCCTTCTGTGTCCTTTGGCCTTTTTCTTATCTTCTTAACCTTGCTTCAAAAAACACTAGACTTATGTTATGTTAACTTTACATTATTAACTTTTTTATTTTTTGAAATATTCTTCTTACTAATCTGGTTTTTCAGTTTTGTCTCTTTCTAAAACGTAGGCATCCCTCAAGGTTTCAGATTTTGTTGTCAACTCCCTATCCCCATAACTCTCTACACTACGTTACTTATTGATGTCTTATCCTAAGGTTCAAAATGTTACCTGCATTAAATTAATAACTAAATTTAAATCTGTAAGTCCCTCCTTCTCTGACAGTCATTTAAGCAATAATTGCTTACGGTATTCTTATTCACTCCTCTTTTAACTTTGTTATCTAAGCAGTTGCTTCACTAAGAAAATTATACTTCCACTAAAGGCCTTCTTCCTACTGTCATCACTCTATTTCACAATCCCGTCATCTATCAAGTCTCTTTTTTTAAAGGTCATGAAAATATTACTCTTTTTTTTATGATTTCAAGTTTTATTTTAGATTCAGGGAGTACTTATGCAGGTTTGTTACGTGGGTGTATTACATGAAGCTGAGGTTTGGAATGTGAATAACCCAGTCACCCAGTTGGTGAGCATAGTACCCAATAGGTCGTTTTTCAGCCCTTTCCTGACTCCCATTCTCCCCCTTCCGGTAGTCCCCAGTGTTTATTGTTCCCATCTTTATGTCCATGTGAACCCAGTGTTAAGCTTCCACTTATAAGTGTGAACATGTGATATTTGGTTTTCTGTTACTGAGTTAATTCATTTAGAATAATGGCCTCCAGCTGCATCCATGCTGCTACAAAAGATATAATTTCATTCCTTTTATGGCTATTTAGTATTGCTTGGTGTATGTGTACCACACTTTCGTTATCAAATCCATCATTGATGAGCACCTAGATTGATTTCATGTCTGTGCTATTGTAAGTAGTGCTGCAATAAATACACAAGTGCACGTGCGCCTTTTTGGTGGAATGATTTCTTTTCCTTTGGGTGTATACCCAATAATGAGATTGCTGGGTCAAATGGTGGTTCTGTTTTTAGTTCTTTGAGAAATTTCCAAAACTGCATACCACAGTGACTGAACTGATTTATATTCCCATCAACAGGATATGAGCATTCCCTTTTCTCTGCAGCCTTACCAGCCTCTGTTATTATTATTATTTTTTTGTCGTTTTAATAACAGTCATTCTGGCTGATGTGAGATGGAATCTCATTGTAGTTTTAATTTGCATATCTCTGATAATTACTGATGTTGAACTTTTTTTTCATATGTTTGTTGGCTGCTTGTATGTCTTTTGAAAAGTGTCTGTTCATGTCCTTTGCCCACTTTTTAATGGGATTATTTATTTTTTACTAATGAAGTTAAGTTCCTTATAAATTCTGGATATTAGACCTTTATTGGATGGTTTTTGAATATTTTCTCCCACTATGTAGGTTGCTTACTCTGTTGATAGCTTCGTTTGTTGTGCAGAAGCTCTTTAGTTTAATTAGATCCCAATTGTCTATTTTTGTTTCTGTTGCAATTGCTTTTGAGGACTTACTCATAACTTCCTTGCTAAGGCCTATGTCCAGAATGGTGTTTCCTAAGTTTTCTTCTAAGGTTTTTATAGTTTGAGGTCTTACACTCAAATCTTTAATTCATCTTGAGTTACTTTTTGTATACAGTGAGAGGTAGGGGCCCAGTTTCATTCTTAACATACGGCTAGCCAGCTATCCCAGCACCATCTATTCAACAGGGAGTCCTTTAGCCATTGTTTATTTTTGTCAACTTTGTGGAAGATCAGATGGCTGTAAGTGTGTGACTTTACTTCTTGGTTCTCTATTCTGTTCCATTGGTCTATGTGTCTGTTTTTGTGCCAGTACTGTGCTGTTTTGGTTACTATAGCCTTAGAGTAAAGTCTGAAGTTGCATCACATGATTGCTTTGGCTATTTGGGCTCTTTTCTGTTCTCACGTGAATTTTAGAATAACTTTTTTCAAATTCTTTAAAAAATTATGTTGGCAGTTTGATAGCTATATTGTTGAATATGTACATTGCTTTGGGCAGTATGGCATTTTAATATTAATTGTTCTAATCCATGAGCATGGAATATTTTTCCATTTGTTTGTGTCATCTATGATTTCAGCAGTGTTGTGTAGTTTTTCTTGTAAAGGTGTTTTACCTCCTTTGTTATATGTATCCTAGGCAGTGTGTGTGTATGTACTGTAAATGGAATTGCATTCTTGATTTTGCCCTCAGCTTGAATGTTCTTACTGTGTAGAAATGCTACTTTTTTTTGTATGATGAATTTGTATCCTGAAACATTACTGAAGTCATTAATTAATCTTAGGAGCCTTTTGGTGGTTCCTTTGGAGTTTTCTGGGTAAAAAATCGTATCAACAGACAAGAGATATCATTAATTTGATTTCTTATTTTCCTATTTGGATGAGTTTTATTTCTTTCTTTTGCCAGATTGTGTTGGCTAGGACTTCCTATTTAGTTTACTAGTCTATTTGACCCTCTTCCCTTAATTCACTCTGCATATTGAAGTTGTTAATTTTTCAAGCATATAGCTCTGAGTATTTCACCAATATCTTGCTCAAAAACTTTATTGTTACCAGAGTAGAAACATTGATTGGAATCAGAGAATTCAATAATTTAAGATGCATTTACCTTCACAAACAGTTCCCACTGATTCGCTTTAGGCCCTCTTGGTTCTAATCAAACTACATTCAACATTTCATTATAATATTTTAGTTAAGATGCTGAATACAAGGAACAGAAACCTGTGCAAGCTAATTAAAATAAAGGAAAGTCTGTTGAAAAGACACAAGATCTCTAAATAGGACTAAACAGTTACATCCCATGAAACCTGGAGATGAGTCTTGGGAAGCCATCAAAGATTGAAGCAATTTCTCAAAGCTTTCTTTGCTTCTCAGCAGCAAATGCATCAAATATAGCTTCCACTGTCCCGATTTCAGGTGATATTTCTATGAACTTGTCTCTACCGTCCTACTGCTGGAACTTTGTTTCTTAGTTCTAAGATTTAAAAGGCAGACTCTGATTGGCAGCTGGGCAATTAATAGACTCCATGATTCCAGGTAGGCTGTATGTCCAAAGAAGGAGTTACAAGCTGGCCAGGCAATCAAAACTTGTCAATGAGAACATACACTATGTTTCCTGCTTTGGGGCCATTGTTCACATTGCGCTTTCTACCTGTAATTGTACCTACTTCTTATTCCGCTTCTTTCCAAATACTCAAACTATTCATTCTTTAAGTCCCCACACAAATGCAATATCCATCCTGAAGTTTTTCCTGATTGTTCAACTGAAAGTAATCTCTCCCTCCTGCCATGTCTCTTTCTCTGCAGCTCTGCTACAGCAAGTCTTATCTCCCAAGTTAAGCTAAAAGCAGAAGCTAGAGTATCCCCTACAATGCTTACGTCAGTATGTGTAACACAATACAGCTTGTTAAGTATTTGCTAAATGGCAAATAGCATTCAGAGGGAAAATTAAAAGTAAAAAGTACTTCTAAACCTTAAACCGAAGTGTTTTTTTTTTTTTTTTCAGAAAGTATGTCATATATTGCCATAAGTATTCCCACAAAAAGGAAAAATGATGGACATTAATCTCAGTTACATATGTGTGAGAGAGAGAGAGAGAGAGAGAGGGATGACATTTATACCCCAGGTAGGAAACTCACATGATAAATTTACTTTCACTTTTAAGAAGAAAAACAAAAATTTAAAAATCCAATCATTTAATAAGAATTTACTGTAGAACTTAGAGGACTATTTCCAAATGTTAAAACCTCACTTATAGTAATAACATTCTTTGTTTCCTAGCAACAAAAACTATTTTCTGTTAACCACATTATTACCCTCCCCTAAACAGGACAACTGTTCAACTCTGCTGGATTGCTAATCAGTGTATTACCTTCTGCAGAGAAAAGCAATATGAACTCCAGGCCACAAGATAAGATATACAAGTATATTGCAATTTCTTAGTTTCTGCTAGTCTTTCAAGCTCTAAATTGCATAAATTTATTATTCAGATTAGCTAAAGCAAGAGTCTGTGATCTATCATTAAGCAAAGGCTATGGAGCTACTGAAGCGTGTTTGCACCAAACTGTTAAGATTCATTAAAACGTTAGCATAATTTTTACTATACTTGAAAGTGGAGACAGAAAACTTATGTTTACTTCAAGACAGTTCTGTTCCTCCATAGTGTACAGTTGATAAGTATGCTAGAGTTTGTTGGAATATTCTGTTAGCTTTGGGGATGAACACTTCAACATGACTTGGTCTCTGCAAAGTTCATTTAGGTCATTTTGGCATTTTTTTCTTGAAATCTTACTCCTCATCTAAGCCCCTGTCGGGTTTATTAGAGTAGCTTATATTTCTCACATATTTTGCATAAAACTTGTGAACTGTAAACAGTGAATTGTATTTGTAATCCCTATACTCAAGGACTTTAACTGTAAGTCACCTCCTGCATGATTCTTAGATAAAGAAAGATAAGTAGTCTTTCAGTGTTTCATTCATTTATTTCTAGTAACCTCTCTCCTCCTAAGGATTTCCAGTAAATTGCATATTATTGCCTCTCACAATAATTTTGCTGCACATTTATGTTTCCCTGTCCAAACTGGAGTCTTCTTTAGCAGAATTATATTAGGCATTCTTGCTTTGCCTAGCCAGCATTTCACCATGGGATCCTTTTAATTGGATTTGTCCTAGGCTTGGTGAATGAAATTCCAATGAAAGTTTTTCTTTGACTTTTTTCCTAAGCAAGTGTTTTGATTATAGTTAACGATGCCACCAAGGGGTGACATTAGCCCAATAAATAAATCCCTGCCAGTCTCTCCAAAGTTCTCTTCTCCAAAATAAGCATGTATTATAAGTACAAATGACAAGTTTGCTGTGCAAACACAGCTTCTGAAAACATCCCCTAGTGCTACCCTTTTCCCAACTTAATTATTATCATTATGTCCCTTATACATATGCATTATCTTCTAATACAGCTTTCTATGGGCTGTTTTCTTTGTAGAATCGGAAGAAGCAGCATTTTATCTGAGTTCATGCCTATCTTTAGCGCCTACCAGTGAAACACACATAAACCTGTGTGTTTGAACAAAACTATTTTTGGAGAGGTTCAAGTTTATGTTTTGGCTGACAAATTTTGTGTATGAAGTGATGTGTATGTTTGCATGTGTGTGTCTGTGTGTGTGTTGTCAATCTGACCATTGGAGTAAATGTAATTCAGCATAAAAATTTAAACACTTTTCACTTAAAATAATGATAAATCTCTTGTTTTCCCTAAGTTTAGTTTACATAGGTCTTGGTCAGATGTAGCATCTTTTGCACTTTCATATGCAAAGGTACCAGTGAATATTTAAGAGAGGTAAAATGTTATTTTATGCTTCAGGATTAATTAGGTTACTGTGTTGCTGGTGACTTCATGTTCTTAGTCCTTTAATTTTTTTCTGTTGGGTAATGATATAAACCTAAATGAAAGCAAAATAAAACTTTGAGATCCTAGAAATTTACCTCAAGAAATACAAACTTCTCTCGTGTTTGGCTGACCCATTTGTTTTATGTATAATGTTCTGGGTTTGCTGCCTGTAATGACCTCTACTTGTTCCTTCTTTTATGAGGAATAATTTAGCCCTCCCATATGTATACCTTAAGGCCCTGTTTAAAGAACACCTACTTTAACAGCCTTTCTTATTTCTTTTTCTTCACCTTCACTTGTCTTACACTGACCAAACTGTGATAGCACAGACACATATTTTACTGGAGTTCTTTTTCATATCTGTCTCATTAAACCAGAAGCTTGTTAGCATGAATGACTTAGTCTTGTTTTCTTAGTATTCTTAAAGACTCAACTAATACCTAGACAACAGAAAGAACTCAATAAATGTGTATTGTAGGTATATCACTTGATATAAGTGTATATTCAAAGGCTGAGTTAATAATATATGTCTATACTTAAAAAATGTGCATACATGATAGCAATTATCTTTTTAAATGCCACTTTAGAAATACTATGACAATAAGTGTCAATGGTGGATTGTTAGCTCAGGAAAGAGTTCTGATTTATAAATAAAACCATTCATCCTTGTCATTGAAAGGTAATTAATGCAAATTTCATTTGCATATTCTTGGCTTTTTTTTTAATTCTTTAATTTTGTAATCACTCCTAGTAATACTCTGAAAAGGTGACCTTAGGAAGTGATTAACATATTTGTTTAAAATAATGGAATAATTGCTTGTTTAGTAGCATAGTGTTTCAACAAGTAAACAACTGATTAATCTAGAAAGAATGTTTCTCAAGCTGAAAAATCAGTGTACAATGCTAATACATGTCATCTTTTAAAAGAACAAATAATGGATTTATTAAAATATTAAAGGAATTTAAGATTTGGTAGAAAGAACAGACTTGCCGGGCGCAGTGACTCATGCCTGTAATCCTAGCACTTTGGGAGGCCAAGGAGGGCGGATTGCCTGATCTCAGGAGTCCGAGACCAGTCTGGGCAACACGGTGAAACCCCGTCTCTACTAAAATACAAAAGAAATTAGCCATCTGTAGTGGCGTGTGCTTGTAGTCCAAGCTACTTGGGAGGCTGAGGCAGGAGGAGGGCGTGAACCCGGGAGGAGGAGCTTGCAGTGAGCCGAGATCGCGCCACTGCACTCCAGCCTGGGCGACAAAGCAAGACTCCGTCTCAGAAAAAAAAAAAAAAAAAGAGAGAGAGAGAGAAATAAAAAGAAACGGACTTTTAATAGTTGACTTCAATAAAGCATTGCTTTACCATCTTTTGTTTTCTAAGATTTTTTTCCCTTTGTTTTATTCCTTGATTTGGGTATTTCTTATCTGAAAATTCTCACTTATACCTTAAGCTCAATCCTGTGCTTTACCACTGTCTTTTACTACAGTTCTTCCTGTTTCCACAGATTCTACAATCACTCTTCCATCCTTTCCCTCTTTGCCATTTCTTCTTGCTCTAGTTCTTACAAAGTTGTTATTTTCACTTCCTATGATATTTTTCATTTTTCTGGCATCCTCCGTGTCACTTATCACATCTTTTTCTACTTTCTGCTGTCACATACTCTTCATTAGAACTGGCGATCTTTTTCCTCTATTTTGTGCCACTGTCCAATTTTTCTGAGCCTATTCTTTCTCATACTCAAGAAGCCTGGTTCTTTTTAAAGAAGGAGAGTTCCGGCCGGGCGCGGTGACTCACTCCTGTAATCCCAGCACTCTGGAAGGCCGAGGTGAGTTGACCACAAGGTCAGCAGTTGGAGTCCAGCCAGGCCAACATGGTGAAACCCCATCTCTATTAAAAATACAAAGAAAAAAATCAGCCGGGCATGGTGGCGTGCGCCTGTAATCCCAGTTACTCCAGAGGCTGAGAATCCCTTGAATCCGGGAGGTGGAGGTTGCAGTGAGCCGAGATCGTACCATTGCACTCCAGCCTGGGAGACAAAGCGAGACTCCATTGGGGTCGGGGGGAGGGGGGTGGTAAGATGGAGAGTTCCAATTCAGTTTATCACTCTAACTCAGATTCTTCCTCTTTGAGAGGCCACATATAATTGCGCCTGTTATTGCCATAAGGGGAGATCTCTTTGCACAGGGATCTTTCGTATATTTCACAGACTAGAGCTTTTTCCTCCATTTCTAATGAAAACTCAGTTAATGACATTAAGAAAATTAATCTAGGATGGTATATATTCTATCTTCAATAACTCCCCATCCTATCTCAATTATTTTTATTTTAATTCACAGCATATAATAATCCTAATTAAAAAGTTGTATAATGGTTTTCTATTTATTTCAGTGAAGTTATGCTAATCAACACTAAATTATTTAAAATATGCTGAACTTTTTTTATTCACAACTTATCCACCTTTATGAAAATTAAAAATGTAGGCACTAGAAACACTGGTAGTCAGGTATCCTCTTGAGTATCCAAAGCAAAACCACTTAATACTTCTCAAAGAGCTATAAAATGACAATAATTTGTCTAAGAAATAGCTTATTTTAATAGAATATTTTCTCTTTGCCAAAGCATTACTCTAAAAAAATTTAATGTATTAACTGAGTAGGTCCTCCCTACAATGCTATCAGGTATAGATTATATTTAATCCTCTTTCTCACAGATGAGAAAATTGAAACGTAGAGAGCCTGAGTAACAACCAACCCAGAGTCATCCTAGATCCAGGCAGCTTGCAGTCAGGAACTATACGTGGGAGATGCCTAGAAGCATGCCTAGCCACCAGCATAGTCTGTAGAGGTTGGCAGGTATTCGCTGTTCAATGAATACTTATTAAAATGAGTAGATGCAGTAAGTGAATAAAGTTCAGGATATAGGCAACTATGAGGAGGTAGGATTCGTTGACTGAACTTTCCTCAGTAGTTTAGGCATGCTTTGTGAGAATTTGTTGATAGAAATAATATAAGAAGCATTATATATAAATTAAATCATTTTTTCTTAATAAATTAAAAATAGAATCACCATTCAGCCCAGCAATTTCCTATACACAAAGGAAAATAAATCATTCTACCAAAAAGACATCTGTATTCACATGTTGACCTCAGCACTATTCACAATAGAAAAGACATGGAGTCAACTTAGGTTCCAATAGCAGTGGACTGAATTTTAAAAATATAGTACATATACATCATGGAATATTACACAGCCATAAAAAAGTTACATCATGTCCTTTGCAGCAACATGGATGCAGCTGCAGGCCACTATCATGAGTAAATTGCCACAGAAATAGAAAACCAAATACTACATGTTCTCATGTATAAGTGGGACCTAACCACTGGGTACACACGGACATAAAGATGGGAACAATAGACACTGCAGACTACAAAAGTGGGGAGGGAGGAATAGGGCAAGAGTTGGAAAACTACCTATTGGATGCTATGTTCATTATTTCAGTGATAATTTTGATTGAAGCTCAAACCTTAGCATGATGCAATATATTCATGTAACAAACCTGCATGTGTACCTCTGAATCTAAACCTTTTACAAAATTGATTAATTAAATCATCCAAGGTAAGTAGTATGTATCAAAGTTTGAGTCACATACTAATTTCACGAAAATGTTAACAATAAAATTGCAATCTTACATTGATTATAAAGTTAAATGTTAATTACATACACATATATTTATGCAAAAAGGGGTTTTCTGCCTTAGTATTTGTTAGAGTAAAATTATTTGAGAAAATAAATGACACAGATGTCTGATTTTAATTATGCATTGTTACTTCTTTTGGACTTCATCCAATCCAATGGATATCCAATGCTAGTTCTTTGCATGCATTACATGATTTTATTTCCCAAACTACCCTTTGTCTTATTATTGTCATTAGGAGAAATGTTCACAACATTAAATATCATGCATAGCTAGAGCATGGACTATTCAGAATGCAAGCCAGCCATGATGGGACTGGGTTCTGAAGGGCACCTGCTGAGTCTAGTCCTGCCTTTTTCATTGCTAGGTAGGGGAAATTCTAGTCAGGGCATTCTAGAGGAGCACTCAGGTGACCAGGTTTGTGGGGTGACGCACTTAGAGGATTCAGAGCAATAATTATTTACCAACTGCTATCCCTTATGAAATAATTTTAATGTGTTTGTACAATTAGCTGTCATTAGTTGCACAGCTGTTAAATAATTTTCTTTAAATTTCCATTAATTTTAATGGGGAAAAAATTATGATGCATTTCATTCTGACCAAAGACACTCAAATAATTTTCAAAGACAGAAAAAAATGAACAAACAACAAGCCAATATCATGTAAGCTTATTGTGTTGACCAAAGGAAGAAGAGAAGTCTCAATAGCAGGTAGAGGTTGGTGGATAAAAGTGCTAAAGACTCATACTGGGGAAGGAAATAAAGAAAGGAAATCCAAATGATTGACTTTCAAACATTTTGGGAGATACATTATTATTTTGCACTCAAATTGCACTTAAAAATGGTTATAACATAAAGGGAAAATACCTGTAGCACACATATAAAGAGACTAAACCTGAGATCACTTGGAAATGCATGAAACTAGGGCATGCTCACAACAGATTGAAATGTCATAAAAGTACCTACTTCTTCATACCTCTCACCTGGTGTAATAACAGAAAGCAAGCATGCTAACACAGTGTATAATTGAAAATTGTTTTACATGATAATCTCTGACTAAAAGCTGACATCTTGAATAAATTGGTAAACTTCTGTCTCTTTGCCTAAAACTGAAGTGTCAACATTTTTCTTCATAGAGAGTATTTATTTAGTAAATGGTGGGATAGAAAAATGATTATGCTGATATAAAGTAGCTGATATGGTTTGACTCTCTGTCCCCACCCAAATCTTACCCTGAATTGTAATAATCCCCCGGTGTCAAGGGCAGGACCAAGTGGAGATAGCTGAATCATGGGGGTGGTTTCCCCCATGGTATTCTTGAGATAGTGAGTGAGTTCTCACTCCATTTGATACGTTTATAAGGGAGTTCCCCCTTTGCTCTTGCTAAGCACTCATTCTCTCTCCTGCCACCCTGTGAGAGGTATCTTCCAACATGATTGTGAATTTCCTGAGGCCTCCCTAGCCATGCAGAACTGTGAGTCAATTAGACCTCTTTTTTTAATAAATTACCCAGTCTTGGGTATTTCCTTATAGCAATGTGAGTACAGATTCATATAGTAGTCATCTGAAAAGTGGTACAACTTTTTAAGTGTCATTATGTCTTTTAAATATTTGAGGATTTAGCAACCAACATAGCCATATGGGGCATACAGCTGAGTATTAGACCTGGTCATTCCTAATTCCCATTGAGTCAAATAAGAACAGTGAGAGCTTAATTAACCAAACCTCAGTCATAAAACTAGTGAGATATAGAGTCAGAACTTCAACCCAATTCTGTCTGATTTCAAAGCCTGTGCTCTAAATAGTTGTGCTATGCATAAAGAGTTTTCCTGTTTATGTCTATTGCCAATATTTGAGTGATAAAAAATAATTATATAGTTCTCTATTTAATAAATGGGCAAGCAAATTATCAGATTTGCAAAGATCTGTTTTATGTGCAGGTAAATTTAGTAGATAACATCCGGTGACCAGAAGAATACTAAGACAACCCTTGTGATAATATTTCTCCTGACAATACTCTCTTGCTAGCAACTAAAACTCTACCATGTAATAGGCTTCTACCAGTTCATAAACTTAATTTGGTTCAGAAATTGTCCCCAGTGAAATGTACTCTGGGATAAATGGTAAAGGGAGTTTCTATCATACATAAACATCACATATGAATTAACTAACCAGTTTCTTTCCAAAGTAATGCCATTGGGAGAATGTTGAAGTACGAGTCAGAAGACCTGAGTTTTTGTTCTACCTTGGTCATTTGCTAACTGACTGGTATTGGTTATGTCACTGAACCTTTCCAAACCATATTCCTTTATGTAATGCAGGTAACAGTGCCTTTACTACAGAACATTCCATGTGATCATGCAAGCGACAGTATTCTTTTTTTTTTTTTAAGTATACTTTAAGTTCTAGGGTACATGTGCACAACGTGCAGGTTTGTTACATATATACACATGTGCCATGTTGGTGTGCTGCTCCCATTAACTCGTCATTTACATGAGGTATATCTCCTAACGCTATGCCTTCCCCTCTTCCTCCACCCCATAGATGAAGTTGGAAACCATCATTCTCAGGCGACAGTATTCTTAAAGCTATATGCCCCATCAACAGGTAAGCTTTCAATTTTCTCATGTGAGAGTGCCATAGAATAATATTCCACAGAGGAAAGAAAATTTTCACTATTTATTTTAAGCAGTGAAATAAGAAGGGGCAGAAAAGGGTCCTTAGGTACTTAGTATCGGAGAAGGGAGCTAAAAAATTGTGAAAAAGAGCTAAAAGGCAGGGAGAAATAAAGCAAACTGTACTTATTTTACAATTTTGTTTATAGATGGTCATGAGATTTAATGTACACGAAAACAGAAGTAAAGCTGACTAACTAAATGAAAAATAAAATGCAAGTTCTTTTTCACAGGCTGTCTAGAGTCTATTCTTTTGTGTTTTTTATTTTGGAAATGTGGATTTCTTTAAAGTGGAAATCATTCTTGCATACTGTTTACAAAAATAAATCATTTCTAAGACTAAGTTGGTTGTCAGAAAAAAAAAAACAAATAAAGAGGGAAAAGAAAGGAGGAAGGAAAAAGGAAGGAGGGAGGGCAGGGAGGAAACAAATTGAAATATGAATATGAAATATACAACTTCTTGTAGAGAGTTCCTGCTGTGGACATTGGCTTTAAGCTTCCCCTGCCACATTATTCCTCTTGTGTTACAGGATTTTATTTGCCAGCACACATCCTGAATGTTGAGCCATTTGAATTGATGGGTGCTGACGAGTTGATGGGTGCAGCACACCAACATGGCACAAGTATACATATGTAACAAACCTGCACGTTATGCACATGTACCCTAGAACTTAAAGTATAATTAAAAAATAATAATAATAATAAAAGAAATCATCCATTCATAACTTGGAAAGCAAATAAGGTCAGAACATTTTCAGAGTACAAATAAATTAGACTACCATCTTCCTCACCATCGTCATCTCTGCTGAACTGCTGAATGAATTTAAATTAATCTCTGTCAGTTTTAACCCATAGCAGATATGACCCTTAGACTTTTCTTCAATAAAAGTCAGTTGCAGCAAAATAACTTTGCTTCATTAGTAAACAGCCATAACTTGAGCAACATCTAGCTGTTAGTTAATAAGCAATGACTCTTCCTAGAGGTATCCAGAGTACAAATCATAAAAAATTGCAACCATTGTCATTTAGTTTCATTTCAACATATAACTAAAGTTAATGCTAGTTTAAGAAAAGCATATAACTTACTAATAACATCTATCACTGTGCTATATTTACTATAGTCAGTCCTTTTACTTTTATTTTAATATCATAAATATGTCTTAAACTTGAGAAACAATGACAACATTTCTTAACATTACTAAATGTTAAAAATACTATGTAAACTCATGATTCTAGTGAAAAATAAGAGAATATTTTATTCACTGTTGTACATCCCATATGTTATTGTAAAGTAACTTATCCCTCAACCATAACTTTAAATGTGTTTGAGTATTTATATCTGTGAACTCTACCACTACTTTTTTCTTCTGTAATTTCATTGAAAAAAGCTTACAGATATAAATGTAACACTATTTTTAATCTTCCTTTTGATTCTGGCCATAAGAGAAATTGAAAAACTGAGAACTCTTACTATGGCTAAGAAACAGCTGAGTGAGGTTGCTTTCACCTGTATTCCCAGCACCTTGGGAGGCCAAGGTGGAAGGATTGCTTTAGGACAGGAGTTCAAGACCAACCTGGGCGACAGGGTGAGACCCTATCTCAAAAAGAAAAAGAAATGAAATGAAATAATATAGGTTGTGGTAATCATTATACAATGTATGAATACATCAAATCATCACATTGTAAACTTTGAATATATACAATTTTATTTGACAAGTATACCTTAATAAAGCTGGAAAAAGTAAAGTACCTCTTTTATAGGCAAAAAGCAGAGAAACTTAGTAACATCCTATGTACTTTTTATTCCTTTGGAAAGGCAGAGGAGATATGTCAGGGAGAAAGAGAGATGTTTCAGTGTCCAAAGATACCCTGAAGATATTGTATTAGTGATGAAAATATGAATGCATTTGATTACAAAGGCTAACCACCTGTTTAGTCTATTCTTTAAAAAGTGTCCTTACATGACTCCCAAAGCTAGAAAATGCTAATGAAGGCCTACATTCCAGGATATCCATTGTGTTCATACTTGACCTTTCTTCACTCACCAATAGACTATCAAAGCAAGCATTAATAATACAAGTAATGTGATCCTTCTATCAGTATTCAGTCTTTACTTACCCACTGCAATCATTTTCTTTTTAGGAGAGTGGAACAAAACCTCATTGACAAAGCAGTGAGAAAATCATAACCTCCCTTGAAATAAATGTGGGTATATTCCATAACTTACTATGAAATTTTTTTCATACAAAACATATCCCTGAAATTTTATTAATTTCAAAGTAGAAATGTGAGTCTACAAATATGTAATTCATGCTTACTTGCCTTTCAATTATATATATGTTTATGTGAGTGTGTATGTATTGTGCATGCTTACCACGTGCCAGGCTTTCTATTCAGTTAGTGCTGAGCACTCAGCAATGAAAATGAAAGTCAAAATTCCTTTCTCATAGGAAACCAAAATCAACAACAAAACAAAGAATACAATCTCATGTAATGATTAATACATGAGATTCCTTTCTCATAGGAAACCTTTCTCATAGGAAACCAAAATCAACAACAAAACAAAGAATACAATCTCATGTAATGATTAATACTATAAAACATTTCCATCACAAAGAACATATTCAAATTATTAAATCTGGCTAATCACATATGTATTAATACATTTTACTTGAATTAGGGTAAATTTTATACTTAATTTAAAAACAAAAACAAAAACAAAAATATATTTATAGTATAAAAACATTATTAAACCACATGGGTCATTCTTTTATGATTTTGAGTGCTTTTTTTTTTTTTTTTTTGAGATGGAGTCTCGCTCTGTCATCAGGCTGAAGTGATCTTGGCTCACTGCAACCTCTGCCTCTTGGGTTCAAGTGATTCTTCTGCCTCAGCCCCCCGAGTAGCTGGGACTACAGGCACGCACTGCCATGCTCAGCTAACTTTTGTATCTTTAGTAGAGATGGGGTTTCACCATGTTGGACATATTTTTATAGAAAGTTCAAATTAATATGCATAACATGTATAAATACTATCCTTCAGATAAAATATTAAATGGTTTTATTTAAAATGTTCCCAAAATAATTTAAAATGGATTAAAATTATTATTGCAAGTCAAGCTTTTTGAGTGTGTATGTTTTGCTAATATTTGACCAATAGGAGGGTTATCAATTTCAGTATAAGATCTACTCAAAATTTATTTTCTGTTATACAGATGCCTGTAATAAAGTGGTATCTGGTATACTTCATTTTCTAGAAAGTGTCATGTTTTAGGTAAAAATATACATTGATTATTGGTAAGATCTGTAACAGAAAATGCCAGTCATGGGAAAGTCAGCCCTTGTTGCAGTACCAGCCAGAGGACATGTTTCTGATATTTTTACATAAGTGCCTTTTGGCGCTACTCAAATCAAACCCAAGTGGTGACTTCCTATTTTGCTTCCCCCCAGGATATGCTGGATATATCTCTCAGAAGAGGTCTTTCACTATTAAAATAAATTGCTTTCAGCTGTGAATATTTAATTGGCAATAATAAGCAGCAAAAATGGTGTATAATATCTGTAACTAGTTAACCATGATACAAGTAGGTTGGAATCGAGACCAAGTTGTCACTAAATTATTCTACTCTTACTTGGTGGGATAATTTAAACAAATGCCTGATTGAATAAAAACCAAAAGTCCTGCTTCAGCTGTAGAATTTAATAGGAAAATACAGAAACATTAAGCAGAAGATCCTGTTGTTATATACATTTGGGCTATGATGTGTAATTTGGGAAACAAACTGTAAATAGGCTCTTATAGATTTGATACAGAGGCCTCCCAATACAACTGGCCAAGTGAAGCTTCCTGAAGGAATGAGTGACAGATGTAGTATGTCTGCATTGACCCCTATAGGATCAAGGGATCCATCCAGGTTGATGAGGTCTTGGTAAGGTGTTGGTAAGGTGTCATGTGCAGCACCACAGGCAAAATACTGTATTAGATACTTTTCAAGAGACTCAAAAGGATAATGAGTGTCCAGGTGCTGAGACAAACATCCCACAGATGAGAACTGTACCCAACTGACAATGCAAATTTTACACACACTAACTACATTAGGACAGCAGAGGGGTAATTTGCATTAGGAAAGCGTTTTCCACTTCAAGCATCTTTTTAAAAAAGAATCCCACAGGCCAGATACAGTGGCTCACGCTGTAATTTCAGCACTTTGGGAGACAGAGATGGGTGGATTGCTTGGGCCCAGGAGTTTGAGACCAGCCTGAGCAACATGACAAAACTTTGTATTTTTATTTCCATAAAATACAAAAATTAGCAGGGTATGGTGGCGAGTGCCTGTAGTCCCAGCCACTGAAGAGGCGGAGGTGGGAGAATCACTTGGGCCCAGGAGGTTGAGGCTGCAGTAAGCCAAGATCATGCCATTGCACTCCAGCCTGGGTGACAGAGCAAAACCTTGTCTCCAAAAAAAAAAAAAAAGAACTCCCCTAGTACACTTTGTTAAGTAGTTTCGTTAACAAAAATAAAAAAATAAAAAAAAAACACTGTATATGTTTAAGGCATATCAGTTGATAAGTTTTAATATATGTATAAATTATTACAATCATAATAAATACATTCATTACCCTCAAAAGATTCCTCACACCCCTTTCTAATTCATTTTATTCAGCTTTATGCCCATCCCCAGACAACCACTAGCTTCTTTCACTATAGATTAGATTGCATTTCCCAAAATTTTATGTAAATGGAATCACCTAGTATGGACATCTGTGACTAGCTTCCTTCAGTCAGCATAGTATTTCAAGATTAATTCATGTTTCCACATATATCAATAATTATTCTTTTTTATTGCTGAATACTACTCATGGTATAGATATATTAGTTTCTTTTTTCATTCATCTGTTGATGGCAATATGGGTGGTTTTCTGTTTTGGGCTACTAGAAATAATGTCATTATGAATGTCCATATATAAGATTTCGTATAAATGTATGCCTTCATATACCACATATCTGCAAGTCACATATGTAAAAAATAATGTGATTTTAGAATATACAAAAAATTCCCAAAATGCAGTAATATGAAAACAAATGGTAACATCAATAAAAGTCACCTAAAAATCTGAACAAATACTTCACTAAATAAGATACATAGATGGCAAATAAGCGTATGAAAAAAATCCTCAAAGCCATTAGGAAAATACAAATTAAAACCACAGTGCTATTAGTCCCTTATCAGACAGATGGTTTGCAAATATTTTCTTCAATCCCAGAGGTTGCCCCCTTTCATTCTGTTCATTGTTTCCTTTGCTATGCAGAAGTTTTTTGTTTGATGTAGTCCCACTTCTCAGTTTCTTATTTTGTTGCCTGTATGTTGGGTGTCAAATTCAATAAGTCATTGACAAGACCAATGTCAGGAAGATTTTGCCCTGTTTTCTGCAAGAAGTTTTATAGATTCACATATTTAAGTTTTTAATCCATTTTTAGTTGATTTTGTGTATGCTGTAAAATAAGGGTCAAATTTCATTCTTTTGCATGTGGATATGTAGCTTTTTCAACATGCTTTGTTGATGAAAACATACTTTCCCATTGTGGGTTTTTGATACCCTTGTTAGAAATCGGTTGACTCTATATGTGGCATAATTCTGGCTTCTCTATTTGGCCAATGTGTCTGTATTATTTTTTACATTTGAACTTTTATTTTAGATACAGGGGAGTACATGTGCAGATTTGCTACATGGGAATATTGCATGATGCTGAGTTTTGGAGTACAGATCCCCTCACCCTGGTAGTGAACACAGTACCCAATAGACAGTTTTTTTAACCCGCCCTTCTCCCTCCACCATCTAGTAGTCTGCAGTGTCTACTGTTCCCATATTTATGTCCACACGTGTTCAATGTTTAGCTCTCATTTATAAGTGAGAATATGCAATATTTAGCTTTCTGTCCATGCATTAATTTGTTTGGAATTATGCTTCCATGTTGCTGCAAAGAATATGATTTCACTCCTTTTTATGGGTGTATAGTATTCCATTGGGTATATGTACCACTTTTCTTTGTCTAATCTACCACTGATAAGCAACTGGGTTGATTCCATGCTTTTGCTACTATGAAAATGTGTCTGTATTTATGCTGGCACCAAATTGCCTTAATTACTGTAGTTTTATAAATTTTGAAATCAGGAAGTATGATGCCTCCAGCTTTGTTCTTTCTCAAATCACTTTGGCTATTTGTGGTGTTTTATGGTTCCATATGAATTTCAGAATTTTGTTTTCTGTTTCTATAAAAATATCTTTGGGATTTTGATAGGGAGTGCATTGCATCTGTAGGTCAATTTGGTAGTATGGACATTTTAACAATATGGATTCTTCCACTTCATGAATATGAGTTATGAGTTGACTTTCCATTTATTAGTGTCTGCTTTAATTTCTTTCATATCTGTTTTATAGTTTTTAGTGGACATGTCTTTCACCTCTTTGGTTAAGTTATTCCTAAGTATTTTATTTTTGATTCTATCATAAATAAGATTATTTTCTTGATTCTCTTTTCAGATAGTCCATTGTTAGTAGATAGAAATTCAACTATTTTTGTATGTTGATTGTGTACCCTGAAAATTTACTGAATTTGTCTTTTAGTTCTAACAGGTATGTGTGGAGGGTTTAGGGTTTTCTACAAATAAAATCATGTCATTTATAAACAGGTAATTTTAGGCCGGGCACAGTGGCTCATGCCTGTAATCCCAGCACTTTGGGAGGCTGAGGTGGGTGGATCATGAGGTCAGGAGATTGAGACCATCCTGGCTAACATAGTGAAACCCTATCTCTACTAAAAATACAAAAAATTAGCTGGGTGTGGTGGCGGGTGCCTATAGTCCCAGCTACTCGGGAGGCTGAGGCAGAAGAATCGCTTGAACCTGGGAGGCGGAGGTTGCAGTGAACTGAAATTGTGCCACTACACTGCAGCCTGGGCGACAGAGTGAGACTCTGTCTCAAAAAATAATAAATAAATAAATAATAGATAATTTTAATTCTTCCTTTCTGGTTTAGATGCCCTCCAAATCTTTCTCTTGCCTAATAGCTCTGGCTAGGACTTTCAGTTTTATGTTGAATAGAAGAGTGGATATTCTCGTCTTGTTCCCATATTAAACTTTTTTCTTCACCACTGAGTATGATGTTAGCTGTGAGCTTGATATATATGGCCTTCATTGTGTTGGGGTGCATTTATTCTATACCTTCATTTGCTGAGCATTTTTATCATGAAAGGGTGTTGACTTTTGTCAAAATCTCCTATGTTTCAATAGCAAAGAAACAAATAACTTGATAAAAATATGAGCAAACAACCTGAATAGACATTTATCCAAAGAAAACATAAAAATGGCTAAGATGTATACGAAAGGTGATCAATACCACTAATCATCTGATAAAAGCAAATCAATACTGCAATTAGATATCACCTTACACCTGTTAGGATGGTTATTATGAAAAAAATAAATAAATAAAAGATAACCACCATTGGTGAGGGTATGGAGAAAGGGAACTCTTCCACATTGTTGGTAGTAATGTAAAACTGTGAAGTCACTGTTATTAACCATATAGAGGTTTCTCATAAAATTAAAAATAGAGCTACCCTATAATCCAGCAATCCTACTTCTTGATATATAAATCCAAAAGAATTTAAGTTAGAATCTTGTAGAGTTTTCTGTGGTTTTACGTTAAGTGTAGCATTTATCACAAAAATCAAGATATGGAAACAGTCTGACTGTCCATTGACAGATGAGTAAATAAAGTGTGATATATAAATGTATACTATGGAATATTATTCAGTCTTAAAAAGAAGGAAATTGCATCATTTGCAACAACATGGATGAACATAGAAGATGTTATGCTAAGTGAAATAAGCCAGTCACAGAAGGGCAAACAATTCCAATTATATGAGTTATCTAAAATCATCGAACTCATAAAGGCAAAGAATAGAATGATGTTTGTCAAGGGCTAGGGAAAATTGTTGCTCAATGGATATAGTTTCACTTATGCAAGATGAGTAAGTTCTAGAGATCTGCTGTACAGCATTGTACCTATAGTTGACAATATGGTGTGTTGTGCTTTAAAATGTTAAGACCATAATCTATGTTAAGACCATAGATCTTAAAACTCATGTTAAGTATTCTTACTATAAACACACTACACACACTATACACACACATACACATGAATAAAGAACAGAAGGAAATTTTTGAGGTAATGGTTATGTTTAGTGCTCTGTGATGATGGTATCATAGAGTTATGCATATATTCAAACTCATCAAAATGTATGCATTAAATATAGGCAACATTTTCCGTATCAATTACCTCAATTAAGCTTAAAAAATAAAAATTTTAAAAACAACAAAAAAGAACCCACAGTGAGATACCTCTACATACATGTTTGAAAGGGCTAGAATTTAAAAAGCCTGGCCGTAAAAAGTGTTGGCAAGATCTGGAAGAAACAGAAACTTTATACACTGCTTTTGATAATATAAAAACCATTCCTTTAGAAAACAATTTGACACTTTCTTAAAAAGTGATATATGCATTTAACATTCGATTCAGCTATTCAATTCTTCAATATAATCCAATTTTATTTAAAATTATATGTTTTAAGCTTCAGCATTCTGTAATTTACTGTATTCTCACTGTGCTAGAAATTAAAACCCATTTTTTTCTGAACAGAACATTTACATTTTTGTGGGTTTTTTACTGAACTAGTATGATAACTTCAAAAGCCTTTTATTCCACATCACCACCAAGGTAAAGTCGAGAAAAAGAGAGTAATTATTAATAAACTACTTCAATTTTGTCATTATTTCAGTCAATTTGATGAGTTAAGCATCAGAATTGTGAGAAAGGGGATCCATCATTATATTTTTTGAGAAAATAGAAAGTAGCTGTTCTCTTTTCTGTTTGGAAATCCTCCAAAAACATCGTCTAATGGATTCGGCTGTGAAATGAAGTCTACCTCCGCTCTTTTCTTTTTATTGAAACTCAATGCTATCAAATCAATGTCACAGAGAGCTCTAAGGGGCACTTGAACACTGCAATTTTGAACAAAATATGTCTTGAGAACTTTTAAGGAGGTCAGCAAAACCTAAAACTCACTAAAGACATGTATTCATCAAAACTTTTTTGCTATGTTCCAGTAGCCTACTTCGGTTTGTTCTTACAAAAGATTGCTGATTAGGGTCCGATATTTAGCTCTGCATAAAGGGCACCCTCCTGCCCTCACCATTA
Source organism: Piliocolobus tephrosceles (assembly GCF_002776525.5). Classification (NCBI taxonomy): domain Eukaryota; kingdom Metazoa; phylum Chordata; class Mammalia; order Primates; family Cercopithecidae; genus Piliocolobus; species Piliocolobus tephrosceles. The sequence continues at coordinate 102,829,508 of NC_045441.1, forward strand.
CCACAAACATAAGAGAGAATATTATGAAGTTAACGCGTTAGGTATGTAGCCAGATGTTTTTCGAAGGATAAAACTAAAACTGAATTTGAAGAGAAAATAAATCTTTTAATGTCACATGGGCTTTAGTTGCCTGTAATTTAGTTTTAAAATGATTAAGACTGTGTTATTTTCATTTGGGTGACATGGAATCAATATTTATTATGCACCTATTACTCTCCAGTCGATTCTCGGAACACAGAGATGAGTCAAACATTGTTCTGCCTCTATGGACCTAACACACTAATCATGGGATATGGAAAATAGACAAATAAATCAGTGAGTATGCAATCACAAATCACTTTGTAGTTACATCAGATATTTGGTTTCATTTATTTATTTTTTTCTTAACCAGCATCTAAGCACCTTTTCTGGGTTTGAAAACCTGCTGTTGGATGAGCCTATTTGGAAAGTAACTTCCCCAGTCAAATGGAAATAATCAGGACTTGAATCTAGGATGCTGGATTCATTCCAGGAATAGAAGATATACTGTCTACAACAGCCACCAGTATCCAGCAGGACATGAGTGCCCAGGAATGAATAACATCAACATTCTGGCTAGGCTGCTTCTATGGTGTGACCAAGACTGAGGTCATCCGGTCATTTATCTTCTTATGGTTCCTCTCTATTTTCTGAGTTTGCTTCTCCCGACTTTGTATCAATTTTGGAAGCCACTCAAAACATTTTTAGATGTTAATAGAGAGTAATTAACAGGGATGACTATAAATTAGGTGGACAGGGAAGGCATATCTAATGTAAGATGAGACTTGAAGAGTAGCTGACAGTCATGTGAAGAGAAAGGGTGCCTGCAGGATGAGTGATGTGCTAAGGGTCTAAGACAAGAAACACTGATTGTGGCTTAATAAGGGAGAGGGGTTGGCAAATGGGTACTAACATACTGTTAGAAAAATAAATTGTAATATTTGGTAGCAGACTAGAGTGATTATACTTAGCAACATATATTGTATATTTCAAAGTGGATAGAAGAGAGGATTTGAAACATTACCAACAAATAGAAATAATAAGTACTCAAAGTGATGAATACCTCAAATACTTTGACTTGATCATTATACATTCTCTGCATGTAACAAATACCCACATGTACCCCATAATTATGTAAAATATTATGTATCAGTGAAGGGGAATTTTTAGAGAACTTTTCAAGGCTGATACTACAATGGGAAAGTAATGAGCAAGACAGAGAGGCAGAGATTTGTAAAATTAAAGACTTAAGGGGAGGCCAGATCACGCAGGACTTTGTAGGACATAAGGATATTTAATATTATTCCAAGGATAATAGGAAACTTTTAAAATAATTTCAGCAGTAGAGTAATAGAATCAAAACTACATTTAAAAAAACACTGTGTCTTTTATGTGGAGAATGGTTTGGACAAGCGAGAGAAGAATCAGGTGATAAGGTAGGAGGTAATTTCAAAAACTTTAGGCGAAAGATGGTGTCAGCCTACACTAGGATGATGGTGATGGATACCAAAACCTTTGTAAAGAGAAGAGTTGCATCATATCTTGAAATATTTCTAATTCAAATATGCATTCTATGGTAGAATGAGGGAGGAGAAGGCTATGAAGGAAAGAGAGAAATCAAGGATAATCTAGAGATACCCCAGTGAAGAAAACAAAAAGAAGAAAACATATGAACCTTGGAAATAGCCAAAACTGGAGGCATCTAGATTTGGGAATCACCAGCTAGAGAGGCTATTAAAGTCATGGAAGCAGATAAGGAAAAGACTGTGAGATAAGTAACTTGATTTTTAATTTTTTTTTTTTTCTAAAAGAACGTGGGATCAAGCCCTGAGGAACTTCAATATTTAGAATCTGGATGAGAGCAGGTAGCACAAGAAACTGAAAGTCATTCAAAGAAATACAGTGAAACCAGGAGAATATTGTTTCACATAATCCAAAAGAACTAGCTTCATTAAGGAGGAGAGAGAAGTCACCTCATTCCAGTTCTGCTGATAAATTGAAGATTAGAAAAGAAAGTGTCCATTGAATTTAGGAATGGGATAATTGCTGACATTGAAAAGAGCAGTTCCTGGAAAACACATTCTGGAAGTTTTATTGGAGAGCTTATAGACAAATTAGATGTTAAAGTGAGTGAACTGGATCTAAATGTGCCAATTTGAATAAAACTCAGAAACGTAATGATGAGTAAAAAAAAGATAACAGTATGGTAAGATATTGATATCAGTTTAACAAAGATAAGATGATACTGTACATTATGAATATTACATATATATGGCACAGGTTTAAACATATGGACAGGAAGGACTCACTCCCAATTTTTATTATAGCAATTAATCCTGGAGAGGAATAGAGTTTCTTCAATTTTACTTTTAGTGTTTTATTTTTTAAAATCTTGTGAAAATATGGCAAAAATGATCTGAGTGATGGATAGTATAGCTTTATGGATTACTGTATATTTAAATTTTGTGAAGAACAAATAAAAATAGAGAACTCCGAGTAAGAAGGAAAGCAAAGAAAGAAGATAAATTCTAGAGTTAGCAAGATGCTAATTATTTTACCAAGTTAGTGCCATTCCCTGAAATTGTTCCACAGTTCCCGTATTTCTTCTTTGGATAATTTTTTTCTAAAATTGTATCACATAGATACAAACACACACACACACACACACACACACACACAATCTCTATCCTAAAATACATATAAATATGCCAGGCACAGTGGCTCACATCTGTTACCCCAGCACTTCGGTAGGTCAGGGCAGGTGGATTGCTTGAGACCAGAAGTTGGAGAACAGCCTAGACAACATGATGAAACCCTGTCCCTATAGAAAATGCAAAAATTTGCCAGGCATGGTGGCAAATGCCTGTAGTCCCAGTTAGGAGGCTGAGGAGGGAGGATTGCTTGAATCCAGGAGGTGGAGGCTGTAATGAGCTGAGATGGTGCCACTGCACTCCAGCCTGGGTGACAGAGTGAGACTCTGTCTCAAAAAATTAAATTAAATTAAATTAAATTAAATTAAATTAAA